>NC_064858.1:11217304-11528137 GCF_024139225.1 Suncus etruscus | reverse complement strand
AACTGGAGGGAAGGGTTCCTCATCATTCCAGGAAATAATGTTTCTAATCCAAAAAGACTGGCTTAGACTCATTGTACACTTAGGGCTTTTTTGTTTTTTTGTTTTTTTATTTTGTTTTGTTTTGGGGCCACACCCGGTGACACTCAGGGGTTTCTCCTGGCTCTGCACTCAGAAATTGCTTCTGGCTCAGAGGACCATATGGGACACTTGGGGATCGAACCGCAGTTCATCCTAGGTCAGCTGCATGCAAGGCAAACACCCTACAGCTGCACTTCCACTCTGGCCCCAAACTTAGGGTTCTTTATCTATTTTGCATTTTGGTCCATACCTGGGAATCCTCAGGGATGATTCCTGGCTCTATGATCAAGGATTCGTTCCTGGCAGGTTTGGGGGACCCTATGGGATGCCAGAGATTGAACCCAGATTGGCTTCATGTAAAGTAAACACCCTCCCCGCTGTTCTTGCTCCGGCTCCTGAAAACTTAGTTTTATGGATCAACAGAGGAACCAAGTTTCTAAATGGGCTATATAAGTGTTGCTGAAATGTCCTTATCTCCCTCATTTTCCCTTCTAACTCCCTGTCAGTGACTGATAGAGTGTCTGCTCTAGCAGCTCTTCCAGACCCCTTACAGCAGTGTGCATGCTCTTGTTTATGTGGGAGCCCTAACTCGGCCCTGTGTTGACGGACTGTCGCTTTTGTTTTCCTTTGCTGTTATTTACACAGATCTAGATAGCGTACCCGTAGGTAAGTACGGTGAGCTTTCTGTGTACCCCACAACTGCATGGGTTACTAATCGCTCATGGACACTAATTGTGGTACATTGCGTTTGTTAGCATTTTTATCGGCAGCCACCTTGTTTTCGCATGATCTTCTTCGAATGCATCCATGATCACACGTACTAAATCTGTGTTTTTTTCTGCACATTCCTGATCTAAAAGTTCTTAATGCCCAGAGGCTTAATCTTAGTTTTAGTGTTCTCTCTCATTTTTCTGGGCTCTCCTGAGCTCTTCTCTCATTTTCTGGTAAGGAAACATGGAGCAAAAAAATCCTTCCTTCCTTCTCAAATGACTGCATCACAAAAATTCTTGGCTGCAGATTTGCTAGGTTTTCAGCTGTTCTTAATGTTTCTGAGATGAAACTGGAGGATTGGCTGTGAAGACTGGGGACAGTGGCTATCACTATGTCGTATCATGGAGGGGGGTGTCTAAGGGCTCTGCAGTTAGCACACCTAAGTTGGCATCTCTTTGTGACTGTCCTTAAGTGGGACTTTGGGAGATATTTTTTGCTTGAGAGAGGTTTTTCTGAGTTTTGTGGTGGGAGATTCGCTTCATCACTGCCCTGACCTGCTCTTTTCTCCCGGATCTCTTGTGGCTACATTTTCCATGGACTTGTTCTTAGGGGATGCTGGAGGGAGGGTACGGGCTCTCTCCTGTCAGTGGGAGGAACATGATGAATCTGGACATGTCTGAAGAAAAGCCTTCGATGACATGTCTGGTATCGGTGCTGCCTGTCACTTTCACCTGCAAATACACTTCCCCATTAGTATTACCCAAATAGCCCAAAGGGGCTCCCCTCCTTAGGGCTGCTAGCTTTGGGCCTTTCCAGCACTCTAGGTTCCTCTTTCTACTTCAGCTCACTGGTGCAAATCACCTTTCTCCTCTTCCCCAGAGCTTTCACTGAGGAGCACAGGGCCTTACTAGGAAGTACACAGGGCTTTCACTGGGGAGCCTGCAAAACTCACTGAGGAGCACTCAGGGTTTTTATTGGGGAGTACATAGAGCCTCATGGAGAGCACACAGAATTTTTCAGTGGAGAGCAGTCTGAGCCTTATAAAAACACTTCAGTGCTTCACTGGGGAGCATTTGGGACTTTCCTTGCTTCCTGTACTTTCTTTGCTTCCCTTACTTTTCTGCCATCATGGGAGTCCCTGTGGGCCCCAGTCTGAACACTGGAAGATGCTGGAGTCGATGTGTGTATTCAGGGTAGATCCTAGAGATAGTGTTAGTCTTCTTGGGGATACCAGTGCTGAGGGGCTTCCAGCCCTCTCTGGAATGCAAATGGCAGCATTCTCACTGTTCTCCCTCACTGGACTCTCCTGGAGACGTGGTCACATGTGACTGGTACAGGAAAAGGTCTTCACACACATGCCAACTGCAAGTCTGGGGCTGTGAGCTGTCATGCCTGCTCATGGGACATGCTGAGAACCTGGGTCACAGGACACGGGACACATAGGGGACTTGTGGCCAGGAATAGTTGAGTCCAGCTAGCCTCTGAGCACCTAGAGCTTTGTGGCTCTGGCTCTTCTCTGCGTGGCGCTCTGTAGATACCACTCCACACTGTAGATGCCACTCAGCACTCTGTGCAGAGAGTCAGCTTGATAATCTGTGTAGACACTTCAGTCCTCTGTGTAGATGCTCTGCTCAGCACTCTGGCTTTCTGTGTAGACACCACTTAGCACTCTGTGTAGACACTTGGCTTGGCAGTCTGTGTAGACATTACAGAACTCTAGACAACCTGTTTGGTACTCTGTGTAGACATGACTTGGTACTCTGTCCAGATCCTGAAAACTTTCCTAAAACTGGGAGCCTGGGCAGTCAAGCTGTGTGTGTCTTTGTGTGTGTGTGTGTGTGTGTGTGTGTGTGTGTTGTGTGTATGTGTGTGTTGTGTGTGTGTGTGTGTGTGTGTGAAGAAGGTCATAGATGCGTGGAGAGAGCAGGACAGGTTAGCCTGAGTGGGTGCTTAGTGGTGAACGGAGGGTAACCCTAGCTGTGTGCTTTCCCAGGCCTGCGTGTGATGAGAAATTGTCTTTGTCTCCACCTTGTCCTAGGGAGACACTGTCCTTGTCAGACTGTCCTCAGGTCTGATTCCCACAGACCCCTGGGCTCTGCTCTCTTTTCTCTAGACTCTATTGAGGTGTGGGCTCTCTTTGGGGTAACAATGCCAGAGGGACCCAGAGCTTATAGCTCCAGCCCTATCCATGAGGCCAAGACCTACCACCCACTATCATGCATGTATGTGCCTTCTCCATCCCCAGACCACTTCCCCTCCCTCATCTCCCTCAACTCCCCCCCACACCTCTTCCAACCCAATCCTCCCCACCCCTCACTCACCCGAGCGGCTTGCTTTGTCCTGGGCAACGCTGCATGCACTGTTCTTGTGTCTGCCATACGTGCGCTGCATGCTGCTCTGAATCTCCCTCCGGAGGGGCAGACTTCGCTTCTGGTCCATCCCCAGAGGGTTCCGAGTCTTCCCACCCGGCCACCGTGCTTGCCTGGCTCAGTGGTCACCATGGACTCAGCCCCATTTCACTTGGTCTCATCATGACTCCTCTCAGCTCCTCCTCCTTTGAACTTTCCTTTTTCCCTCCCACCTAGGCATCTCTTAGAAATGTTTGCCCACGTATCTGTCCTGACTCAGTTTCCATCCCTGGCGCCGTGCAGAGGTGTTGGGCTGGGCTGTGTTACAGTGGTGGATCTTGTCACCCTCCTACCTGTTGCGGCCTATAGCTGATGAGGTTCTTCTGCCCATCTCTTACAGAAAATGCTGAGGACAGCACAGACGAGGATGCGCCTCTCAACAGCCCAGGGTCTGACGGGAGGTGAGAGGGGGGCAGCGAGGCCCTGCTGTGGCTGGCTAGGTGGCGACAGTGGGCCATAGGGAGCCATGGGCATTTCCGGCTCTGGGAGCTTGGATGGAACAGGCTATACATGAATTCTACTGGGCATAAACTCAGTGTCTCAGTCCTGCCATGCCCAGAACTGACCTTCCCATGCCCTCAGCCTTGTGGAGAGGAACCCGTTCTGACTCCGTTCATTTGCCTGCAGCACGCTGTCTTCTGACCTGCGGAAGCTGTGTGGAGAGGTGACCCCTAAGAACAAGGTGAGACATGGGCGAGTTCCCCTCCATTCCCCCAGTCCCTGGGCTTACTTTTCTGGACCTTATAGGATTTCCTTCATGAAGGACACAGGTGTGGGCAGTGTGTGTTATTGACCATCAACCCACTTTATCCTACCTATCAAGTGGGATAAAAGTTATTGTTGGCCTAGAGAGCACGGTGGGCTATTGTGGGCTTATCTGGATTCTTGGATCCATCCTCAGTACCTCCAGGACAGCCTTGACTGGCATCGGTGGCCCTTGTACCACGAGCCCCTTTCAAGTCCCCATCACCCAGCTCAGCATTTTCATGGGGGTGTGGACCCTCAGAAGGCCCAGGGGGTTGTGTGTAGGCTGTTGAGGCTGCACATCCTGTAGGTCAAATAAGGGCAGAGTCAGGATGACTACAACTCCCATCGCGGCCAACCTGGCCCCTTTCTCCTCTTAGTCCCCAAACTCTAGGAGGCCCATCCCCTGTGGGTGCCAGGGTAAATTCCTGGGCAGGGCCCCTTCTCTCCAAGCCTGAGTTTCCCTGTTGGTGTGTGGGGTACTGAAAGTCTGTAGTGACCCAGGTGGCACTGAAGACCACAGCTTGCGCATGGCTGAGTCCTGAGTACATTCCAGTCAGGTGTCCCTAGCACCTCTGTTCGTATCTGGTCTCATGCTCACCCTTGCTTGTCCATAGGCCCGACGCAGGACCACCACGCAGATGGAGCTGCTGTATGCAGACAGCGAGGGAGTGGCTGATGTGGCAGGCTCTGGAGAGGCTGGTCCGCCCAGCCCCCAGGGCCAGGAGCTGGGTCTGAGGGCTGACGGCAGGGGCTCCAGCCTGTCCCCACGGGAGAAGGAGCTTCCTTCCCCCACCAGCCTCACTGCCAAGACAGGCCTGTAAGTCTGACCTTCCATGGGCTTTTGCACATGTGGCTAAGGACATGGACTCGCCCACTAGAGGCTCTGCATCCATCAGGCCTGGCCCTTGGGAGCCATCAGACTGCGTTCCAAGGGAGGTGGCCATGGGGGCCAAGATGCCGAGTTGGGGAGCTCTCTCCACCTTGTGTGGGTGGGGAAGCCACAGGAGAGCTGTGCTTTGCTCTGTGTTGTGTGCTGTGTATCCTGTGTCCTCTGTGTCCTGTATGCTGCTTGTACCTTTGTGCTGCCTGTGTTGTGTGTGTCCTGTGTGCTGTGTTCTATGTATTGCGTCTTGTGTGCTTGCATGTTCTGTGTTCTACATGTCCTCTGTGTGCTGTGTCCCGTGTCCTGTGTGTGTGCTTGTGTTTTGTGTGCTGTGTGTCCTGTATATTGCATGTGTTCTGTGCGCCATTTGCCCTGCATGCTACATGTATTCTGTGTTGTGTGTCCTGTGTGCTGTGTGAGTGGTCCATCTCCTGGCTCTCCCAGCAGCAAAATCAAGGACTCTTTCCATTTCAGCTCCCGGCAGCCATCGCTGTCAGAGAAGAGGATTCCGGAACCTTCGCCCATTGCCAGGAGGAGGGCAGCTGAGAAAGGAGAGACGGTCAAGGGCAAGGAGCAGAAGCAGTGAGTGTTCCCCAACTTCAGGCCTGAGAGCTGGTCTGCAAGGGTACAGGGCAGCGGGGGACACTGGGCCGTGTGGTGACACAGTGTGGGAATCAGTATGGGGTTACTGGTCAGTGGGAACAGTTGACACTGGGGAGTGTCTGCTCACCTGCCCCTTTTCTTGGTCAGCCTAGCTCTCTTCCTGGCCATATGTGCTTCCATCCCTGGTGGGTGCCCTGGTGCAGGAGAGCTTGCGAGGGTGAGGTGTGCGAGTCTTGTTTCGGAACTTTCTAGAAAGCCTGCAGGAGTTGGTGACCAGCGGCATGCAGCCAGGCAGGGTGCAGTGCTGTTGGTAGTGACACATTGGTCTGGTCTCTCTGTCCATTGTTGCTGCCATGAGGAGCATCCTTCCTCTGGGGTGCAGCCCCCACTTGTAGTGAGGGTCCATAGAAGCGTGCTGTGCCATAGCCAGTGTGGGAGACCTTGCCTGGTCAGTACCTTTTCTGGGAGAAGCTTCTTGCCTGGTGCCCGCATGGTTTCTCTGCGGTGTTGGCTTGGGGGTGTGCTTGCATCTGGCTTCAGTGCCTCCTGCTGCCCCTGTTCCATGCAAAGCTACGTTGGGCTTCTGCACCCCGTGTTCATCTCAGGAAATCATGGGGAGGCCGTAGAGAAGTCATGCCAGGCTCCAGAGGTGCCCCCAGTCCCAATTACCCTGGGTCAGACCCAGATTTCCCTGATGGATCCTTCTCTTCAGTGTCTGCCTCTTCCGTGGCTACTGGAGCCAAGTCCAGGGGAGATGGCACTATTCTTCTGTCTTCAAAGGGCATAAAAAGTAGTTGGGGGATACGTTCTGAATGGCCAGGGCCGAGTTTGTTTCCGGCACCCCCAGTCCTGTGAGTCTGGGCACCACGTGTGATGTTCTCTTCTTTCGCAGTTCAGACTCTGGGACCTCAGAGGCGAGCCTCTCGCCGCCCCCTTCCCCGCCCAGCCGGCCCTGTAACGAGCTGAATGTCTTTAACCGCCTAACTGGGGCTCAGGGAAGTGCAACCACCCCACAGGATAAGTAAGTGGTCCAGGGGCGGGAAGTGGCCCCGGCTTTCCTGAAGCAGAGCCTCAGTTTCTCGTGTTGTGTCTTTGTCCTCACACTCCTCACCTGCCCTGTCATCAGAACCAAAGGAGTTGGGCATTACGTGGTGTTCATGTTTTGGGGGGTGCTCAGCTGCTATGAACAGCCTCTGAGACCCCAGGCTCGGGGTAAGGGAAGGTTGGGGTCCATGACACGAAATTGGAGGTAAACAGTTTCCTTCGGCGAGCCAGAACCCCACTGTCGTCTGCAGTCTGCTTCAGCCATGGGTTGGTGTTGATGATGCTATTGTCGGTGCTGGCTGGTGTCTGAACCCACACAAGTGCTGTTGGGTCCTCTGTCTCCCCACAATACGGCTCTGAGCCTGGGAGAGACCCAGCATTGCTATGAAATGATCCTTGTTGAGATGGTCATATATGTGACCTGCCTGGACAGATGGAGGCTGTGTCCTTTGGCTGTTGTTCTCATGTTGTCTATCCTGTGTCTTCGGGCTGCTGCTCTCATGATGGTCCATCCATGTGTCTGTGACCCACACCCTCTCTTCCCTGCATTTGCTCCATTGGCTGTACCGGGACAGCTGAGTCCATTCTAGTCACCACCCAAAGCTGTACTTGCAGCACTTCGGTGCCCACATACCCATTTCTCTCCATTCCCAGCCATCATTCCAGCTGAGTCCCCTTGGGCCGGCCAGCCCACCTATGGCTCTTGGCATCAGTACTTGCCTTTTCTGTTTTTTTTTTATTATTTTTATTTGGGGGCTACACTCAACAATACTCAGGAGTTACTCCTGGCTCTGTGCTCAGAAATAACTCCTGGCAGGCTTGGGGGACCATATGGGATGCTGGGAATCAAACCTGGGTCGGCCTCCTGTAAGACAAACGCCCTCCCTGCTGTGCTATCGCTCCAGCCCCAGTACTTGCCCTGTCTGAATCCATGGAAGTCCCGCCTGTTAGGGACCCCTAGTAGAAGTACTTTCTGTTTCTAGGATAGGTGAGCATCTAAGGTCGTTACTCTCAGTTACTGCACTTTGTGCAGTGTGGCAGCATCCTGTCTGGAGCAAAAGCAGGTGCAGGGAAGCGAACAAAGATCAGGGAAGGGCAGTGGTTGGGTGAGCGGCTCACTGCTCCAGGTGTGCAGAGACCCTGCCATTTGGGCAGAGAGCATGAAGGGAAAGTCGTGGACTGGCCATCTGCCTGAAGAAGCCTGTTTCTTACTATACTGTGCAGCTAACCCAGAGCTGTTCTCATGTTCTTCCTCTCCTGTAGATGTAAAAAAACAATTCTTGTTTTTCAGAGCTTTACAGCACAGCCTCTGTCTCCCACTCTGTGCCCAGAGCACTCCCATGGCTTTTTGGGGCACAACTTCATCTGAGCAGATTCTCAGACTTAGGAGACAAGAAATGGGCCGCACTTTCATGTGATCCCTTAAAAACTGGTGTTTACCTTCTGCCCGTGGTCTTCTCTCTATAGTTTTGTGCATCCTGATTGCAGAAGGTTTCTTGGCCCCTTACAGCCTCAGTCTGTTTATTTTCAACAAGGGGGTTTGCTTTGTTGAGTTAGTAATAGATTATAAATTTAGGGCAGGATTTGTGAGAAGAAAAGCTGGAGAAGATAAGCTGGAGAAAGACACTAGCTCCCAGAAAGAACTAGAAGGTGAAAGGGATTTAACAGCACAGATATTGGTGCAGAGACACTGGTTCTGAAATTTTAACTGTGAAGGCACAGGATAACTGTGTGCCAAGGATACGGACCCTGTACCTCATTTCTGTCTGTCTCATTCTCCCAATCATTATCCTTCTGCCACCCCTCCACCTGGCCTTGTGCTGCTGAAATCAGCAGCCAACTAGCCTCCTCTCCCCTGAGTATGGCACTTGTGGGGAGCTCTCACCATTCCCAGTTTGCACGCACAGAGCTGGGTGCCTGCCTTTGTTGACTTTGTTGATGCTTTTGCATTTAGTTCTGTGTTTTAGCTCAACAGTGGACCCAAAAGGGGAAGAAACATAAGTGGAATGTTCCCTGTTCTGAATTTCTCCTGGGGATTGAGGGGCCTGGGGACAGTCAGCTGTCCTCACAAACAGCCAACATAAGATTGCAAATGCATGAAGTGTTGTTGGCAATCCAGGATCTATTTCTCCTGATATGAGCAGTCTGGGCTGAGAAGGTGTTGGAACCAAGAGAAGCGATTTCAGCCCCAGCACCTGACCTTCCCTAGTGCCTCACAAATATGACCCCAGTAGCCAGGTCTGAGCTGTGGGTTTGTGGAGTCGTAATGAATTAGGGCATGACCGAAGGTCCTGCTGCATTATTCAGGGCAACTGTCCTTTGAAAAGTGGCTCAGCCTACGTTCTGGCTGCAATCTGGTCTTTTCCTCTGCAGCCCACTGCCAGAGCATGTGTGCATGTGTTTGTGCAGATTTACATGTGTAAGCATGTGAGTGGAATGTGATCACACATGGGAGTGTTGTGTGAGTTGGGGAGTGCAAACATGTTAGCCTGCAGATGTACAACATGCATGTGTGTCCAGGCCCCATTCTCGCCTTACTTCACAATGTGGGTATCAGGTGGCAGAACTGGGCTTTTGTACCTTAGTGGTTCTAACTCCCACTAAGTGATTCTTATACAGATTCTGTAGCAAAAAGGCAGCTACACTCGCTGGGCACCCTCACCTACTGGCACCTTGCCTGGTGCTGCTGGGATTTGCCTATTCATCAGCTCCTACTGAGCACTAGAGATGTGTGTGCAGAGGAGATATAGTGTGCAGAGATGGGATGTTTGTGCAAAGATGGTATACAGATGAGGACCTGACTGCACCTCCTTCTCCTGGACAGGAGCAGCAATCCTCATAGGACTATGTCCCTTTTCTCTGCCTGTGCCCATTGTGCTCTGAGGTGTGGGGCAGTTGGTGGTTCGGTTGTTGTCTGCAACTGCCTCTGCTATTGTGACTTTAGCAGGACAACTGCACTCATGCCAGACTCTCTACTGGTCTCCTGGGCAAAGGCATTCGTGGGTGCAGCAGGGCTGGGTAGCCACTCCCTCCTGGGCAGCCAAGCAGGAGAGCTGTCATGTGTGTGTCAGATTTGTCACACAAAGGAGGCTCTGTCTCCTCCAGCCCTTCCCACTCAGGGCTTGCCGGACACCTGTCAGAGACTAACACTGTGACCATGGGTCTTTCCTGTCTGTGCACAAGAAAACTTTCTTAGATGTCTATAGGATGGGGACAGGATTTCTTACTTTTGTTTTGGGTCATACCTGGCAGCGCTCAGGGTTGCTCCTGGCTCTGCGCTCAGAAATCCCTCCTGACTGGCATGGGGGACCATTGGGATGCCAGGATTCGAACTACCTTCCGTCTTGTATCTGTTGCTTGCAAGGCAAACACCCTACCACTGTGCTATCTCTCAACCACCGGGACAGGACTTCTTGATCATGTGTCCATGACCTTATTGAGCTCACATATCATTAAGGGCCTACACTCTCTCTGAGATTCAGTGAGAAATCTCCTGACCTCTAGTTTCTAAACCTGCTTCCTGGGCAACAAAGCTCCAAGATGGTGCAACCATCTCTGAGATCAAGGCCATTTTCCTTGGTTTTGTCAGATCATTGCGCCATCTGGTCTGGCCATGGTTCATTCTAGGGTGTTCACCTTCAGGGCCATCCTTCATTGCTCCTTGGCCCAAACTTGCACCAGGCTCTTCTGTGGAATTGGGATGCCTGGATCTTGGCCCTGCAGGAACGATTTCCATAACTGCATCAAGGTCCTTCAGGGCTGCCTTTGTTCAAGCACATGATGGCTGCAGCATAGATAATCCCTAGGGCCTGTCAGGCATGCATAGTGCGTAAGTTTCTCAACTCCATGTCTCCCCCCACCAGGGGCATCATCAACCCATCTCCTGCGGCCAGAGGTGCCCGTGGGGTCCCGCTCCAGTGCGTGCAGGTGGCCGAGGGCCACACGAAGGCTGTGCTCTGCGTGGACAGCACCGATGATCTCCTCTTCACTGGCTCTAAAGGTGGGACAGGGATAAGGCCTGGCATCTGGCAACCTTCATTGGTCTGGTGCTGGGACAGAGTTAGAAGTGGCCTTGCTATGTGGAAAGAGGTGGGGTCTTAGGAGAGGATTTGCATCTACTGGAGGAGGAGAGGGGGAATGCCAGGGACTAGGCTGGCTGCAGGTGCCTCGAGGAGGTGCAGGGGCAGACCCAGAAAGAAGCAGAAACTGGTGGTTATCCATAGGTAGAGAGCAGAGTTGGTGTGGGCGAGTTGGAACAGGAAAGAAAATGAGTCAGAGGAACAGAACCAGGAGGGGTTTGCACACAGGGCTGTGATGGGATGTGGTTCTGGAGGCTAGGCTTGGTGGGACCCTTTGGAATTTCAGGGTATGTAGGTGAGGCCCCTGTTGCATAAACCACTCTTGAGAAAGCCCAGTGACTACAATTGAGTCATTCTCTGGACAGCCCAGTAGCAAAACAGCACAATGTTTAGGGTTGATAAAAGCATGTCTACCAGAGTCCATCGGTCAGGAGGTATGTAGGGCTGTGGGTATAGATAAGAGGTAATGTAGGCAGAACTTTCCAGAATGCAGATCTGGATTCAGAGGCAATTGGACGCCAGGATCCTCAATGTGACTTGGTCTCACACTTCCGTTGTCCTTGGATCCTGGACAGGCTGGACCTGTCTGGTTCTGGGGACTACCTGATTCCTCCCAGGGTCCTCTGGGTCTTCTCTGTGGACCCTCCCAGCTACCCATGATGTCATATATTTCAGATCGTACCTGTAAGGTGTGGAACCTAGTGACCGGCCAGGAGATTATGTCTTTGGGTGGCCACGCCAACAACGTGGTGTCTGTGAAATACTGCACCTACACCAGCCTGGTCTTCACTGTGTCCACGTCCTACGTGAAGGTGTGGGACATCAGAGACTCTGCCAAGTGTCTCTGGACACTGACGTGAGTGCCAAGACCCAGGCCTTAGGGGATACCAAGGCAGCCACGGGACCGGGGCCTGTGTCCCACTCCGAACCCCAGGCTGACTCACGCTCTGTGCTTTCTTGTTCAGGTCTTCTGGCCAGGTCACTCTTGGGGATGCCTGTGCTTCTAACACCAGCCGCACAGCTGCCCTTCCCTCTGGGGAGAACCAGATCAACCAGATTGCCCTGAACCCCACAGGCACTTTCCTCTATGCTGCGTCAGGCAACACTGTCCGCATGTGGGACCTGAAGAGGTAGAGCACTGGGGAGGCCATCTACACTGCACATGTGTGGGCATAATGAGCCAGGAAACATGTGAGCCCATGAGGGCCAGGACATGCATAAACTAATGGGAGTCAAGACATGTATGGGCACATGGGAGTCAGGACACTTGGGCATATGAATCAGGACACATAGACTTAATGGAGTCAGAACACATGTGGACATGAGTTGGGGCATGTGGACACACAGCAGTCACTTGTGGGCACATGGCATGTAGACACATGAGTTGGGGCACATGTGTAAGTGCATGGGAGTCGGGACACATGGGAGTTGCACATATGGGCACAGGAGTAGGACACAAATATGGGCATACTGGGAGCTGTGCATGTGTAGGTATGAGGACACCTAGGACAGTCAGGTGTCCAGCCTGGTGGGGTGCACTTGGCTCTGGGCTCCTGCATGGACATTCTCAGCCCTCTGAGGCCTCACTCAATCCCTCCAAGACCTTGGGAAGAGATTGTTTTTGTGAGTCCTCTCAAGCATCTTAGCTTCATTTCATTCATGATTACATTGGTCTTATCTTCGGAGTATCTCACCCCTCTGAGCACACTTCTTTCTTTTTTGTTCAAGGTTTCAGTCGACTGGGAAGTTGACGGGCCACTTGGGCCCCGTGATGTGCCTTACCGTTGATCAAATTTCCAACGGACAAGACCTGATTCTCACTGGCTCCAAGGACCACTACATCAAAGTGCGTATGAGGGATCTGTGTTGGCTGGGGCGAGGGCTGGACTGAGGGTGAGTGTGTGAACTGGGGCCCATCTTACTCCTATTTCTTGGTTCTCATGGATTTGGGGCCATGCCCTACTGTGCTCAGGGGCTGCTCATGCTGCTTGGAGTTGTGTTTGGAGGTACTGGAACTCACGGTGCAAGCATCTGCTTAGCTGTTGAGTGTCTCTTTAGCCTCATTCACTGTTCTGATCCTCTTGTTCAGTTGTGCATGTTCTATGTTTTCTGGAACAGAGTTTGGAGGGATTTCAAAGAAAGTTCATCTCTGGCAGTAAAGCAGTCTCTCAGCTAGGCAGCACTGAGGGGTGAGCAGTAAGAGGTGTGAGCACTGAGACATGAGTACTAAGGCATGAGCAGCATAGCACTGGAGCCTGTGCAGTATTAGCACTGTAGCATTGGGCCATGAACTTTGTCTTGGGAAGCCCTGCCGTGCCCAGTGTAGTAGTGTTGGACAAAAGTAGGGCAGCGTTCATGGGCATGAGTGTCAGTTGGGTATGATCAGAGGCACTACAAGTGCTCCGCCCTGGAGACATATTCCCTCTACATCGATTCTACACAGAGAGGGAACTTGTCCACCTGTGAGCTCCACACATGTGTGAGCGGAGAGACCCATGGGGCTAACAAGTGTGCATGCATGCATGTGTATGTATGTGTGTGTTTGTGTGTATGTGTGTGTGGATCCTAGGCCTGTCAGCTCTTAGCTGCTCCCCTGACATGCACGGGGCCTGTTCTCTGCTTGGCTCAGATGTTCGATGTCACTGAAGGGGCACTCGGGACCGTGAGCCCCACTCACAACTTCGAGCCGCCCCACTACGACGGCATTGAGGCACTCACCGTGCATGGGGACCACCTGTTCAGTGGCTCCCGCGATACTGGCATCAAAAAGTGGGATTTAGCGCAGAAAGACCTTCTTCAGGTAGGTAGGCCTTGGTGGGGGCTGGGACCTGTGTCCTGGGGCTGTTCCTAGGGACACTCTCTCACATGGACAATTTGCTCCATGGACACTGTCTTTAATGGACACTAATGGACACTCTCTTGGGGACACTGTCTCATGGACACTCTCCCAGGGACACTTTCATTGACAACCTTCCCCATGTACTCTTTCCCCTCTGGATACTCACATGGATACTGTCCCAGGGGCACCTTCTCCCATGAACACCCTCTTGGAAAGTTGTTTTGGCTCTCCCTAGGAAGCAGCATTGTAGACACTGAGGTTGTACTGATTTGGGGGTATTATAGTCCTCAAGATCTCTCTAGGTGCCTCCCTCTGTACCCCTTTTTTTCTCTCTCTTTCTCAGCAAGTCCCCAATGCTCATAAGGACTGGGTGTGTGCCCTGGGCATTGTGCCTGGGTCCCCAACACTGGTCAGTGGCTGCAGGGGTGGCCTGCTAAAGCTGTGGGATGTGGACACCTTTGCGCCCATCGGTGAAGTCAAGGGCCACGACAGCCCCATCAACGCCATCTGCACGAATATGACCCATGTCTTCACTGCTGCTGAGTACGTCCAATCAGGGCTCACTGGTTGCTGTTGGGGGATAAGAGGGACTGTGTGTGTGGCCAAAAGATGGCTGATGTGGGGGGACGCAGCTGCACTGCCCTGTGTGTTCGTTTCTGGGATCAAATCTCAGAGTCTGTCCTGCCCATAGCCTGGCATCTCCTCCCAGCCTCTTGGTCCACGTCTTGTAGGGATCTGGGGTGCCATGAGCTGCCTGCCTCCTGGTCTCCCTCAAACTCTGCAACACATATGCCCGGGAAAGCAAGGGGGCAATGATGGCATGAGGGCTACTGCCCCTGAGTGCGTGCACTGGGGTCCTGGGCCACAATGCCTACCTCTACTCTCACTCCTTCTCTTTTGTCCTTTGCAGTGATCGGACCGTGAGAATTTGGAAGGCTCGTGGAGTACAGGATTCTCAGATGTCTGACTCCGGGGATGCAGGGGATGATGGGGCATGTGCCTGATGCTGGCCAAGGCTGAGCTGGCTGTGGAATTGTCGCTCCTGTCAGGAGAGTCACTGCATCCATCTGGGTCCAGCTCCATCCATGGAGACTAGTAAAGCTATGGTGTCCGCGCTTGCCTACTCCTGGCTGTGTCTGTCCTGGTTCTGAGCGCCTGTGCTGCTGGGTAGGACCCCAGGGGAGTCCAGTGTGTGTCTGTCCCAGTCAGAGAAGTCCTTGCAGTAGCAGCAGCACTGAACCTTGTCCTTTCTGGTACCTCTTCATGTGCTCCTCACATAGGAGGTCCTGACTGGCCTTGTGTGTGGCCTTCTCATTACCTCTTGTGCCCAGGCCTCAAGCTATGGGAGGTGACAAATGTGGGGGGCACTGCTGACCTTCTAAGTCTGCTGGGCCCCTGCAGAGCTCATGTGAGGTTCCAACGCTTCTTGCAGCTGCCTGTCCTGCCAAGCCCATGCCTGGGCACCAATGTCCCCAGTGTCCTTAGTGCCGCGTTCGTGTGTGGTGGAAAATGTCATGAATGTCCTAGCATATATTTTGGTCTATTTTCCTATATGAAGTGGTTTCTATTTCCACATTTTAATTTCATTTTTATTTAACAATAGTATTTCCTGGCCCTTGGGAGTGTGTTTTGTTTGTTTGTTTATATGCTGCTAAGTCTATTTTAAATACACGACATGAGTAGATCTTGGGGGCTGTGAGAGAGAGAAAGAGAGAGAGCTGGGTTGTTTGATGGGAAAGCTCTGTAAATAGACTGTAAAGAGAAAAATGTCTTGCATTGAAACTGAATCAGGTTTTTAAAATGCTGTTGACTGGATTTTGCAAAAGGATGTATAATTTATCTGTTGCCTCTGAGTATTAATTTGTAAATTCTGCCAATTTAATTGTATGTAGATGGTTTAACATTTGAAAATATTGTCATGTGATTTCCCCCCCACCTGAAAATATTTGCTTGTAAATGAACGCTTAGCTAGGGCTTAAATAAACCTGTTGCTCTGGACCCTTTTTGTTCTCTTGTTCTTTTTTCAAATCATGTAAAGCATTAGCTTCTCTGATCAGCACATACAGATATTGTCTATCTTTGCTCTCTCAACAGGAAGTACTCTGGTGAAGTCGAAAGCATGACCATATTTTGCTGAGCCAGGAGATACTTGAACGAATGAAATCAAACACAGAATTTAGAGATTTGAACAGAGGTGGTCACATTGGAAAGTCTAGTCACTCGGTACCATCCTTGGGTACTGGCCTGAGAGGAAGGGGTGTGTGTGCCAGTATACATGTGCATACATTGTGTGTGTGTGTGTGTGTGTGTGTGTGTGTGTGTGTGTGTGTGTGTGTGTGTGTGTGTGTGTGTGTGAAGGCTGGAGCTGCAAGAGCCTCCCAGTCTGTGATCTGACCTAATTCAGGTGACAGATTGTTGCTCTATCAGTAGTTTCTATTGCCCAGCCCTTCTGCTGTCCTGTGTGTTGCCTTCACAGAAAACATTTGAGTCACTTTAACAAAAGGTTTACCCCAGAAGGAATTAGGCTTTATGGTAAACCATTCTGGTCCTAGAGGAAGATCTTTTGAGACCCAGGACCCAGTGGAATGGTTGAAACTGTCTCCATACATAACATCCATTTGCTTAGTTACCTACCACCACTGCTGGGGTCGGGGACACACATTATGTCAAAACCCAGCCCTTGCATGGGCCTGACCAGAGGCTCTGAGTGGAAACATCGAGATCCTGGGGTCTGGCTGAGTGTCTCAGTGGCAGCAGTTCTGGCTCTCTCCAGCCCTTGATATAAGCAATGGGGAGGTGGGTCTTGGGCACACGTAGGGGGTCCCCTGGTTTCATTATATGCCAGGGGCCAGGGTCAACCTTTTCATGCAGGGCTCACCAGAGCTGTCCCAAGAGTGGTGGCCCCACTCACATAGGAGGGAAATAGAATTCAGCTAATGTGGCTGTGAGCTGAACAAAGGGCAGGTCCTGGGCATAGTGCTTAGGGTTTCACTCACCCTTATCTTTATCACTCAGCCCTGCATCCATCATTCATCTCTCTCACCCATCACTCACCCTTGTACCCATTAATCACCTCTCTTCTCTGCACCCATCACTCACTACTAACCCCTGCAATCATCACTCACCATTCACCCCTGCACCCATCACCCATTGTTGGAGTAACTGGTTTTCACTCTATTCAGGATAATTCTTTGCTTGTGCTTGTCACTCTTGGATTGGAAGTACTTCTGGATTGGTCCCTTACCTTTACCTGTTGTCCAGCCATGGGGGTGGTCCTTCTCTTCCCAATAAAGACCTCGGGTCTCAGGGATAAGCCACTTGTGCTTTCAGTTTCCACAACTAGTGTATCTGCCTACTAGTGTCTTTTGCTAGTGAGTGGAAAGCTTGTGGTAGAAGTTTCCTGAACTTGTTTCATTCTCTTCAACCTTGTGTGAATTATTTCCTGTGTCAGTGTTTGCTTCCAGACCCATGCTCCACAATCCCTCAGGATTGGAGCATGAGGCTTCTGCTTCACCTGGCACCCAGAATAAGGACATTATCTACAACTGGTGAAATGTTTTCTGGGGTGATTTTGTGGTTAATCAAGTGGATAATTCCACCTTGGATAAAGAATCTAGTTCCTATTTGGTTCAAAGTTATGACAATGGCTTGGCTTTGGGTTGAGGGACCCTGGCCTTTCTTCACATATATTGCTACTCTCTTTACTCCAATGACCAATATAAAATATACCAAAGTAGTATTTACATATTGGTCATTCTAGTATTGATCCTAATTGGCATTATAATTTATGTGTACTGTGCAATGCACAGGCCAAGCTTTCTGAAATGACGCCAACTTCAGAAAACAAAAGTGCTTTTCCAGTAGTGATATGTGCTCAAGCCAAAAGCCCTGAGGCTGGTAACTTGCCATCCACCACTGGTGATAGGCCAGAGGAATTGCCAGTGCTGAGATTAATATACCAGATGAAACAATTGCCAAAAATGAGCCATCAATAGTCCCCATGGATGGTGAGTCTAAAAGTGGGTTCATAGGGACGGCATGGTGGCGCTAGAGGTAAGGTGTCTGCCTTGCCAACGCTAGCCTAGGACAAACCTCGGTTCGATCCCCTGGCATCCCATATGGTCCCCCAAGTCAGGAACGACTTCTGAGCGCATTGCCAGGAGTAACCCCTGAGCATTACCGGGTGTGGCCCAAAAACCAAAAAAAAAAAAAAAAAGTGGGTTCATACTATTACCCCCACTCCTCCACTACAACTCTGTAGAGCATGCATCCAGAACTGGCTCCCTCCCATCAGGAAAACAACGAAACTCCAATTTATGTGGATTTAAAAATGGAATCTCTTCGTCAATTTAAGAAGGTGTGCTCATGGTATGGTTCATTTTTTTGTTTTATGTTGAGTTCCTTACTACCTAGAGTGAAGGTGAGTGGTGGACTTTAATACTATTACTAAGACCTGCCTCAGGTTTTTTTTTTGTGTGTGTGTGTGTGGTTTTTGGGTCACACCCGGCTGTGCTCAGGGGTTATTCCTGGCTCCAGGCTCAGAAATTGCTCCTGGCAGGCACGGGGAGACCATATGGGATGCTGGGATTCGAACCGATGACCTCGTGCATGAAAGGCAAATGCCTTACCTCCATGCTATCTCTCTGGCCCTGTGCTTCAGTTTTCAATAATAAAATATATGGTTTTCTGACAGACAGAGCTAAAACCAAACTTAATAACCTAGGTCATTCCCTTGCTCACTTCGACAGCAAATATACTAAAATTGGAATGATGCAGACAAGATTAGGATGACCCCTGTGCAAGAATAACATAGGTCATTCTTGAAGGATGGTTGCAGGAATTCAGTTGTCTTATAAACTTTTGATAGTAGAAGGTGCTTTTTTGAACCTCCATAATCAGAGTCAGAGAGATTGCATTGTGTACTTGAGGCCAAGACCTAATCATCCAGTTTTGGGAAACAGGTCAGGAGCCAATCTCAGGCCCCACAAAATCAGGAAACCTTTTTGTCAACAATTTAGCTTCTCAGCCTGGGCTAAGAGCGCTGCAAACCATATACTCATTAAAGTCTGCTATTCAGGAATCTGTGCCCTGGGTATTCACTACCCTGAAAAAAAATGACAACAATATATGCCTAGTGCCCTTACAAGTTAAGACCTGGCATAAAAGTGCCAATTTCTTCAGGAAATATGGGTTTGATAATGGGGTGAAGTAGTATGACTATTAAAGATATTTCTGTTCATCTGGGAATTATAGAATCTGACCATGTTGGAGAAATAATAGTTATTCCCATGCCTACAGTTTAGACTGTAAAAAGGGCTAAAACATAGCTCAAGCATTATTAATTCTATATATTATGCCTGGCAGATCAGACTTCTCAGGAAAGGAAGTTTTGGAAATACAAATTCTGGAGCTCCTATTAACCCTTTAATAACCTTTACTGCTAAGCTTAAAGAAGAATGCTAATGTTAACCCTTGAAACTCAGGGCAAGAAATGTGAAGGCATGTTTGACTCATACATAGAGATATCTGTGATACCTTTACAACACTGTCCCCATAATTGGACCTTGCAAGATATACAATACAGTTTGGAAAGAATAGGTGGTGTTTTGCCTTCATCATCTGTCTGACAGAGCTCAATACTTTTTAAAAGGCGTAAGAACAAAAGGTCAAAAAAAGCTGCCTTTTTTTTTTTTTTAATCATATGTGTCTCCAATTTTCTTGAACTTCGGGGGGTGGAACTTGCACAGACACTGGGTGCTGAATAACAATACTTCACTCAACCCCATCTCAGATTACCAGCTCAGATAGTTCACAAACCCACTCAAGCCACCCCCCTCCAGCCTAAAGTTATTGTATAACAGTAACTCTATGATAGTCAATCATAGGCAAGAAGCACTGTGAAGAAAGTCCACCTAAAAAGTATCATTATGTCGGCGTCTTAAAACCTAAATTGAGGGAAATAAAGCAATGATGTTAAAATAAAAAGAGTGAAAGTCGTTAAATGAGTATACATAGAAAGAAAAACAACATTAATATGATGAGAAATTTTCCTTTCAGGTAAACCTTGACTAAATTAAATTGTAAGATTTCATGATTAACTGAGACCTAGAGCAATAATGAAATTAAGATATAAATCCACCATACAAGGAAACACATTGGGGTCTATGATTTTCAATCCTATTCATTGATCATGCCCGTGGAAAGAATCCTAGAGCTTTAATAGCAACCGATAAGGAAGTGAAATGATTATCTGGTGTTCATTGTAGATCTTTAAGAAGTATAAAACAGGATGTATGCTGCTGTGGCTTTCACCAATGTATTAGGGACTTTTTTATCTTCTTGTCATCAAAATTGATCCAGTGTTGTTTTGCAGCAATTTTACAGTATGAAGTAGTGTCCATAGTAAACTATACCATAATGGTTTGACACTGATGATAAGTTGTATTTCTTAATCTTGCTTTTATTCTCTGAAGTGAATTCTACTAAATTGAGGTCTTCTATAGGAAAATCCACATAAGTGTGCATTTTTTTTATTTGTTTGCCATCAAAAGCAAAACGTTTTAAGTGTATTATAAGTACTGGTGGCAGTTTCCATAAATACATTTTCTTTGAAAAATCCCTTCTAGTTTTGTAGCTGTTGCACTGAACTTTGTTGTCATCCCTTAACTCTTCTTCTTTAAAAAATTCAGAAAGGCATTCCTGTATAAATGTATCTACATTTATCTGTAGATGTAGCAGCCAGAGACAAATGAACAAATGTCTCATAAACCTCAGACTTTTAGTGGCATGTGAAACACTGTAGTATAGATTTGAATTGTCCTTGAAAGAGATCATAAATAATAGATTTGTGAGCTTTTTGGTGTTCTGGACTAAATTGTTCATAATTTTCATTTTCCATAAGATGTGTAGTTTTGTCTGTCATTAGATTTACAGTAAGCAAGTCCTGATGTAGTACCTCTATTAGAAACATCAGTAGTTTGTGTGGATCCTACTGATTGTGTCCAGCAAACTGGTCATTAAATAAACCAATTGTTACTTTGAAGCTTTCAGGGTTAATATATCTAAGAAATCCATTTCCCATGGTTTTGATGAGCCGACCAAATTCTTCAGCTAATTTACCTTCATGCCCCATTGGATTTTTCTTGTTAATATCCTTTTTATAATGATCTTGATGAAAATTCTGAGTCAAGTCTGAAATACTATACAAGCATTGCAATATTGAGTTCATGTAGCAAGAGTTTTCTATATTTTGGAGCCCAGTTAAGACAGGTTCCTGTCTTTCCTTTTGCATCTTAAAGTAAGGGTTTATCACTACCGTCAGTCTCACTCAATGTATGGTTTGTGACAGCTAAATCCTTGTTCCCTGCCCCAGAGACCTCAGCAATATTACTGTTGTTAGTGTCTTGAGTATTCTGTTTTTGCTCTGAAGGGGAGTTTATAGTCTGAACCTGATCATTTGTGATAGCCCGATTTTTTTTTTTTTTTTTTTTTTTGGTTTTTGGGCCACACCCGGTGCTCAGGGGTTACTCCTGGCTATCTGCTCAGAAATAGCTCCTGGCAGGCACAGGGGACCATATGGGACACCGGGATTTGAACCAATCACCTTAGGTCCTGTATCGGCTGCTTGCAAGGCAAACACTGCTGTGCTATCTCTTCGGCCCCGCTAGCCCGATTTCTAACAAGGCGTAATGGAACCCAAAATTTCTTGGGAGGGTTGTCATTTGTAGAAACATAGACATAACCCCTTCCTCTCAGGAGAAGATATCCAGCTATCCATTTTTCATCTCCTGATCCAAATACGTTTATGGGTTGTTTCTTGTCTCTGAATATCTTCTTTAAAATGTCTTTCCGCTGCAGTGTAACTTTCCCCTTGGGGTAAGTTTAAGTAATTTAGTGTGATAATAGTCAAAGATAGCAAATCCGTTGGTGGTAAACTCTTTTTCTATTTTTTTTTTGTAATTGAGTTTGTGTGTGTGTGTGTGTGTGTGTGTGTGTGTGTGTGTGTGTGTGGTTTTTGGGTCACACCCGACAGTGCTCAGGAGTTATTCCTCGCTCCAGGCTCAGAAATTGCTCCTGGCAGGCACGGGGGACCATATGGGACTCCAGGATTTGAACTGATGACCTTCTGCATGAAAGGCAAATGCCTTACCTCCATGCTATCTCTCCGGCCCCTGTAATTGAGTTTTTAAAGTTCTGTGAGTCCTTTCTACAATGGCCTGTCCCCTACAATTGTAAGGAATTCCTTTCAGATGTCTTATCTGCCATTATTTACAAAAAATTAAAAAATTTTGCTAACATAGGCTGGCCCATTATCAGTTTTTATAGAATATGGAATACCCATCACAGAAAAACATTGTAAAAAAAAACTACAAACAGCCTTAGATTTTTTTTGTTTTGTTTTTGGGCCACACCCGGTGACGCTCAGGGGTTACTCCTGGCTATGCGCTCAGAAGTCGCTCCTGGCTTGGGGGACCATATGGGACGCCAGGGGATCGAACCGCGGTCCGTCCAAGGCTAGCACAGGCAAGGCAGGCACCTTACCTCTAGCACCACCGCCCGGCCCCCAGCCTTAGATTTTTGAGAAGACATAGGAATTGCCCACATAAACTGAGAATAAGTGTCCACCACAACATGAAGACAAGGTTTTCTTGGAAATAAATCTGTTTGAGTCATATCCATTTGCCAAAGTTCGTTAGACTGTAAGCCTCTTGGGTTTGCTCCTGCTATGTGTCTTTTTGTTAACAGTGTACATATGTTGCAGTTTTCTACAATTTCTCTAGCTTGCCTCCATGGAATTTGGTAATTCACATGTAAACAGCGAGCATTTTTGTGTAGGGCTGAATGTTCCTCTACAGGTGATTTAAATATAGGCATTGCTAGCAAGTCAGCAGTTTTATTTCCTTGAGCCATCGGTCCTGGAAGACCTGAGTGGGCTCTAATATGTGTGATGAAGATGGGTTCAGTTCATTTTTTAAGAAGCTGCTGTAATCGTTTAAGTAAGTTCTGTATGATCGGGTTATTAGGATTAAGGGAGGCAGTGGCTATTACATGACATAAATTTACCACATACAAAGAATCAGAAACTATATTCATGGCTTCAGATACATTTTTTGGGGGGGCCACACCCAGTGGTGCTCAGGGGTTACTCCTGGCTGTCTGCTCAGAAATAGCTCCTGGCAGGCACAGGGGACCATATAGGACACCAAAATTCGAACCAACCACCTTTGGTCCTGGATCGGCTGCTTGCAAGGCAAACGCCGCTGTGCTATCTCTCCAGGCCCCAGATACATTTTCTAATAGGTAAATAAATGTTGCTAATTCAACTTTCTGTGCAGATTTATATTTGGTATTGATGGTCATATTAATGTTGTCTCTGGTCATTCCTCCTTTTCCATTTTGGGATCCATTGATGTAAAAAACCTTGGCATTGGGATAGGGGAATCCCGAACAATTGAAGAAATAACAAACTGACTTTTCTTTAAAAAGTCCCAAGTTTTTCCTGCTGGATAATGGAAGGATATTTCTCCTGTAAAATCTGAGAGGGCCCTTTGTAGAGATTCATTAAGAGGCAATATTGACTCAATTTCTTTTTTTTGGTATTGGCCAAACTATTATATCTGGATCAAAACCTAGTAAAGATATAGATCTGAGTCTTGCCTTGATAATAATCTCTGAAATCAGTTCCAAGTTGGGGACAACTGAGCGAGGCTGTTTGTTATGTAAATACACCCATTCCAAAGGTCCTGCCTATTGCATCAAGGCCCCCGTGGTGGTTTCTATAGTAGGAAAGATTAACAGTAATACCTTTTCTCCCGGAATGAATCTTAAGAGAAACGATTTTTGTAATCTGCCCAAGAAAATGTCCAATTCATTTTTGGCAGCTGTTGTTAAGTTTCTCGGGCTATCTAAGGCAAGGTCACCCTCCAACATTTTAAACAGATTAGACAACTCTGCATTCGGGATTCCTAGTGCAGGGCGGAGCCAATTTACGTCACCTAAAAGTCTCTGAAAATCATTAAGCATTCTGAGGTTTTCTTTTTAGATAGAAATTTTTTGTCGACGTATTGACATCCGGTCCAAAATGAAACCCAAATATTGATATGGTGGCATTGTCTGTTTTTATCTAAAGCTATTTTCAGTCCTGATGTTTGTAAACAGTCAATAACATAAGAGTATAAGTCCTGTAAATCTGTTTCATTGTTCATTGTGAGCAAGATATCATCTGTATAATGAAATATCATGGCTTGAGGAAATTTTTCATGATCAAAGCTCAAAACCTTATCTACAAAAAAACTGACACATTGTTGGGGAATTCAACATGCCCTGGGGGAGAACAGTCCACTGGAAATGTCTGCAGGGATGGGTGTTATTGAGAGAAGGAACTGAGAATGCAAAATGTTTTTTATCATATGGGTGAATAGGAATATGGTAGAAGCAGTCCTTCAGATCAATAATAATTAGTGGCCATTCCTTTGGAATAACTACAGGTGATGGTAAACCAGTCTGCAATTTGCCCAAAGGTATGATGGATAGAGCTGTAAAGCTCTAAGATGCATCAAAAGTCTCCATTTTCCAGATTTCTTTTTTATAGTAAATATATAGTTTATAGTATATATATAGTAAATATAGGTGAATTCCATTGAGATAAAGAAGGTTCAATATGTCCTAATTTTAGCTGTTCTTCCACTAATTCTGTCAGCACCTTTAATTTATCAGTTTTAAGGGGCCACTGACCTGTTCAAATTGGTTCATCAGGTTTTCATTTTATTTTTTATTGGTGCTGGAGTTTTTATGGTAGTGGCCCCTACTAAAATTTTTGGGTTTTTAATCAAATGAAGGTTAGGGCTCTTCTGGAGCTAATAGAATGTGGAATTCTGCTTTCCACTGTTTGTGTAGGTCACGGCCCCACAGGGATGGTGAAAATGGGCCCATGTGAGGTCTGATTATTGCTTTTTGATATTCTGGGCCGTAAAATATCATAGTCCTCATTACTCAACAGACAGGAGCTCAGGCCTCCTACTCCTTCTAGCGAATACGGGATTTTCTGGAGAGGCCAATTTTCTGGCCATTCTTTATCAGAAATTACGGTAACCTGAGCACCCGTATCTATCATGCCATCAAAGGGTTGCCTTTCCAAGTGAAGTTTGATCATTGGGTGTTCATTTTTAAATTTGGTAACCAGAGCCATGATTGGGTTTTAAGCAGTACCCAGATCTGTGCTTCCAAAACATCCAAATTCTAGTCTTATCTGAAGTCCCAAATTTGACATAAGGCACTATTACTATCTGGGCAATCGCTTCTCCTTTTTTAAAGGTCCATGTAACTGGTACTCCTTTTTTAAAGGTCCATGTAACTGGTACAGTAATAACTACAATGATTTCTCCCATTGAATCTGAGTCAATGACACCAAGTGGTTATTGATATACCCTTTATGTTGAGGGAACATCTGCCAAGAATCAAACCCATAGTATCTGGGGGTGGCGGGCCCACAATGCCAGTTTCTAACATGTAAGGGCATGCTCCTGGGTAATTTGTAATGTCCTCTGAGCATAATATGTCTAATCCGGCACTCCCTGATGTGGCGTGATTTAATTCTCTTATAGTGATGAATTTTCTTGGGCTGGGCTTGGAAGGATTGTTGTCTGTGAACTCTCTCCCTGGGGGGAGGCCCGTGGACATTTTCCTGCATCTTGTATGTGTATCCTTGAGGAGCTGAATTTAAAAGAAGACGGCAATTCCTTTTGATATGCCCCTGTTTTCCACAATGGTAGCTGACAATTTGCCTCCTGGGGATTGTGTTGAAACCTCTTCTTAGGTTATTATCAATGAGGTTTCTGGGTCTGCAATGTTTTGCCCAGTGGCGATCCTTTTTGCATTTTGGGCAAAGACCTGGTTTTTGGGAAGTGCTTTGTCCCCATGGATAGAAAGGCATCATTCCCTTGGTAACTGCAAAGGTTTGTACCGAGTCTAAGTGGGGTGGGGGTTCGGTTTCCCCATAGACATTCCGACAGGCATAAAGAAAATCATTCACATCTGCCGTTTTTTTTTTTTTGGGGGGTCACACCCGGCAATGCTCAGGGGTTATTCCTGGCTCTACACTCAGAAATCACCCCTGGCAGGCTTGGGGGACCATATGGGATGCCGGGATTTGAACCAGCGACCTTCCACATGTAAGGCAAATGCCTTATTGCTGTGCTATCTCTCCAGTCCTACATCTGCCTTTTAATTTAAAGTATTCAATACTAATCTACAGGCCAAATTTGCATTATGATAAGCCAAAGATTTTACGAGGAAGTTTCTCATCTTCTCATCTTTGACTTGTAACTTCAGCACATCTTTAATCTTACCTATAAACTCTGCATATGGCTCATAAGGGCCTTGGGTAATTTTTAAAAAGTTTTCTCTACCAATGCTGTTAGAATTAGTTTTCTCCCATGATAACAATGCAATATTCCTAATTAAATTTAAGATTTCTTTAGGTAAAGCCGCTTGTGTCTGAATATTTCCAAATTGATTTTCTGCCATCAATAATTCATATGATAGAGTAACATCTGCCACTTGTTTTTTTGTACCATCCAGGCCATATAATTTGGCTTTTACGTCTTCTGAATAGTACATTTCCCATTCAGTTTGCTGTTTAGATGACAGACATATTTCAGTGATTCTTTTAAAATCATACAAAGTCCAAGATGAGTTATGACTCCAAAGTTTTAGTAACTCCACACTGTATGGTGATTTTGGACCATACTCTTTACATGCTTTTTTAATCCAATCTAATTCTTCCATCTGATAGGATACATAGTTAGAAACATTTACCCTGTGTAAAGGAGATGAGGCCAGATTAGCAAAATTACTCTGAATAGAGCTCTGAGGCCATGCATGTGGTTCATCGTCTGAATCCGCACTGTTGTGTGATTTAATTTTGTGAATTGAATCAGGCCTCACTTCTGGAGTTAGCAACGGAGGTTGATCATTGTCTGAGTCACTATTGTCATGCGATTCACTAGAATCAGGCTTAACTTTCTGAGTTGTTTTCCTTCCAGGAAAAATTCCTATATTGTTGATGTTGGGGCTGGTTCATCAGCCCACACCTTGGTCTAAATTTTCGTCGGAAAGATTTCCTTATTATCCATACTGGTTTTAGCCTCACCATTTCTACACTTTCTATTTTCTAATACCAGCCAATACCTATGCTCACAGTAACAACATGAGCCAACACAGAAATTCCACAAACTATGACGACTGGAGACAATGCAATTTTAATTTGAAATAGAGACCACAACCATCCAACTGTAGTGATTGTCCTTAGATCAAAATCAATTAGTTTAAAACAAAATGGAATAATCCACTTGTATAATAGAGAACCAATACGTGAGCAAAAAGGTGGCAGAATCCACATGACTAACCACAGAAACCATCTAATGGTCAGCAGAGGAAATTTCCAATAAAGTATTTCACTTACAGTTATTGAGGGTCCAGGTTCAGCCTGTTCGAGTGCCATTATGTTGCAAGTCAGCCCCTGATGAGGTTGACTGATGGAGGGATGGAGGATGAGGCCTTTCTCCTCCAGCTCGGACCACGCGTCTATTACCTTGTTCAGCCGGCGGTTCTGAGGAGGATGCGGCGGAAAGAAAGCCAACAGGCAGTCAGGCTTCCGAAGAAAACAGCTCTTTATTCCGTGAAGAGGCTGAAGCCAAAAGGCCTAAGAATTGGCCTCAGGAAAAGAGCCCCTCACCATCCACAGACCCTTGCTTTTATGCCCCAGAATCAGGTACCACCCAATGGTGGGAGCAGAATCAGGTACCACCCTAGGGTGGGAGCAGAATGCCAGGTCACACCCTAGAGTAGGGCACAATCACCGATCAGAGTAGGGTCAGTAACATAATAATCCCGTAAAAATATTTACATACACAACAGATGATATCTTGCTTGCCTCTTCTATGGACTGATAATTACAATGTTTGCATGATATGTCATCACTTGCTTGCCAGCTTCTGGTTTAAAATAGCCATGGAAAATAATCACACTTTGTTCCCATTTTAATATTTGGTCAACATTATAGAGCATACATCAGTA
The DNA here is from genome assembly GCF_024139225.1 of Suncus etruscus. NCBI lineage: Eukaryota > Metazoa > Chordata > Mammalia > Eulipotyphla > Soricidae > Suncus > Suncus etruscus. The sequence goes on along the minus strand of NC_064858.1, from coordinate 11,500,669 downwards.
CACCCTCAGAACATCTCTATTTCTCAGAAAATCTAAGAACTCCCAACAATTTTCAAAAAACTCTTAAGTGACATAAGTTGGATTCATCCTTTCCTGGAGATTCCAAACTCTGAACTTAGCAATTAAGTTCAGCACCCTGGAAGAAAATTTATTTTTAAATATCCCTAGGCATTTAACTCAAAAAGCCCAAAAGGAATTAGATTTTTATTTATTTATTTATTTATTTATTTATTTATTTATTTATTTATTTATTTATTTTTGGTTTTTGGGTCACACCCGGCGGTGCTCAGGGGTTACTCCTGGCTGTCTGCTCTGAAATAGCTCCTGGCAGGCACGGGGGACCATATGGGACACCGGGATTCGAACCAACCACCTTTGGTCCTGGATAAGCTGCTTGCAAGGCAAACGCCGCTGTGCTATCTCTCCAGGCCCCAGGAATTAGATTTCTTAATGGACAAGTTCCAAATGTCCTATCTTTCTAGGTTCACACCTGGAGATAAAATGTGGCTATTTATTTTCTTGACTCCTCTATCACCAACAGGAGCTATTGCTCAGTTTTCAGGGCCATTAGAATGGATTTATTTGCACACTAAACAACTTCACACATTTATGCTGCTCTTATCATCAAAGATAGGCTTAGAGAGAAATTTCTTTGTTAGGTTTTGATCCTGAATTTATAGGGCTGCCAATTCCATAAAAGGAAGTAGAATGCATATTACCTCTCAGTGACCCCTTTAAAGAGCCTAATCAGACATTTTGGATGATATTTCCTCTCATTATTCTGTTGGAAAGGACTGGGATTTTTTTCAGAAGGACATATTTTGTAATCTCTTAAATAATGTACTCCTCCCCTGTAAAATAAAAATATAAAATATATTCACGAGTTGGGTGAGGCTGCCTCAGGCACTGAACTTCTAACCTTTCAGGCAGACGGGTCTAATGCAGCGGGTAGTGACAGAGATATAATACACAATAGTCAGAAAAGATAGTCATTGGAGTCAGCTCTCTCTGCCATGTGCTGCCAATGCCATGTGCTTTTTTCTTGAGCTCAAAGCCAGACCCCTCTCTTTATTATCCAAAACCCCACCCACCAGGGTAGGGGGAGGCCCTGTAATTCAGGTGGGCTTTTACATACCAAAAGAAGAGGTTATGGAAAAACAAAGTTAGGGGAAGAGTTACTTTACACTCCACCATACAGGATGCTCCATGTTTTACATTGATAGATCATCATCAGGTTGGCGAGCAGATACAAAAACTACAGACTTACGTGGACTTCCCCTTAGAAAACTTTGACTTGAAGTTATGGAGTCTAAGAGCAACTCTGAAGAATACAACTTATTCTGTTTCAGGGCCAGAGAGATAGCATAGTGGTAGGGCATTTGCCTTGCAAGTGGCCAATCCAGGACCAACAGTGGCTCGAATCCCGAAATCCCATATGGTTCCCCCTGCCTGCCAGGAGCAATTTCTGAGCACAGAGCCAGGACGAACCCTTCGGTGTCGCCAGGTGTGGCCCAAAAAAAACAAAACAACAACAACACCAAAGAAAAACAACTTATTCTGTTTCAAGCCATTAGGGTGACATGGACAAAGGTCACTGCATGTCCTATCATGAAAATTCAGCAAGACAACGCTGGTTTAAATTTGATCATCATGAAGTCTAAGAAATCCCCACCTCATCTCTTCAGCAGCTTATATCCTTTTATATACTTCAAAGAAATCTGCAGCAATGGACACAGCTGCATAGATTAAAGCAGGTGTTCTGCTACCAGATCTTTATAGATGTCTATAATAATGTTCTAATACTTTTACCCACAGAAACATTTGCAGAATGGAATTGGATGTCATGGACTCCCAAAACAGTGCTCACTATAAGAATGTGTTAGAGGGGCTGGAGAGATAGCATGGAGGTAAAGCGTTTGCCTTTCATGCAAGAGGTCATCGGTTCGAATCCCAGCATCCCATATGGTCCCCTGTGCCTGCCAGGAGCAATTTCTGAGCATGGAGCCAGGAGTAACCCCTGAGCACTGCCGGGTGTGACCCAAAAACCACAAAAAAAAAAAAAAAAAAAAAAAAAAAAGAATGTGTTAGTTATTTAACTTTAAACTAATATGTTTGCAATAACTTTCTAATGTTTTTGTTTACAGAAGTACTTGGAGAAAAAAGTTGTATGCCCTAAATATACATTATAGTGCTCTGTACTACCACACCCTTACTAAAGTGCTGGTTATAAAAAATGTCTTAGCAAATATTCTATGTCTTAAACCAGTCATTTTCAATTTTATCATTTCTGCTAAAAAGATTTAATGTTTTTGTCTACAGATATCTTTGGACAAGGTATCTGTAGACTCTTGTAGTTTATATCCTGTTTTTATATCCACAACAAAGTCACTTCCCAACTTTTCTTTCCTTTCCACCTATAACTTTGATATGTAAAAATATACCTGAATCTCACTTGGCCCACCCCACCCATTTAATTTGTACTGGTAGAATAAAGAAAGGTCAGTTTGGCAGGCCCAGGAGACCACAAGGTGAGAAACCAAGTGACTTCATGATTGATTCTCTTTTGACTGGCATGGTTTATTAATTCTTCATGGTTACCCTTCTTTAGACCTGTTCACCTGGTGTTGGAAATCATGCATGGGGTGATTTAACACTTTTGCTTCAGTGCTTATTCATGAGAATGTTTTGGCAACATATTTGAAATTTAAATATGTTTATAATCATATCCTAAATGTTTTTGTTCCCACACAAAAGGAACCTGGAAGCTCTAAACTTATAATATGATACTCTATGATGTGGACTTTTTGTACAGTACTCATTACAATATTATTTAGTAAATTCGGAAAAACGCTTTTGTGGAATGCTGCAGAGTAAGACTTGGAAAAGCTGATTATTTTGAGAAATTTGTATGCACAATTTAACATATGAAACCTTTTCAGCCAAATTTACTCACCAGCAGTTATTCCTAGGAAGTGGAAAATCTTTCCATTTTACTTGCCAGTTTTATATTTTTGAAGCATGTTGACTCGCTTCTAACTGAGTCAGCCATACAGTAATATCCTATTGATAAGTATATATTGTGTGTGTGTTGGTCACCTTTATGTCAGTCTAATGCCTGCCTGTACTGTACATAATGTCTGTCTTTGTTGTATATAGCCCTTACTCCTACTACTCCTCTGCCTACCACTGTACAATTCCCTTTCTATTGTTTTCCTTCATTCTCTCATCCCAGATTTGTTATCCTCCCTATTTACATAGCTCTATATCCCTGAGGACCCAGAGCATCACCCCGCCTCATCCCTTCCACCTCTCATCACCATGGACTGCTGCCTGCAACCAGATCCAGTTTTTGAAAGAGACTTGACTCAAAGACATATCCTGATCTGTGACTTCAGCCTTCCAGAAGATTATGTTTCTGGCTAAAGCTGTGTTCCAGATTAAAACCCCCTCGGACTTATTTAAAAGACATAGGCGGAATATGTTTATTTCTTTAGGCATATTTCTTCACTATGTATAATTCTTTATGTATACTTCCTTATTGAGATGTAGTTTTGCCCCTTCTAGACTTGTTAAGTAGAAAATTTAGGAGATATGTACTCTTGGGAATTGTGTTGTTACTAGATCTATGTAACAGGCATTGTTCAGCTTATTATTAATGCCACCTAGTGCCCTTTTAGTATCCTGTGGCATGATTCCTTTTTGCATAGGCACAAAAAAATAGGGAAATCTTAGTTAAGAGAGAAGTTCCTATCAGGGAATGGTACTCCAAAATTTTTACATTGCAGGAGGCCCTTTTAACCTGAACAGTTGTCATAATGACTTGACTTATGTTTCAGTTGCTTGGACATCAACTGTTTACCCCTGAATCTTGGGTCCCATCATCAGAACTGACCCAAGTTTCTATACCCTCACCAGGAACTGACCCACAACTTTAGCAGGCTTTTGTGTTGCCCTGACAGACTTGCACCAAGGTGGTTTCTATGCCACCCTGAGTATGACTTGGAAATAGCAATTATTTGCATCTCAGGCAGGTTTCCATGACATGTCACCTTTTAGCAAAATGAAACCAGGACATGCTTTGTGATTCCTTGACATCTGTTGGATTAACTGGGTTTCATCCTATTCAGAATATGCTTGTCATTCATTGGTTGGAAGCACCTTTGGACAGAAGCATCATTTGGATTGGTACCTTAGACCTCCTGTTCTCCACCCCCACGATGTGGTTTGGCATTTGCTAATAAAAACTCCAGGTTTCAGGGAAAAATGGCCTGCAGTTTTGGTTTTTGATTACTGAGCTACCTACGCATTAGAAGTGGATGGTGTATGTGGAGCTCCTGAACCTGTTTTATCCCCTTAACTGTGCCTGGGTTCTTTCCTGCATCAGCGTTTACTTCCAGACCTACGTCTCTCCAATGCCCTGAATTGGGTGCATGAGGCTTTCATTTCACCTGGTGCCTGGAGCAGGGAATACACCTATGACTGGTGAGATGGTAATTCAGGTTGATCTCACAATTGTAGATATTTGGGGAGGGGGGGTCACACCCAGAGGTGCTCAGGTGTTACTCCTGCCTCTGCACTCAGAAATCGCTCCTGGCAGGCTCAGGAGTTTATATGGGATGCCGAGATTTAAACCACCACCTGTCCTGGATCAGCTGTGTGCAAGGCAAATGCTCTATTGCTATCCTATCTCTGGCCCCACAACTGTAGATTTTTAAGTTAGATTCTATTTGGTTCAATATTGTGACAAAGACGTGATTTTTGGTTGAGGGACCCTGGCTTTTCCTGATGCAAACTGCTACTTTCTTTATTCCAACAGTCAAGATAAAACATACCGTTGTAGCAATGTATGTATTTGGAGCTCTGGTAGTGGTTTGCCTTGTTATTATAGTCCATATGTATCATGAATGCAAAAAATATGGCCTGAAACCACACCAAGTTTCTGAAATGCTTTCAACTGTTTCTGAAGCACCTCCTACTGTTTCTAAAAGGCCTCTAAAACTGGAAAGTTAAAAGAGCATTTTCTATATTTACACATAGTCAAGCAAAAAGCCCTACGGCTGATATTTCACCAACCCTCACTGGCCTTAGGCCAGAAGAACTGCTTAGTTGCTTCACCAGCTAACATCATCGACTTGCTAAACGAGAGGAATGCCGAAAATGAGATGATAGCCCAATCAGGTGCTGAATCAGAAAGCAGATCTGTAAGATTATTACCTTGCCAACGTAATTCTTTAGAAATTGTGGATGTACCTGCCCCCACAACAATGGCTAATTATCAGGGAAATTGGTATTAATACAGGATCAGAAATAAATCTTTCCCATTAGGTAAACAATTAACCACGAAAGATAACCCCCAGGGAAATTAGCACTAACACAAAATCAGAAACAAATCTCCCCATAAGAAAAACAATCCAACTTAATCCTATGAGGTTTTTTTTTTTTTTTTTTTTTTTGGTTTTTGGGCCACACCCAGCGGTGCTCAGGGGTTACTCCTGGCTGTCTGCTTAGAAATAGCTCCTGGCAGGCATGGGGGACCATATGGGACACCGGGATTCGAACCAACCACCTTTGGTCCTGGATCGGCTGCTTGCAAGGCAAACACCGCTGTGCTATCTCTCCGGGCCCTCCTATGAGGTTTTAAATATGAAATACCTCTGTTATTTTAAGAAAGCATGCTCAGAATATGGTCTTCTTTCTCAGTTTTGTGTTGAATTCCTTGGTACCTGGAGTGATGGTGAGTGTTGAACCCATCAGGATTTTAATTTTGGCTAAAATCTTCCTGAGTACTTCTCAATATTTACTGTGGAGAATGTGGTATCTGCGGGTGCTAAGAGTAAAATTAATAACCTAAATCGCTCTGGAAGGATGGTTGCAAGAGTCATGCTGTCTTATGAGATGTTGATAGGAGAAAGGAAGTTACAGAAATAAATAAGCAGGCTTTTATTCCACTTATATTGAAGATTTGGGGAAAATTGACTCAGAAACTGAACCTAAGGGTAATTATACAAAGATTTTTTTAAGGAGCAATGGAGCCATATGAAGACTTTCTGACAGAGGCTATTGGAAGACAGATTAAAGATACAGGTGCTCAAAAACTCATGATGAAAACCTTAGTTTTTGAAAATGTCAATAAAAATTGACAGGCAATATTGCATCCCATTAGGGAGAAAGAATATATAATGGGATTTCTACATGGGTGTAGAGATGTTGAAACTTATAATTCCCCTCTGGCTTCCCACCTCTGCACCCTTAACAACATATGCTATTTAGACCAGGGGTCTCAAACTCAATTTACCTGGGGGCTGCAGGAGGCAAAGTTGGGGTGAGGCAGGGCCACATGAGGGATTTCGCTTACCGAATATTCGCAATAAAAAATTGCATTAGTAAGAAAAAAAATCGCAAAAAATGGCATTAAATATTAGCATACCCCGAACGGAACTGCTCGGGGTATGCCAATGTTTAATGCGTTTTTTTCTTACTAATGCGATTTTTATTGTGATTATTCGGCAATATTTTTGAAATTCATGACACAATAGTGACATATTTGGTACATTCTCTCCCTTGTAAAATTACAGGCCAAAATAAGGCCTCTATCAAATTCCTTTTCCCAGAGAAATTTCCACAGCAAATAAGACAGGCTTGGTCTCTTTCTGTCAGCCTATTTACTTCTTTTGTGTGTGTGTGTGTGTGTGTGTGTGTGTGTGTGTGTGTGTGTGTGTGTGTGTTTTGGGTCACACCCAGCAGTGCTCAGGGGCCATTCCTGGCTCCAGGCTCAGAAATTGCTCCTGACAGGCACGGGGGCATATGGAGCGCTGGGATTCGAACTGATGACCTCCTGTATGAAGGGCAAATGCCTTACCTCCATGCTATCTCTCCGGCCCCAGCCTATTTATTTCTTAAGGCCAAGTCAAAACAAAGCATCTTCAAGACAATGTCTTCTCTCCTAGTCTTTGAACACCACAGCAGGATAACTTTGCCTCAGGGACTTTTCCTGTCACTTTGAATACCTGCTAACTAACAGGTTTGACCAGTGTAGAATTAGGCTATTGAATTTACTAAGTATAATTCTGTACCCCTTTCATATAAGTTTTATTTCTTTCTATAACCAGACCATAGGAAGTTGGTTTTAGCCCCTAGCTAGAAAACTATTCCCTCAGGTTAAGGATATTTGTTATTAGGAAGGAAACCAGGATTCCTGCTATCCCTAAATTTACATCAGTAATGACACCTAGGGCCAGGGACTCTTGGATATGTAAGAAATTATCCTTCCTTTTATCCTCTGGCTCCTAACTGAACTCTATTCTATTCTAAGATTACAAACCACCTAAAGCCATGTGTATTTGTTTTAAAATCAAACCGTGTACATTGATAGTTTCTGTACAAATGTGGGCATTCCTTTCATGATATGACTGTCCCTTTACCCTATATATACTCCCAGCCTGGAGAGTAAAGTTGTCTCATGTCTATTGAAGAACCAGGTCCCCATACACTTTATTTTGTGTGGTCTTATTATTTCATATTCGTCCGTTCATGTGCCAGCTTTTCTTTTATAAAGGATTTCATCCCCACTAGAGATGCTGAGACACAAGACGCCTGCAGCATTTGCTGACTCTAACTCTCCTTCTTATCCCCTCTCTCCCCCCAGGTAGACTCCTTTATCTGTCCATTTCAGGTATGGACGGTTCTGAGCATTCAGGTGAGATAAACAAGAAGTTGGGGAGGGGGTACCCACAGGATTGTTCCTAGGCATAGTAACTTCCTCTTTAAATGCTCAGAACCAGGTTGTTCAAGATTTTCTGCAGCAATTACAAACCCTTCTGCAAAATTGGTTTGAGTCAATATTTTCCGCTCACATAAGAGCCCACACTGGCCTCCCAGGCTGATGACTCAAGGAAATTAAAACTGCTTATCTTCTGGCCATGCCAATATTTAAGCCACCTGCAGAAAAACATGCAGTGCTATACACCAACACATGCTGTTTGCATGTGAACTATCATATTCTATAGAGGCAAGCCAGAGAGATAGTTGATACATGAACCATTTACTCACCCTTGAATAAAAGAACACATGTAGCTGGGATCAACTCCTGAGGTTTGCAGAAAAATGAATTATGGTAAACGGATATTACACATGTTGACTTCTTTCCAAAGAAACCCTATCTTCATGTGGTGTTGTATACTTATTCTCATTTCACATGGGGAGCACCAATGACTTCGAATGAACGAAAGCTGTTTGTGCCTTCATTTCTGTTATGGGCATACCACAAACTATAAAGATGAACAATAGCCCAACCTACACTAGTAAAACATTTGAATTTTTTGCAAAAAATGGAAAATTAGGGCCCGGAGAGATAGCACAGCGGCGTTTGCCTTGCAAGCAGCCGATCCAGGACCAAAGGTGGTTGGTTCGAATCCCGGTGTCCCATATGGTCCCCCGTGCCTGCCAGGAGCTATTTCTGAGCAGATGGCCAGGAGTAACCCCTGAGCACTACTACCGGGTGTGGCCCAAAAACCAAAAAAAAAAAAAAGGAAAATTAAACATATTACTGGAATCACCTATTTGGGTAAAAATGTATAATAAAGGATTGCTGGTAATCTCCTCATTTGAGGAAAAGTATATGCTTATGTTTCCACAGATGGCAAAAAAAAAAAAAAAAAACTGTTCAAAAATTCTGTGTCCCATTACTCCTTGTCAGAAACAGTATTCTCACAAATAAAAAATTCAGACACTGGGGCCCGGAGAGATAGCACAGCGGCGTTTGCCTTGCAAGCAGCCAATCCAGGACCAAAGGTGGTTGGTTCGAATCCCGGTGTCCCATATAGTCCCCCGTGCCTGCCAGGAGCTATTTGTGAGCAGACAGCCAGGAGTAACCCCTGAGCAACGCCGGGTGTGGCCCCCCCCAAAAAAAATTCAGACACAGGTGCATGACAAGATTGCAAACCTTTCCTCAGAACTAACATAGATTACTTGAAAGGATGAGTTCAGAAGAAAACAAATTGAGACCTCAACAGGTAACTGGGACAATAAGCTGGCACCACACAATGAGGCAGAGAATATTAGAAGTTGAAATGACTAGTTCCAGAACCTCAATTCTGTAGATGAGGGAACTGGCCCTGTTCTTCCAGATTTCATAATTTAGGAAACATTTGTTACATGAACTCAGTACTACCATGCCTACAATTCCAAGCTTGACTGATTACTTTTATCAGAACCATTACAAGGAGGACATTAACAGGTCAAATCCATTGAGATATAAAGATACTGTGGACGAAGAGTTTGGTAAAATTATAAAAAGCCTTATGGGCTGGACAACATAGGTATTTCAACCCGAAGGTCTTTAAGATGACACTGAAAAGCTAAATGATCAATTTGCAGGGCACAATCAACAAAATCACATGAATGACTTCTATTCCTGATGGAGGGTCTTCATTAGAATTTAAACAAAGCTGATAGGCAAAAAAGACATATAGAGGAAAATATTGATTATCTTTTTAACTCAAAAGCCACAAAACAAGCTTGTTAGAGACACAAGCAGTTTAGTGAGTCCATTATTTCTACACTTTTCCAAGGCCAGCTCAGATCCACAGTTCAATGCCTCCTTTGCTACCAAGAATCTCGGACATTTGAGATCTTTACTTATTTATCCTTGCCTTTGACATCTATAGATAAATAAACTCTTTTTTTTTTTTTTTTTTTTGTTTTTTGGTTTTTGGTTTTTTGGGCTCAGGGGTTACTCCTGGCTATGTGCTCAGAAGTTGCTCCTGGCTTGGGGGACCATATGGGACACCGGGGGATCGAGCTGCGGTCCGTCCAAGGCTAGCGCAGGCAAGGCAGGCACCTTACCTTTAGCGCCACCACCCGGCCCCTAAATAAACTCTTAATGTTCATAAATATCTGCTTAATGTTCATAAGTATTGTACGTAATGTCTGTCAATGTTGTATATAGCCCTTCCTTCTGTTGTATTTAGCCCTTTCTTTTTAATTGCTTTCTTTCACTCACTCAGTCCTAGTTTGCTATTTCTTTTTGTTTTGTTTGTTTGTTTGTTTTTGGGGCCACCCCCGGTGGTGCTCAGGGGTTACTCCTGGCTGTCTGCTCAGAAAAAGCTCCTGGCAGGCACGGGGGACCATATGGGACACCGGGATTCCAACCAGCCACCTTTGGTCCTGGATCGGCTGCTTGCAAGGCAAACGCCGCTGTGCTATCTCTCCGGGCCCCTAGTTTGCTATTTCTATCAAGTTAAATCTTTTAGAGTTAACAATCTTCAGTTCTAAACTCCTCAGGATCCTCCACCTTCAGCCCAGACTCCTTCCTGTCTCAGTCTCAGGAAGAAGATGTTGCCATCACTATTGCTGATGTGTTCTCGGTAGTCACCTATTTACCAGTTTTCTTCACCATAGACTGTTGCCCACAACTGGTTTTGGCTTTTGAGAGATCCTCAATTCTAGGAAATTTCCTGATCCATGACAGCTGGGAGCCATTTTTTCAGACTCCACAAGATCACACTGCCAGTCGAAGTTGTGACCCAGAATTTATCCTCCCCTCAGATAATTTCAAATAACTTATAGAGATATGTATACCTCTTCTGTATATTTATTAAGTGTATTTCTTCAATATGTATATTATTGATTGTATATTTCATTATGTAGTTATAACTTTCCCCCCTTCTTTTTAGATTTGCTAGTAGTAATTCATAGAAGATAGTTTTGTGTTTTGATAGAATTAAGTTATAGGAATTTTTTCATTTGTTATTATTTTTCCCTTACACTACAATAATATCATGTGGCACCATTCTTTTTGCATGGGCACATTAAAATGAAAAAATATTAGATACAAAGGGGAGTTATTATTCATTAGGAATGAGAACTCAAAAAAATTGTGTTACAAGGGGCCTTCCACCCAACATTTGCCATAGTGATTTGACTTAGGCTTTTGTTGCTCAGACATAAACTGATCATCCTTGACCCTTGAGTCCCATCTTTGGATCTGGTCTCGTTTTCTGCACCTACACCAGGAATTGACCTTCTACCAGGACAGGCCCTGGAACTGCCTTGGCACCTTCTTGCTCCAGGGTGGGCTCACATACCACCCTGCCCACAACTTGGAAATCAGCACCGACTTGCTAGGATGGCAGATTTCCCTGCCTCACCGAGGTTGTGTGCTAACACCAAGATCTCCAATTATTGAAGCCTGATGGTGGCAACTGTGATTGAGGAGAATCTTTCCTGGGACCATGAATAAAAGACTTTGGGGTTAAACAAAATAGTATGCCTGGAGCCTCTCGTTGGTCTTATGGCAGGACGTTTATTAGGTAGGGTCATCCCATTATTTTGGTCAAAAGTTTTTTCTTTATATTTTTCCAACTTTTGTTGTACCTATGCAAAATAGTGCCACTGTTGTGTATGTAAATATTTTGGGGGATTACTATGTTACTCACCCTAAACTGATTGGTGATTGTGCCCTACCCTAGGGTGTGACCTGGCATTCTGCCCCCACCCTAGGGTAGGACCTGATTCTGCTTCCACTATTGGTTGGTATCTGATCCCACCATTGGGTGGTACCTGACTCTGGGGGATAAAAACAAGGGTCTGTGGAAGGCCGATGCTTTTTGGCTGGAACTGAAGCTGAGTCTTTGGATTTCAGTTTTGTCCTCCGAATAAAGCGAATATTTCCACGAGCCTGACTGTCTGCGAGCTGTTTACCCGCCGTTTCACCTCAGAACCGTGGGCTAGACAGGGTGGCAGACGCGTGCTCCGAGCTGGAAGAAAAAGGCCTCATCCTCCATCCCACCATCAGTCAACCTCTTCAGGGGCTGACTTGCTACATGCCACCCCTTTTATCTTTTAGTTAGAGGCATCCTTCTTTTTCTTAGAACTTTGGGATGCGAATTACTTTGTTTTACCTCAGATTTCTTTAAAGTCAAAAAGGGGAGATGTTGGATTAATTGGGTTCCATACTATTCAGGATATGCTTGTCACTAATTGGTCAGAAGCACCTTTAGATGGAAGCATCCTTTGGATTGGTTCCTTAGGCCACCTGTTCTCCATTTGCTAATAAAGACCCCATATCAGGGAAAAATGCTTGCAGTTTTGGTTTTCCAACACTGAGCTCCAGGGATAATGGTCCTGGGGGATCTGAGGTCTGGGTTTGCATTTGGCTAGAGGGTTTGCTTCTTAGGAGCAGAAAGCTTGTGTGTTCCCAAACCTGTTTAATCCCCTTAACTGTGTGTGGATTATTTCCTGTGTCAGTGTTTGCTTCCAGACTGTCTCTCCAATCCCCTGGATTGGGGGTATGAGGCTTCTATTTCAGACATCATCATAGGACCTGTGTAAAACCCAAAATCTCTAATTACAGAAGCCTGATTACTACAACAGCAATGAGGAGAACTTTTCCTGGGACCTAGAAGGAAGTCCTTAGGGTTAGACAAATTTAGATTGCCTGAAGTCTGTAATTGGTCTTATGACAAGATGCTTCAGAGGTAAGGACATCCTGGTAAAGGTTTTTTTTTTTTTATTTTTATTTCCTCAACCTTTACTGCACCTATGCAAAATACAGCTACCTTTTTAGCCTCTAGATAGAGATTCCTGCCTTTTAAAGAGAATTTTGGGACACAATTTATTTTGTTTTATCTCTTATCTCTGCAAATTTTATGAAATCAATAATGGGGAGTTGTTGGAGTAACCACTTTTTACCCTATCAGGATGATTTATTCTTTGCATGTGCTTTTCTTACCTGGCAGGAAGAACGTCGGGATTGATCCCCTAACCTACCTGTTTTCCACTCATGGGGTTGGTGAAACTCTTCTCAAAGACCTTGGGTCAGAGGGACTCTGAGGTTTTGGTTTCACAGCTTGTCTGCTTGCCTGCTGATGCCCTTTTGCCTGCTTGCAGCTAACTTGTGGTAGAAGTTCCTGAGCCTGTCTTATCTCCCTAACCAGGTGTGTATTATTTTCTGTATAGGCGTTGCTTCCAGAAACTGGAATTGGAGCATGAGGCTCCAATTCTATTCCCTAGAAGGAATAGATAATCACGAAGAACATGGTGATCACGGTCAGGATGAGTTCATCTCGTTCAGGGCCTGCAGGCTCCTGGGAAACCCTTCCTGGGGAGATAGGATTTTCTGAACAATCTTAGAAACAATATATTTGGTTTCCAGCAGGGGGCAGCAGTGGAACACCAGCTGGTGGAAACCCCTTTTAGAGATTGGAGGTCGGTGTGAGGAAGAACAAGGGCTCTGGCTACCCAGGGTGGGGTACATATATCCTGCCAGGCAGCCAGCTGGAGAATAGTCATGTGGAGGGGCAAGGGAATTGAATTACAGCAGAAGTCCCTGGGCACATAATCTGTACACAGTGCTAACCAGCTCTGGTGATAATGGTCCTGGGGGACCTGAGGTCTGGGTTTGCATTATGCTAGAGGAAAGCTCAGTGACCTGGAAACAGAGCAGATAAGAAGAGAGGAAGGAGGTGAGAGGCGGAGGCATGAGAGGTGAGAGTTGGGAAGTAGGAGGTAGAAGATGAGAGATAAGAGAAAGATAGGAGAAGAGAGGATAGAGTAGGAGGGAGATGGGTCCTGGCTGAACCAGACCAGGGCCCTGGGGCTGCGTATTTGGAGGTTCCTGGAGGCCTTTGGTTTTTGCGGGGTGTGCTATGCCCCTCAAGTCGCCAACCCCTGCTCTCTCTCAGCTCTGGGTGTCTGGAACTTCCATGCCTCAACCCCTGTGTCGGTCTGAGTTCATGTGGCCAGATCAGAACTTTAGCCTTGCACTATACCCAGTGCTGTGTCCACCCAGACTTCCCAAGTCCCCAGTTCCCACTCAGGCATCTCCTCCATATTCCTAGCTGAGCTGAAGGATGAGTGTGGTTTGATGCAGAATCTGTACTGGGGTTCATGCCTGGTGGTGCATGGTGGAGGTTGGGCTCCAACAGCAACGTTGGAGGTGCAGCCAAGGCTGATTTGAGAGGAGACTTCACTTCCTACATGGCCTTCCAGCTCTACCTGGGCTCACTTGCTGGGGCTTTCTTGGGCCCTTGTCACCCACAGTGCAACCTGCCTTAGGTAGGGCAGTCTGGGGCTCCCTTCTAGAGATGCCCTAGGTATTTCTGAGCCTGAATCTGACTGCATGCCTGTAAATGGCCAGCTCTTCTTGGAGACACAGCACATAACAGACACCCTCATGCCAGGGGATTTAGAGTATTGTTTCCCAAATAAGTGAAGATGGCACACTCGGTGTCTCCATCGAATTCCCCTAGGCTGTATCAATGAGCCATGTCAGGAATTCTGTTCTAAGCGAAAGAGGAACTTGCCTCTTCACTCATGAATTTCTGTGAGTGGCAGTAAGCAAGGCTTATTTTTACACCCACCATTTCCGAGTCCAGGGGGATGCTGGAAATCAGCAGGGACTTCTTCGAGAAATTACCATCGAAATGCAAGTCTGTCGTTCCACCTGGAACACTGAACTCTTTAAAGCAATTTTACTCTTGGTTTGCTCTTTTAATTTTCTCCACGGATTTCCATTTTCTTTTCTTCTTTTGACTAGTTTGGTATTTTTTGAATTTATTGCCTTAGAAAATGAAAAGCAATGGAAGCTTGTTTCTTCATGCCTGTTCTCCAACGTACACCAAGAGGCTTAGGCTGCATGCTGCCCTTCCCTGTCTGCGGCATCTGTACTTGGTGATTATTTGTTCTTATGTATCTTCTTTTTGTTTGTTTGTTTTTTTTTGTTTTTTTGTTTTTGTTTTTTTGGGCCACACCCATTTGAAGCTCAGGGGTTACTCCTGGCTATGAGCTCAGAAATCACCCCTGGCTTGGGGGGACCATATGGGACACGGGGGGATCGAACCGCGGTCCATCCGCTTGCAAGGCAGACACCTAACCTGTAGCGCCACCTTCCCAGCCCTGTTTTTTGTTTTTGTTTTTTGGGTTACACCCCGCAGAGCTCAGGGGCTACTCCTGGCTCTATACTCAGAAATCACTCCTGGCAGGCTCAGGGGACCATATGGGATGTCGGGATTCAAACCACCATCCTTCTGCATGCAAGGCAAACGCCTTATCGCCATGCTATCTCTCCAGCCCCCTTATGTATCTTCTGATGTAGATCTAAACCTGTGAGACTGTATGTGTGTGTGTGTGTGTGTGTGTGTGTGTGTGTGTGTGTGTGTGTAGGTCCCCAACCTGCTGCTGAGGCTTCAGCTCTGCACCCTTGCCCTCCCCATCAACAGGTCTGCAGTCAGGTTCAGGTTCTCCCTATGGATCCTTTCTTAGCAGATCTGAACACACCCTCACATCCCTCTTGCTTACATGAACATTTGGCCTAATGCCTCGATGATGCAAATCGGTGGAATGTGAGACCCTGCTCTGACCTCTCCACCCTTCCTTGTCTGGGTGCTCTCTCAACCCTGGGGATTTCTCTTGGTGTCCTGTTTAGAAATCTCACCTACAATGTGGTGTTAGAACATGATGCAGGAATGACATGACTATGCAACAGGAATAGAAGTTTACGGAGAAGGGCTGGAGAAAGGGAAGCCAGCGGGTGTTTGCTGTACATGCTGCTGACCCAAGTTTAAACCCTGGCACAACATAGTGTTCACTCCCCACTCATTCCTGCCAAGAGAAATTCTTGAGTACAGAGCTAGGAATAAGCCCTGAGAACAGCTAGGTATGGCCCCAGGACAAAACAGAAAGTCCATTTGGAGCTTCGGTGCTGACCTCCTCTTTTCTGCAGTACTTGCCTGGCCCTGGTAGGCCTTCACTACTCTCCTGGGGTTTCTAATATGCCTCTGATTTGTGTGCTGTCATTTTATTTATTTATTTTGTCACAGTTTCTCCAGGGTGACCCTCAAAAGCCCCTGCTCTGTCTGGATGTACCTCTTGTCTTCCATCCTTGTCTCTCATTCTTCACACTGTCTGGACACAGTAGGTTCTCCTACCACTGTTGGCAGAGGTGGACAAGCCTGAGACTTCTCTGAATTGTAAATTTTGGGGCCAATAGTGGCTATCACACCTACTTAGTTCTTGAAAATGAAAGTAAGTGCTTACATCATCCTCGACAGCCTGAAATGTTTTCATATCCTTCATACTGAGAGAAAGAGCCCTGCTTTCCTCTGCTGGAACATTCCTCCCTCCTCCTCTGCTGTGCCTCTTTCCTAGTCTTTCCTGTTCCTTCAGGAAATTCTCAAAGTTTGTCTTACAATATCTCCTTCAAGTATTCGATATGGCAAATGGCCAAGGGATGTCCTCACTTTTGAGAGCTTTCTCATTTTGGTTTTCCCTTCCTGTAGAAACTCATCTCCTTGTGGAGAGTCCTCCCAGACCTTCCCCAGCATCACTTTTCTTTTTTGTTTTCTGTCTTACTTGCTCAAAGCTGACCTATTTGTCTTGGTGTTTCTCTTTCTCTGCAACCCTTCTCTGCTGCCTCTGCTCTGGAAAAGTGAGCATTGCTCTGCTGTGCTCTGAGAAGATGCCGGTTGCAGAATTGCTAGGAGTGATGAATCTGATTTCTGCATGATGACTGAATGTATATTAAAAGCAGGTACAGTTGGTGGTTCAGAAATCTTCAGGACACCAGGAACATTCAATCAGGCTTCATCAATCATGGCTTTCATTGATGAAACACCACATGCTAAAATCAAGTTCAAGTCCCTCATTTCACTCGACAGAAAATTGAGTTATCAGGCTAATAAATTCACATATCTTTCTACTTTTAGATTCATATCCTAATCATCAGTGACTGATATGCCATTTAAAATTTTCTTCCATTGCAGCCGCTGACCTCAGCAATGAATAAAGTATGGAGTGAGTTTTTAATTTATTCCTCCTTCTGTCTCACCTCTACCTCAGTGCTGATGATTTGATTCCGGGTACTGCCTATGTGTTGAGAGGCATACTGTCAGAAAGACTTTTTCTAGCTAGGTAGGTGCAGCCCAACATGTGAATTTTTCTCTCTGCTGGCAGTGTGGCTTGTGCAATAGTAGGCTATGTTAATACTTTTATTTCTTTTCAGACACTTCTATGACTATTTGACCTCATAAAGTTAATATGTTACAACCAATAGGAGATTGAAGAGTGGCATCACTAGTATAGTATAAATACCATATATAATATAAAAATGGCTCTGCAGATTGTTCATTTTGTGGTGTTTTATCATTTAGTTCATTTGTTCGGTTGTACCCATTTATGCCTCTTTTATTGTTTGCCTACCTTGTCATTGATAAGGAAAATCTACTTGTGAGAATTAGAATAAGTCTCTAAATTTGAGTTGTATCTAACTAAGATGGAAGATATCCACTTATTTGTGAATTTCAGATTATTCTCCCACCTCTTTTTTTAAATAATAGTTGTATTTCCATAAATATTTAGAAATTTTATTGAAAAACTGCTTGTTTAAAAAACCCACCAGAGCAGTTGCAGTTTCAAGATTCAGATGACTTTGTAAGAAAGTCTCAAAAGTCAAGAGTGAATGTCATCTTATAACATGAGCTTCACATGTGTGAGGCCTTGGGTTTGATTCCTGACATGAAA
Source organism: Suncus etruscus (assembly GCF_024139225.1). Taxonomy (NCBI): domain Eukaryota; kingdom Metazoa; phylum Chordata; class Mammalia; order Eulipotyphla; family Soricidae; genus Suncus; species Suncus etruscus. The sequence continues at coordinate 11,483,152 of NC_064858.1, read as the reverse complement.
ATAAACAAATGGACAGAGAGCTAATACATTGTCTTGTGCATGTTCATTCCAAGTTTGATTTCCTGTACCATCAGGAGTGATCCCTAAGAGCAGAGCAAGGAGTAAACTCTGAACATAACCAGATAAAAAAAAAATAAATAAAAAAAAAAAAGAAAAACTGCTTGTTTTATAAATTTTTTTTGTTTGTTTTTGGGCCACACCCAGCGGTGCTAAGGGGTTACTCCTGGCTGTCTGCTCAGAAATAGCTCCTGGCAGGCACGGGGGACCATATGGGACACCGGGATTCGAACCTTTGGTCCTGGATCGGTTGCTTGCAAGGCAAACGCTGCTGTGCTATTTCTCCGGGCCCTGTTTTATAAAATTTGAAATTAGTATAATATTGTATATGTTAATGGCTACTCTGAAGATTCTGGTGGTGTCCCGTCCTGCAGGACTCCGTTATTCCATGGGTGTATAGAGGGGATCCAGCCTGTAAAGAGAATGGGGAGAAAGAAGAGACAGAGACCAAGTAAAGTGTCTTATCAAGGTCTCTCTTTATTGAAGGGTACAGGCTCTTTAAGCACGATTAAACAGGGGGTGGAGAGGAAGCAAAATGGAACAGCCAGCATTACAGACAGTCTTTACAGGTGCATCCCCGAAATTAAACTTTACATGTTATCTTTACACAGGAACCAATTTTCACCTTAAGATAGTAAAGATCAAAGATATCTCATGCTTCCTGGAATATATGCCTGATAGGAAAGTGTGATATTTCTTAGGGCTCTGGGCTAGTGAATGCCTTACTTAGGTTATGCATACTTGCCACACAGACTGGTTTGTCCTGCTAAATTCCATATCAGGGTTTGATCTCTGGCTGTCTCTGACATGGTGGCTCAGTGCCTGGTGGCACAGTACCTGTGGCTCTCAGGGACAGACACAGTTGAGGTGGAACAGCATAGGGCTTTCGAGTCTGGGTCACACTGGATTTGAAGGCATCCTGTCTTAGAATTTCTGGGTTGTGTTACCTGGAAGGGACTCGTTTTGCTCATAAGTCACTTGTAAGTAAAGCTGTCTTCATAGAGATGTGATGGCAGCCAAGGATCCATGACATAAGGTCTCATTACAGGGAAGTTGGCCTGTGATGGTTCTCTTGTAAATGCTCTAAACACGAGGAACAGAAAGCACATTTGGGCAGGGCTTAATCATTGTTTAGCCTGCATGTCCTCTTCTGTGGTTTTTCTGGCAGTCTTGATTTCTGTTTCACATAAGGTCTCAACACTGGGAGGAGGCCTGTGATGATTCTCTTGTGAATGCTCTGAAACACGAGGAACAGAAAGCATATTCGAGCAGGACTTAATCATTATTTCTCCTGCACGTCCTCTTTTGTGGCTCCTCTGGCAGTCTCCTGACTCTGTCTCATTCCCCTTTGGCAGCTGCAGTTTGACGCAAGAACCTGTGGTCACAGAATTCTTTGTTCACAGTGGAAGTGCTATTTGACGTTTCCAGTGTAATTCAATATTTCAGGGGAAACCTGGGTGAAGCAGAAAGAAACACAAGCAATGTAATCCCAGTGAAACTATAGATGAGGGTCTTGATGGGTGTTACATAGGTCAAAGGTCAGGGTGAGTGTCCCATGAAGTTTATTTATTGGATATTTATATATCCAATATATATATTATATATAAATATAAATAAGGATATTTATTGGAGCTGAGATTCTCCCTTTGGGGATCAGCTCATGTAGCCCATGGTCTGCACCAACTAACTACCGGCCTGGACTTTGGGTAGAAGAGACTTCTTTGGGTTCTCTCCCACCTGTGTGGGATAGCTCAATTGTGGCTGGTGGGGGGGCTATATTGAGCTGTCCTGGGATGTGTTCCAAGCCCCTTATCCCCAAGAAATTAGGGCCAGAGAAAGAAAAAGCAGCCTGCTCTAGTTCCCAGCCTCCCTTGCAAGGTTGAGAGTTTTGAGTCCTAAGGAAGCAGTAGCTTTGACTGAAGGTTGTGAAGTGGTCTGTGGAATCATCTTATTTTTTATGCAAATTTATTTGATGAACAATCAGGCTATTATTTCCAGAACATGGCCCTTGATATAATTCTCCATTTTTGGTCCACTTGGTCCCAGTTCTTGCTGAGCTGCATGCGTGAACAGCCACTGTCAGAATAACATTATGTTCGCTGATAAAGTAGTTGACCTCGATTTTTCACTCTTGAAGCAACATAAATTTCAAGGACCCCAGCATTTGAGACTGACTCTTCAGGAAGAAGAGGAAGCTCTGGGTTCACAGGAAGCGTTGCCAAGGCTTTGTGAGCAGAAGGCTTTGTCTGAGGATCATTTAAGCTTTTATCCTATACTGTATTTGCAACTAAGTCAGGTATATTTTGGATAAATTTGTTTGTTTTAGTTATAGATGGGTGATTCCCGAGTCTCCCTTTGGTGCCAGGGGCCAACCCTGGGGCCTCACATATTACTAGGCAAGTACTCTATTACTTAGCCACATCCCAGGCCCTGATTATTTTTACCGTATTTTTCATACTATAAGAGGCACTTTCCCCCCAAAAAAGATGAGTCTTATGGAGCAAGTGCAGTCCAGAGCTGAAGCCTGAGTGTAGGGGAGGAGAGCAGTTAAGAACTATGTGCGTCTCATAGAACGAAAAATACGGTAAATACTTCTAATCATTTTTGAAGGACTCTTTCAATAAATATATTTAAGTGAGTGCCTCCTTGTTCCACCTCAGCTCACTGGAAAATACCATATGTTCTAAAACATCCATAGAAATAATCTGAAGGAACCATTTTTGAGTGGATTGCTACAGACCTCCAGACTATTTGAATGAGAGCTGCAAAAATGGCACCTGCATGTTCTGTTCTTTTTTTTTTTTTTTTTTTTTTTCATTTGTTCTGAAGACTGGCTGGTACCTGTGGGGAGTGGGTGGTGGGTCTGTGTCTCTTAACATGCAGTGGGAGGTCTGGATGGGTGAAGGAGCCAGGGCAGGGACTGGGAGTGGATGGGCAGGAATCATTGGGCCAGAGTGTGGGGTTTCCAAGGAACAGGAACTGGAGCTTTCCTGTTCACAGTAGACATGGAGCCCAGGCTGTGGCCTAGGGTTTGAGGGGGGAGATATCAAAGGGAGGTTGAGGCTATCATTGGGGCTGATAAATGCCCTGAATTAGGGAGAGGCTCCAAGTAGGGAACTTGTGAAAGATGCCCATAGAAACCTGGGAAGATTTCAGGAGACCTGAAACTGTGTCCTTGAAGGCCAGGCATAGGTCTATATGCATAGAGAAAAAACAGGCTGGACCAAGATGGGTGCTAGCGGGTGATGGAAAGGAGGAGTTTTGGGGAGCACCTTTCATCAGTGCAATGACTATCTCATCTGACCAGGAGCCAGGAAATATCTGCTTTAACTCTCATCTTGGATGATAATTATTTTTCTGGAGTGTTCATTGACATTCTCAGAGTGGTTTCCTGATTTGCCCTCTGTGGAAAAGCTTGATGAACTTTCGTAACATGAAGGACTAATTATTTAATTTGCTAATGATAGTTGCTATTAGAAGTAGAATTGGAATCTAGTGAGGGATGTGTTTAGGCAGGCATGGACTCAGGCAGTTTGGAAAGTGGGGTCTTTTTGTACTTCAGGCCATGTTCTTCAGCTTCCCATATACCCTGGTCTAGCATATCTGCAAGTGGGTACCTTGGTTGTGTTCAGTTTTGTCCAGGGAATGTGGGGTGTGGGATGGTGAGCTGGTTTAGTGACAGACAAAAGGAGTGAAATTATGGCTGTTTCTCAGGAACTTCGCCACCATGTGGTCCATGACTGCAGACTTGGGGGTGCTAAGGCTCGATCAATTAGTTCAAACCATGAGAGTAGGTAAGGGCTACAGATCAGGGATAGGGGGACACATGGGGATGTTATTCTGTACTCTTACCCCAGGTGAACTAATGCATGAAGTGTTGGTGAGTTCCAGGCCCTGATGGTAACTCTACTCCTAGAATGAAGGCAGGCTGAGCACTGAAACTATCTGAACTCTGCTCCCAGATCCAGAGACACAAAGGTGAGAGGCAGGGGGCCAAGATATATCTGCACATTTCTGCCCCTGTTCTCCATACGTGAGGGCTCTATTGTTTGGGAGGAAGGCAAAGTAGATAGCTGGGGCTGGCTCCTCTCCCTTTAGTGAACAGACTTTGTAACATGTTTCAGGTGTGTGTTTTAAGTCACCACGAATGACAAATACCCAATGACTGTTAAGTTTTTATCCTTCACCATATAGCTAACCTCTCAGTCCTGATTTAGTCTCCTCACTTTTTGTTTTGTTGTTGTTGTTGTTGTTGTTGTTTGGGGATCACACCCAGCAGTGCTCAGGAGTTCCTCCTGGCTCTACGCTCAGAAACCACGCCTGGCAGGCTCAGGGGACCATATGGGATGCCAGGATTCTAACCATCGTCCTTCTGAATACAAGGCAAATGCCCTATCTCTATGCTATCTCTCTGGCTCCCAGTCTCCTCACTTTTCTTTGATGATCACTAAGTGGTCTTTTTTTTTTTTGTTTTGTTTTTTTGGGCCACACCCTTTTGATGTTCAGGGGCTACTCCTGGCTAAGCACTCAGAAATCGCCCCTGGCTTGGGGGGACCACATGGGACGCCGGGGGATCGAACCGTGGTGGCGATCTTTCCTTGACTAGCGCTTGCAAGGCAGACACCCCACCTCCAGCGCCATTTTCCCGGCCCCACTAAGTGGTCTTATATAGTCCAAATGCTTATTTTGGTTTTACTTAATTCATGTCCTCTCTCCATGTTCACACCAGATTGAAATTACGCAGTGTCTTTCCATCTGACCTATTTCACTGAACATGAGATCTGCTCAAGGTTCATTTGTGGGTGGCCAGTGATGGGCTTCCCCCTTAACTGAAACAGTGTGTACACTGGGTGATGGTAATCCCCTAAAATATTTACATACACAACAATGGTACCATCCTCTTGGCACTCACCTGCCCCTGTACCCAGGCTTTCTCTATCCTGATTATGCCGAAAAATGCTGCAGTCAGGGCAATATCACCATTTGACCTTTTTTTTTTTTTTTTTTTTTCTCTTCCTTTCATTGCCACACCTGGCTGATCTCAGGGCTTCCTCCTGGTTCTGCACTAAGGGATCAATCTTAGCAGGCTTGGAGAGACATTATGAGGTACTGGGAAATGAACATGGGTTGGCAGTGTACAAGGCAGTTGCCTACCAACTGTGCCATCACTCAGCCCCAATTTTTCTGTTCTATAAACACAAATTATTTTTTTCATTTCTTTGTGTCTTCTGTCTTCTACCTATTTTTTAAATTTTTTGATTACATTTATTCCAAGGTATTTAGATGTTTTTAGATTGTAAATGGTATATTTTTCTATTTTTCTTCTAGTTCATTATTTGCTGCTCACTATTAACTCATGTACCCACCAGAAGTGTGTTGAGAGCTTGCTATGAAATATAAATTTTCTCTATTCTGGAGATCAGTGAGAAAGATTTGTGCTGAATTCCCCCCCCCCCCGTATTAAATAGAACTGTCACCATTTGTGGGAGAAATACCAGCAGATTCCTGGAGTCCAGTTTACCTTCATTTAGTGAGTCTTTTCTCACTGCTATTAGCAGCGCTAAGGGAGCCTCCCTTTTCTCACAGTGGATGCTGTCAGCCTTTTCTCACTGCTGTGAGATGAGCTCTCTCTCACATAGGCACCACACAGAGCTTTTCTCACAATGATGAGAAGCTGACAGTGACCTCCCTCTATATAGACGACACTACCCTTTTCTCACCACAATATAAGCTGACAGTCACCTCCCTAGTGTAGACTAAGCTACTTTTCTCACCACATGAGAAGCTCTCCATGGCAGTGCCCTTGGAGATAGCCCGCAGGTTTTCCAGCTGGTGGTGCTGAGTCTTGGGACGGCATTGATCAACAAACCACACCACCCACATTCCAAAGCGGGTTGGTTCTGAGGATGCAGCACATGAGGGCAGGGTCTGGAGCAGCAGCCTGGAATGGGCATTGAAGGCAGAGTGGATCACTATACCAGTGTCTGGTGCTGGGTGATGCCATGTTCTGGGAGCTGGGTGCTGTGACAGCAATTTACTCTCTGATCTGGTTCTTTCTCTTGGGTCCTTTCCATCCCACTTGTTTTTCTCTTCAGCCCTTCTCCCCTGAGTGCTGTTGTTATTACTGCATACTGCTGGTAGTTGAAGAAGCCTGTCACCCCAAACCTGGCTCATCTGACCACCAAGTCCAGGGCAGGGGGACTATGCAAGTCACATGCTGAGACAGAAGCAGAGAGGTGGGAATGTTTGCAGCACATACAGGGAAGACAGGGAATCCTCTTGATGGTACAGGTGTAGTAGGCATGCAACACTCAGAAGGGAGCCTTGGGGATCAGAATGATAGCATAGCAGGTAGGGTGTTTGCCTTGCATGTGGTCAACCCGGGTTCCATATAGTCAACCCAGCATCCCACATGGTCCCAAGCCTACCAGGAGTAATTTTTGAGAGCAGAGTCAAGAAACACCCCTGAGCACCATTGGGTATGGCGCCCCCCCAAAAAAACCAACAATCGAGCCTTTGGGGTTCACAGGGAGATGAAGTAGAAGTGGTGACATGGAGTAAAGTGGGCAAGGTAATGCAAGACAGTTTTCTGGGTTGGTGGGGGAGATCTTGAGCCAACACCTGGGAGACATAACACAAAACTAACCCATAGTCTCAGGAATCAGGAGCACTGGGTAAGGAGAAACAGATCAGCCAGCATGGTTCCCCAATCTCACAGCACTGCTGGGCAGTGGGGAGACAGAGCAGTCGGCAGGATTTCAGCTTTATTGTTGGAAACTGTCAACACTGAACACTGGGGCTGTGGGTATGGGATCGAAGGTTGGGATTTAGTCAGTCATCATGTAAGTGAGAGTAAATATTGGTTTGCGTTGGCAGCTGTTGCCTTTCCACTGAGACGAGAGTCAATATGCTGAAATGAGTCAGTAAATTTCCTGAGCCTGCTTGTACACACACATGATGGGCTGTGATGGGGATGGGACATGGCCAAAGGCGAGCTTCCTATGAACCCATTGGCCCTGCTGCTCAGCCCCTAACTACATGCTGCCATCTGGGAGGAGGCCCCACTTGAAACTTAGCCTGACTCTACTCCAGCTTCCCATTCACATCTGCCTTGGAGCAGACAAATGGACAAATTGATGGTCAGGGACTCAGGGGCTTCCTCTGGCCTCCGCTCTTGAATGCCCATCTCCATGTTTCTCTATTTCATGTCCAGATGCCCTCATGAGTAGGTTTCCAGACAGACTTCCCAACTGATGGATATTCCTGCCATGTGTTGGTGTGAAAGTGAAGGCAAGTGAGCAAGAATTTGTTTTGACCACTCATTGACATGTATTAAAAATGACATCTTTCCAGAGTCAGCAGCAGCAAGGAGCGGTTATCACTAAGTCAATATATTTCAGAGTAAATGTTGCAGGTATTAGATTTTTATTTTAATAGGAGTGTGAAGAGAAATGATTTGAAACAACCTGGGGGCGGGGGACTGAGCTTCCCTCAGCCCATCATTTCTAAAAGGTGCCAGAACATGATCTTAATACAACTGGCAAAGCCATCTTAAGGGATTAGACACACCATTGCATCTAATAGGGAACCACCATTGTACTGTTGGGTTCGCATTACTGCCCTTGAGTGGATGAAGCCAATAGAGAATAGTAATTAGTAATATAGCTGGAAAGATTTATTAGCCCTGGAATAATGCAAAAATATTGTGTGGATACATGCAAAATTTTGTTAGTCGATGGGAGAAAACTTCTATGAACTCCATAGCTGGGGCACTGTTTATGACAGGAAAACTGTACCAACACCTTTATTAGACACTCTGCTTTCCTTTCTAGGCCCTCTAAGCAATGCTGACAATGCCCAGACAGTAGTTCAGGGCTTGGTTGAGAATGTGGTGTTACTCACTTCAGCAGTGCTCAGAGGGCAGGAGGGAGGGAGGTCACCCCTGAAATTCTGGGAGGCCAGATATCAGATGGGCTGAATTCCTCAGCCCCTGGTCTATCTCCCTGGCCCCTGCCTTTTGTTTTCTAAACTTGGTGAGTTTATACACAGAGCTAAAATACTGCACAAGCCAACTGTGCTCGTCAGTATAGTACTTGTCAGACTCTGTGGTGTTAATTCTTAGCATGTTCCTGAGTCTTGGCAAACCATGCAGATTTCCATAGCTGCTTTTGGAAAACATGCTTCATGTGGCATCCAACCAGGCATGTGCTGTGAAGGAGCAGCTATCTAAGGCTCCCCTCATCCATCTCTTGCTGGGTCACATTGTGAGAATGTTGTGTCTGAGATGCTCACAGGTCTATTATGTTCCGTATCAGTCTCAGATCCCTTGGGGGTGTGGGGTGTGGGGTTTTTCTGCTGTTGGCTGCAGAGAAAAGGTGCCCAGCTGTGGAGCACTAAAGAGCCAGTTTTGGGGGGTGAGCTGGTTCTTCCTGTCTTGTCTGTCTCCGAGGTAGGTGAGCTAAATAGGGACAGCAAGGGAGTGGTGGGTGTGTAAGGAGTGGTGTCCTTGGGCCAAGGGACTCAGGGCAGCTGGGGGAACTTGGAGCATCCTGTTCTAATGCTGTGTTAGCTCAGGACTGGGCATTTATCTTTTTTTTGGGTGCTCAGGCATTACTCCTGTCAGGCTTGGAGAACCATGTAGGATGCTGGGGATTGAACCTGGTTTGGCCACATGTATAGCAAATGCCCTCCTGCTGTGTTATCACTCTGACCCCAGAGCACCCATCTTTCACTGAGAATCAGTGAGTCTCCATGTCCCAAGGGCCTACAGCAATGCCAGTATTATGGGGAAACAGGGATGCAGGACATGGATTCCTTTAGTCTTCCACGTTATGGGCAGGAGCCAACTGGCCCAAGGCAAAGAGAAGAATGAGATGATGTTTCCAAGAAGCACGTGTGTCCTTCCTTCTGCTCTTGGGCTCATGGCCTGTGTTTCTCCTTGTCATCTTCTCGGATTTTCTCCACTGTGGCCCTTTGCACCTGAGAAATGCAGCACTGAGAAATGCAGCACTGAGAAATGCGGCACCTCAGATCAGCCAGATATTTGATCGTGAATCCATTTTTGTTGCTGCAAATTTACAAACCCATCCCTTGCAATGCCTCTGTGTCCCCCACATTGAGGTATGCAGCCCCAAGTTTAAGAAGCATGATACCTCTTCCTGAGTGTGCTGGGACTAGAACAAGAAGCTGACCTTGGGAGGAAGGCTCGGTGCAGCATAACATCGACTTGATTGGATCCAGAATGGACCACACTCACAGTCTGGCTCCAGGTTGTGCCATGGAGACATGCTTGGGCCACTGTGCCATAGCCCTGCCTCCTGGTTCTGCACACACTGGTGATAAGAGGCCACCAGCCCAGAGATTCCCCTGGCATCACTAAAGAGATATCAACCTCTCTGGGCCCACAATGGAGAAAAATGCTCTGAATGTAAGGAACCCCACTGGCCTGCCCTCAGAGCTGTGGGGGTGAGCCTGGGCCCTCTGGCCCACTCATTGGGCTGGACTCTGGAATTCCTGGCCCCATTCTGAGTTCTGCTGTTCCCAGGCACGATTGTTGGCCAGCAGTGGCCAGCAGGTGGGGTACTCTTGGGGCACAAAAGTCCCTTCTCCTTATCTCCAGGCCTCTCTCTGTCCACATAGTGGGCACACACTTTTCCCCTTCCTGAACGGAGCATCTCGGTCCTCCCAGCCTAGTGACCCCGTGGGCAGAGTGAGATACAAAGCCTTGAGGCCCCTTCCCAGCTTCCCTGGGAGGCTTGCCCATGTGCCAGGTGGGGTGTGAGGCTCTTTGCGGTGCTCTCTCTGCCTCTAAGAAAAGGCCCCCTTGGGTCTGAGAGGAGCCGAACGTGTGTGTTGGAGAAGGCCTTTCCTGGCACCCCTCACCCAGCCCTGATTCCATTTGCAGGTCAGGACCTCAGTGACAGGTGGGAAGGTAGCTGGTCCCGGTGCCTCCCCACAGCCTGATCCGGGAAGTCTGGGTACAGTCCTCACCCAGTGTCCAGCCCCTCTTCCTACAGGACTGCTAGAATCTGACTGCCCTGTGGGACTTGTACTGTGAGCAGCGCCCGCCCATGTGTCGCCTTCGTCGTCCTGGGCCCAAGGAGGCAGCCTTGCTCTTGGCCTGCCTTGTCACGCTAGCATGTAAGTGATGCCTTTTGGGCATGGGGCTGTCGTGCACAGCAGACCCTAAGCAGACACCTGTGAGTCACCTTGACATTTCTGAGAGCTTCACTCCCACCTGCTGGGTTCCTGAAATCTGGTGCAGGGCCCTCCACTTAGCAGTAAGAAGGAAAGAAGGAAGGAAGGCAGCACCTTCCCGGCAAGCCTGCAGCTTGTTTACAGGAAGAAGCAGCTACTGTCCCAGGAAAGAGCCTATCCTGTGCACACATTGCTCTTGGGACACCCAGGCTGCAAGATCTGGGTGACCTGTAGCTACTGTGTGTGTGTGTGTGTGTGTGTGTGTGTGTGTGTGTGTGTATGTTTGTGTGTGTGTGTGTGTGACCAAGTGCCTGCATTGCTGCAGCCCGCAGATGGCATCCTCCCTGCACTCAGAGACAGCGGCACCTCATCCCCAAGCACAGTGCCCCTCTAGCTGCCCTGTAGCAGTGTTACTGAAATTCAGTAACCCATAGCAGTTGGAGGCACAAGAGGCTAGGTCCCCTGAGTCCAGGTTCACTGGATATGCCAAGTGTTGGCTCCATGGAGGAAGCAGCATCATGTGAAAGGCCAGTCACCCTTGGGATCTGAGAGGTCGCAGGTGTTCTCTCTGTTCTCTCTGTTGGGGCTAGTACTGGCCAGTCAGAGAGCAGTCAGGAAAGCATTTGTTCCCAGTGGGAGGTTGAGTGTACATGCACGCACTGTACATCTGACTTGCAACAATGCCTTTATTAGTAGACTGAAGTGTTGACATGGTTTTCCAGTAAAGACTAGACCTTTACATTCAGTGAAAGGGGATTCTGTCTCGGGTGCTGGCCCTTCCATGCGTGGTAGTTTGGAACTCCACGTCACTCAGTCACTGATAATGACCCGGATGGTTTCCTCCCTTCCTTCCAGTCACTCCTAGTTCTTAGCAGGTTACAGAACACAACTGTCTCTGTTTTGGTTTGGAGTCAAGCCAAGAGTGCTCAGGGCTTACTCTTGGTTCTGCGCTCAGGAATCCCCCCTGGTGGGGCTGGGAACCACATGGGATGTCTGGGATTGAACCCCAGTGCGCCATCTGCACACTCAGTGCCTTCCCCACTGTGCTATTTCTCCAGCCCCTGACTGCTGCTCTTTCGAGGGGTAGACTTTGGCCTGGCGTGGTTCTTCCTGGTCTTCCTGGGGTCTTCTGTCTATTCCTTATTTCTCTCTCTGTGGTGTGCACTTCTGAGTGTAACTGCCAGGAGTGCTGACAGCAACTTTATGTTCTCTCTCTCTCTCTCTCTCTCTCTCTCTCTCTCTCTCTCTCTCTCTCTCTCTCTCTCTCTCTCTCTCTCTCTCTCTCTCTCTCTCTCTCTCTCTCTCTCTCTCTCTCTCTCCTGCTCAGTGTATGTCCAGGGCATCGTGTTCACTTCCTGCTCCTTGAATGTGGCTCTCCAGCTTCGGAAGGACTGCCACCCTGAGCCTGGGGCCACTGAGCTCACCTGTGCAGCCAAGAACTGCTGCTGGGCCCCATCCAAGGCGCCCGGCACCCCTTGGTGCTTCCAGAAGGAGGACTCTTGTGCCCTCGTGGAGGCTTCTGAGCGCATCGACTGCCACCCGGAGCTCGGTGCCACCGAGGCAGCGTGCAACATCCGAGGCTGCCACTGGTGTGAGTCCAATAACAGCAGCATCCCCTTCTGCTTCTACCGCAACAAGGAGGAGGCTTTTTGTGCTACCAGGTTCCCCTTTCGTAAGCGCGTTGACTGCTTTCCGCACCCCGGTGCCACGCAGGAGAGTTGTGAAGCCAAGGGCTGCTTCTGGTGCCCGTCCACCATCTCCACCGTCCCCTGGTGCTTCTACCCGGATGACGGCCCCTATGGCTACACTCTCGTCGACCAACCTCAGAAGACCACCATGGGCTGGAGGTGGGTACTCAAGGGGTCACCACTAGGATAGCGCTCATGTCCTTTGCTATTCCCTCAGAGCCTGAGGGAATGACCACACAGAGCCAAGATTCTGTCCATTTGCTGCCTGATCAGCCTTTCTCGGAGGCCTAATCTGTGTGGAGGACTTGGGGTTCGCAGCTAATGGCCCTGCTGACACCCTCAGTCCTCTGCTCTTGAAAGGTAAGCAGACCCAGGCTGAACCTGTGCTCCTCACATGCTCCCACCCAGAACTAGTGTTTCGTCATTCATGACATCAGAAACACTGACCGGGTTGCACGTTTGACCTTCTAAGTGGTACGGAGGGTCTGAGACATGCCTGACACTTCTTGGTCCACCTGGCCATGGGGCCACTGCACTAGGGTTGATCTGGGTTCAGATCAATGTGATGTCTGTGCCTTAACCTTGAACACCTGGTCTCTCTAGCCACAGCCTCAGTTTATAAGGGGAAAGGGAAAGGAATATTCAATGAGTCAAATATTTTCATAAAAATAATCCTTGGGGCCGGAGAGATAGCATGGAGGTAGCACCTTTACCTTGCATGCAGAAGGACGGTGGTTCGAATCCCGGCATCCCATGTGGTCCCCCGAGCCTGCCAGGGGTGATTTCTGAGCATAGAGCCAGGAGTAACCCCTGAGCGCTGCTGGGTGTGACCCAAAACCCAAAAATAAAATAAAATAAAATAAAATTGATCCCAAGGCTTAGAGAGGACATTTTGGATTTGGAAAATACTAATCTATTCATTATTGTTGATTGGGGGCCCCAAGCCCAAGATTGGTGTACAGGGACTGTCTAGGTATTGTTTGAGTCATTTGAACCATTTCCCTATGTGATGAAGAGACTTTTCTTGGGAAGATTTGGAGCAGAAAAAGCCATGGCATTGGCTTAGTCAGAGGTGACCAGCCTTCTTAAAGGCTTGGCTTTGCCTCATTTTGTCTGGAATTTATGAGTGAGGGCCTGTGAGGAGTCAGAGTCTGTTGTCCAGCTACCTGTGTTCTGGACAGACCAAGCTCACTAAGGACTGAGGGAGAAGGTGATGGGATGTTGTGGGCACCAAGAGCACAGATCTCATGGCTGGTGCTCCTGGGACAGCACATGCTCCACATAACCTGTCTCTGGGGACCTCAAGTGGCCTGAATCAGCCAGGCACAAGACACTGCCTTCTACTCACATGGGCTCTGGGCTGGTATTTCTACAGAGTTGCTTTGTCTAGAGATAAACATGTGTCCTTGGAGGGGAGGGACACTAGTGGGGACACTAGTGAAGGACATTTATCTGGTTGGTGGAGTCAGGACCTTGTATACCTAAAACTCAGATATCAACAGCTTTGTCATGGTGCTTAAGTAAAAAATGGAAAGGAAGAGATAAGAGCCCATTGCCTCATTGGGACCAGGTGATGACTTGATGTGAGCAGCTTTACTGGGCCCACAGTAGCCCCTACTCATGAGCATGAGCTCCTGGGGCTCAAACTGGCCTAGAACCCCTGACCCCCCACCTAGGGAGGTCGAACTATTCCCCAGGGCTGCCCGCCCTTTAGTAGCCTCTGCACTGGTCACCCTGGCAAGAGGGGGCAGTGCTGGGGTGAGGAAAGCCTACCCTGACCAGCAAGCAACAGAGTCTCCCTCCTGCTTGGAGAAAAGGGGATCATGTGATTCACTGGACTTGTCCTGCGGGGTGCAGAAGTGTGCTGTTGTGTTTTGGCTGCTGGCTTGCAAGGCAGTTCTGGCCTTACTCTCTGTCCTGCATGACAGCGAATGTGTTTCTGTCCATCAGCACCTTCTTGCCTGTGTGCCTACCCCTCTGCTCTTTTTTTTTTTTTTTTTTTTTGGGCCACACCCGTTTGACGCTCAGGGGTTACTCCTGGCTATGTGCTCAGAAGTCGCTCCTGGCTTGGGGGACCATATGGGACGCCGGAGGATCGAACCGCGGTCTTTCCTTGGCTAGTGCTTGCAAGGCAGACACCTTACCTCCAGCGCCACCTACCCGGCCCCACCCCTCTGCTCTTGAGCTGAGGAAAAACTTTGTTTTAGGTTGACGCTGCGGAAGCGTGACACCATCACTTTGTTCGGGAATGACATCTCCCCTTTGGTGATGGAAACGGATTTCAGCACAGGTGACATGCTGCACTTCAAGGTAAGGTGTGGGAAGAGGACCCCCCCCCCCAGGCCCTTGACTAATACCATGTTCTGGGGGGCGTCAGCTCTCAGGGCACATCCTCCGCTAACGTGAGAGTTAGGTCCTTTTTGAGCCCAACTGTGACTTCTGACTTCTCGTCTGGTCCAGATTTATGATCCTGGCAATAAACGATTTGAAGTTCCAATCAAACTCGATATCTCCTCGAATTTCACCATCAATACCAAGTACGACGTTGAATTTGTGAATGAGTCGGCCCTTATGTTCCGGATTATACGGAGGAAGACAGGAACCATACTGTAAGGCCCTCTTACATTTGGGGAGGCCCAGGCTGGGCAAGTGCCCATGTGGGAGAGAGGGCATGCAATTGGGTGTGGGCCGGAAAGCAGCTCCTTGCCTTCTGTGCATTTATACCTCCCTTTGAGCCACACTGCACCATCAGATTAGGGCAGCCCCAGTGGGTCATCAGGAGCCAGCTCAGAAGAACAGAATTACTAGGCTAATTCTATTTGAGGATTGAGTCCACACAGCTCTTCAAACTCTGAAGCATGACGTACTCAGCCAGTTTCAGTGGTCAGGATTGTCCTTGTTACCACTATTCATTATCTTATTAATTTTTTTGGACCACATCTAGCTATGTACAGGGCGAGCTCCTGACTCAGCACTCAAGGATCACTGCTGGTGGATTCGGGACTATATAGGATACCAGGGATCGAACCTGGGTCAGCCATGTGCCAGGCAAATGCCATCTCTGCTGTGCTATTGCTCTGGCCCCATCCCACCCTCTTCTCTAGAGCATTGCCATGGGAAGAGCCCAGACTTCCAAAGCCAAAGCCCTGTTGTGATCTTTCACTAACCAGCACATTGCCCCCATCATACACAAAAAAACGCTACCAGCTTTGTTTTAGACTGAGGCAACTCCGTTAGGACCCAGGTCTTACTGAATTCAAGGCATTCTGCTCTGGGTCCAAACACACCAGCTGTCTTAGAGTAGCTGTTACCAAACATAGTTCTTGGCCACTCTGAGTTCTGGCTGTAGAAGTGAGGTCCTGGGACCTTGCTGCTGCCACAATGCCACAGAGGCATTGAGCTTACCCCAGGCCCTGGGATTTGCAAATGGAACCTGGGTGACTGAGGTGACTTGTGAACCATTGCTCTAAGAACAGGAAAGTGTTCATGCATGGTCTTTTTACTTTTGTATGGGTGGGTAGGGCACAAGTAGTATGGTATGTCTCCCCGCTGCAGGGGAGAGGAGCAGCCATGGGGCTGTGCAGGCTACTGCTGGCTGGTGCACATCCTTCTGGATCTGTGTTTCTATGGACACTCATGGGCATCCATTCAGAGCAGTTTCAGAGAATGTGATGGGGTCTGCTGAGAAGCCATCTCCAGAATTCGCAATGGAAATTGCCTGACAGACATGGCCCTGTTGTGGGGAAAGTGGCCATGTGGGCTCTAGTAGCTGAACTGCTTTTGGAAGGGTGGTGGCAGTGGGTGGGGCTTCTGGGTTTTCTGGAGGAAGCATGGTGGGTGTGGGGGGCTTGCTCCAATCCCATTTCACAAAGAAAGACCCAGAGTTTTCAGCCCTGTAGTTCCATCTCACCTGAGAGGGGCTAGCTGCTCATATTATTTTATTTCCATTGCTGAGGTGGGCTGTTTCTGTTGAAGGGTGGAGGGGTGGCTCTGGGTTGCTGTAGTTCTTGCAGAAAAGAGAGAACAAAGGAATCGGCTTTCCTCCCTTTCTGGGAAGGCCAGGGATCAGCCAGGACCCAACTACCTGGGATGTATAAGTGGCTATTATTTTGTTTTGGGGCTATTGCTTTTGGAGGTTGCCCAGGGCATCCCCTCTGATGGCAAGAATGGTCCCTTACTGTGGGCTTCGAATATCCGCTGTGACAACAGGAATGGTCAAGGCCAGGGCTGCCACTGTGATGGTAGGAAAGGCTCAAAGCATTCCTCATAGTGAGCCCCTGAGCTGGGGGCTATCTCTGTGGTGGCAGGAGTGAAGAGTCTGTGACTCCATGACTAGGGATAGTCCTAATGAGAATTGACCCCAGACTGGGTCCTGTACCTACATCCTGGCTCACATCTCCTCCACACACATTTCTGGCATTACTGAGCTTCCTAAGTGCCCTCGTGTGGCCCCACCTGCTGCCTGATGCTGGGTCCCATGCAGGTGGGAGACAAGCTTCGGGGGCCTCATCTTCTCGAACCAGTATCTGCAGCTGTCAACAACTGTGCCCTGCATGTCCATCTATGGCTTCGGTGAGAATGAGCATGCGTCCTTCAAGCATGACATGAACTTCATGAGATATGGCATGTATTCCAGGGACCAGGCCCCCATGGTGAGTGCAGACACTATGGGGAAGTTGAGGTACCAAAACCAGCCATTTCTGGAAGGGTGGTTTGGTGTGGGCACTTGTGCAGTGAGCCAGGTTCCCTGCTGTCCTTGTTCCCATAAAGAACAGGACACTGGGCTGCCTGGTGCTGTGTGGGCTGGGGCGGGTGGACCAATGCTTCATGTGGTTGGCTTTGCTATTTGCAGCCATTCAGCAACTTGTACGGCGTCCACCCCTTCTACATGTGTATAGAGAATGACTTCAACACACATGGGGTGCTGCTGCTCAACTCCAGTCCCCAAGGTACAGAGCCCAGTGCAGTGCATGTTAAACTGAGTGCAGGAGGCCAGTGGTTGTCCACAGGGATGCTTTGTTTTAAGGTTGGAGCAGAAGGTGGTGAAACAGCAGCATCCTAAACTCTTAGAACGTATACCCTGACTCACGATCTCAGAAGTCAGGGCTTGAGGCCTCCCAGCTGCCATCATGGTACTTTCTGCAGGTTGCCTCTGCCACTATGGTGTTGCCCTCTACAGATGGCCCCAGTGTTATGGGGGCACTCTCTACAAGTGGCCAGAGTTGTCATGGTGGCATCCTCAGCATTGCTGTGTCCTTTCCAAAGGGCCTTTTGGGAACTTCACAGAGTTCTCTGGTGCTCCTGGGCTGTATCTTGAGCCAGGCTCTCTCAGTAGCCCGTGAAGCAGTGAGGCTTCAGGCAAAGGCCTAATCCTGGGTTTTTCTCCCCAGATGTCATGCTGAACCCATACCCGTCCCTGACCTTCCGCACCATTGGGGGCATATTTGACTTCTACATGTTCCTGGGCCCCACTCCAGAGAATGTGGTGCAGCAGTACACAGAGGTGGGTTGGGCTGTCTCAAAGCACAGGCTGGAAGCTGGGAGGGAACACATGGGGGAGCTGGGCAGGCAATGGGGGGATGTGCCATAGAGCTGACTGGAGGTTCCTGCTCTGGACCTCGTGATCCCTCAATGCAGCCTCAATGCAGGGACCTGACTCTGCCACTAGAAGTGAGGCCAGAGAAGGGTCGTTCCTGATTTCTTGGAGTAGGTTCTAGGGCCTCCTGGGAGCATGCCTACCCCAATATGGGTGAATGCAGGAGATTGCATAGTGAGTACTCTTCCCAGAGCCTGGAAGCTTCTTCACAGGATTCAAAAGAGACACATGGTGGCTCTGGGGGTGAGCCCAGAGCTGTCTTCTGCTAAGATAGGCCTGTGTCCTCCAAGCCCTCAGAGCCACAAAAGAGAACGCTGTGCTCACAGCAAGCCCTGGGCTCTATACTCTCTCCAGTGGGGCTCCCCAGTCCTTCCTTCTTTCCTTCCTTCCTCCCTTCTTTTTTTCCTTCCCTCTTTCCTTCCTTGCTTCCTTCCTTCTTTCCTTTTTTCCTTCCTCACTTACTCCCTCTCCCCTACCCTCCCTTCCTTCCTTCTTCACTTCCTTCCTCACTTTCTTTCTCCCTCCCTTCCTTTCCCCTTTTCTCCCTCCATTTCTTCCTTTCTTCCTCCCTCCCTTTTTCATTCCTACCATCATTCCCTTTCTTTCCTTCATCCCTCCTTCCTTCCTCTCTCTTCCTTCCCTCCTCTACCCCTTTCTTCTTCTTTCTACCTTTTTTCCTTTCTTCCCTCCTCCCTCCCTCCCTCCCTCCCTCCCTCCCTCCCTTTCTTTCTTCCTTCCTACTTTCCTTCCTTCTTCTTCTTCTTTTTTTTTTTTGGTTTTTAGGGCCACACCCGTTTGATGCTCAGGGGTTACTCCTGGCTAAGCACTCAGAAATTGCCCCTGGCTTGGAGGGACCATATGGGACGCCAAGGGATCGAACCGCAGTCCTTCCTTGGCTAGCGCTTGCAAAGCAGACACCTTACCTGTAGAGCCACCTCGCCAGCCACTTTTCCTTCCTTCCTTCCTTCCTTCCTTCCTTCCTTCCTTCCTTCCTTCCTTCCTTCCTTCCTTCCTTCCTTCCTTCCTTCCTTCCTTCCTTCCTTCCTTCCTTCCTTCCTTCCTTCCTTCCTTCTTTGTTTTTTTGATTTGTGGGCCACACCCAGTGACACTCAAGAGTTACTCCTGGCTATGCTCACGGAGGTAAGGCGTTTGTCTTTCATGCAGAAGGACGGTGGTTCAAATCTCAGCATCCCCTGTGCCTGCCAGGGGCGATTTCTGAGCCTAGAGCCAGGAGTAACCCCTGAGTGCTGCCAGGTGTGACCCAAAAACAAAAACAAACAAAACAAAACAAAAACTCCTGGCTATGCACTCAGAAATTGCTCCTGGTTTTGGGGACCATATGGGATACCAGGGATCAAACCGAGGTCCATCCTGGGTCAGGTGCCTGCAAGGCAAATGCTCTACCACTGCACTATCGATCCGGCCCCCTTCTTCTTTCTACCTTCTTTCTTTTCTTTTTTCCTCCTTCCTTCCCTTCATCTCTCTTTCCTGCCTTCCTTTCTTCTATTTATCCTTTCTTCTCTCCCTAATTTTTTCACTCTTTTATATTATGAAGAGTTTATTTCTACCATTTTGGTTATAATTTATAAACCCACCTTTGGGGAGATGTTCTCAAGCCATTTCATGGATCTGTGAAGCCATTCCCAAGAGTTACTGGTCCAACCAGGCTTGATTCCAAATTTAGTCCTTGGAGCTACTCAAGTGTGGCTGTGCTGAGAGCCTCGGCCACACCCAGAAGGACTCAGGCCTCAAGATACAGAGACCCAAGTCAGTTCATGTATGCATACAACAGGACCTTGGGTTCTGCAGTCTCTGGGTTCTGGAAACCTATCTTTTAGTTTCATGTTCAATACTTTTTGTTTTTGTTTTTTTTTTGGGGGGGAAGGCACACCCAGTAATGCTCAGGGGTTACTCCTGGCTATGCGCTCAGAAACCACTCCTGACTTGGGGGACCATATGGGATGCCCGGGATCAAACTAAGGTTCATCCTGGGTCATCCATGTACAAGGCAAATGCCCTACCACTGTATTATCACTCCGGCCCCCCTGTTCACACTTTATAAAACTGAATACTGCACCATGACTTTTGGTTTCTTTCCTGACACTAAAATCCCAGCAAGACTAGTCTTGAGAAGACTGTGGCATTCCCGGGGAAGTGATTTGCTAGTGACTCCTCATTTCTGAGCTTTTCTCCATTCTTGAGCCCCAGAAGAAAGGACAAGGGTGGATTTCTGGCACAGTGAGGCTACTTCTCAGCCTGCAGAGAGGTGTCTGGAGGCATGCTGGCATGTCTGCTCACATGGCTCCTCAGTGGTCTGCAGCTTCCGAGCGGCTTCTCCTGACTCTGTAGTGTGGCTCTGTTCTCACATTGATGTTGATGATGCACAAGTTTGTCCCTCTGCACATCAGCCACTGGGGGAAGCATCCCAGCAGTCCTTCCAGAAGCTTCTGTTTCTCTTCAGTGTCTTTCCAAAATGCTGCTTCTTGGAGCAGTTTCAGGTTCCAGTCAGATGAAGCTGGATGGAAGGTCCCGGATTCCCACACACCTGCTCCCACCAGTACCCACCTGAAAGGCCATATGCTAACACAGATAAGCCAGAATCTCCAAGCATAGAGACTGGGGTGTCTGGAGACCTCATGCTGGCAAATAGCAAGACCCTGCTGTTCATGGCACTGGCATGATCTTATTACCAACTAAATTTTGACTCTAAATCCTTCAGATTGCCTTTCTGTCTCTTATGGATTCACCCACATTCTGATTTTGGAAAGGATGTTCAATAATGAATGGATCCTCCACAGTCTGGAAATAAGAATCTTCCTCTGGCCCCTAGAAATGACAATATTCTCACTGAGAACAAGGCTGCTGTGGAGCTGGCTCCTCTTCTTGCCCTCCCCCGGACCCATACAGAGTTACTAATGCTGCCTAAAGTGATTCTTCAAGCAGGGTCCAGGCTCAGAGGTTGGCCTTCAAGATTCCTAATCTCCTGATGGGGAACCCTGAAGCATCTTCGCAGTGAGCACAGCGTGCTGCTAGCTGGTCTCTTTCCTTAGAACTCAGAGACACCCTCCTGTTCTCTCGGATTTTTTATGGGTATTATCCTGGCAGTCCTGGTATGAGTGCTGTGCCATGCAAGGTGCCTATGAGACTGGGGAGCCTCAAAGCAGATGCCCCTGACAACACTTATACTTGGTGATCTGGGAGCCTCAGACCTGATGGCTGGGGTGTTCTTATGATTTTTTCTTTGTGCTCCCTTCTCTTCCCTGAGAAAGTAAGAACTTTGCCAAATAGAGAGAGTTGTGAATCTGGGCCTGGTGTGGCACCACTGGGCTGAGAGAAGTTAAAGGGTTGGACCATATGTCTCTCCTTATTAGTGAAAAATTGGCGTTGGTAAGACTTGTCACTTAGAATGTCCTAAGAAGCTTTGATGGGGTTGGCCAACAAGCCAAAATGGGTCGAGTTTTATGTAGAACTGGACCAGGTAGGAGCCATTTAGCTCACAGCTTGCATGGGAAGATCATTGCCTGTCCCTGTTACTGCAAAAGGTAGGCAGGACCCCCTAAGAGTGATGTGAGTGCAGCTGCCCAAGGAAGGTGAAATCCAGCCAGCCCCATTCTGACAGGAGCCAGTGCTTCAGGTCCCTGAAGATGTCTGTGGGGGAAAGTCGACATTAAGGTTCCTGTTGTTGCTATAGTGACGGTAGCTCCTCCTCTCTCCTGTGTTCCTTCACACCTTCCCCTTTGGAATTCATCTTTCAGAGTGGAGCCACTCTGGCTTTAAAGGAAAGGAGTGTCAGCCATTATCACTAGGACCTCTTCATGCCAGGCCAGGCAACCTTGGACTTTTGCCCTCATCCATGGCCTCTTTCACTGTCAGGGATGTTGTGTGGTGTGACTAGCCACTGGGAGTTCAGAGAGAACAGTCACCAGCTAGCACCCATACTAATATTGTGAGCTGAAGCCTCGATTCGGCTGTTTCACCCCATGCCCCTGACTTTATATAATCTCCTTCAGTCTTCTGCTTCCTGCTTAAGCGTCAGGAGAAACTGGGTGTCAAGATTCTGTTGTGTTTCTGAGGCTGTGGAGAGACAGCAGTGAGTGAGCAGGGCCCTCAGGTTCACTGTTACTGCAGCTGCAGTGAGACAGGGAAGAAAGTGCTCCTTTAAAGCAGAATATCCTGGCTGTGTGTGGAGGTTGTGGCCCGCTAAGTATGCCAACGAATTGGTACACATTTCTACTTTTGGTGAAATTACCTTGAATCTTATTAGAAAAACAACAACTGGGGCCAGAGCGATAGCACAGCAGGAGGGCCTTGTATGCAGCTAACTTGGGTTCGATCCTAGGCATTCCATATGGTTCTCGAAGATTGCCAGGAGAAATTTCTGAGCATAAAGTTGGGAGTAACCCCCTGAGCATTGCTGGATGTGGCCCAACTTAAAAACAAACAAACAAACAAAACCCAACCCAACAACCATAATAACACAGTCTCTGAGGCAACAACTGAGTGTGAAGCAAAGGCCTGGAATGGGCTCGTTTTGGTATTAACCACTGGGATTTGTTTATCAAAATCTGGGTCCAAGACTACACCAGCTCTGCAGTTAGTGAGGCTCTCTGCAGGGCAGGAGAGTGGGCCTGGGGTCCCCGAAGAAGTAGATTTCAGGGTCTCATGTGTGTCTGTCACTCGGGACCACTCAATTTCTCTGAGTATCAGATCACGGCCATCAAATGAAACCTGTATGGGGTATGGATCTTGAAAGTTACAGGGTAGCCTTGGTATGCTGGCCCCTGACCCATGTCTAGGCCCCTCAACAGGCCTGAGACTAAATTAAACTACTTCCTGTGAGCCTTTATGGTTTCGAACAAACAAACCAAGAAGCATTTCCATCTGCCTCCATTTCCTGGTAGTTAATCTTTGGGGAAATGTGGCCTGAAAACAATAAGTACTTATGAATACTATAAATCAGAAAGGTCTAGCCTTTGCCAAATAATCCCGCCTCTTATAAATAAAAGCCAGTCGGCAATATTGTGAACAACATGCCTATGTGCCGCCTATCAGGTATTTTAGCCACTGGAACCTCTGAAGTAGATTTGGGAGGAGTTGAGGTGTTTGTGCACCATAAGGGTGGTCTTTCTGTAAGGAAGCTCCTTACAGCTTTCTCAGTTCATTGAACAAATTCATTGCCTTGTCCTCCACCCCTGAAATGAAATACCACCCCATTTTTTTCTCTCCTAATACCACATCAGATCTAGGAGCAGTTATGGCCATAATGTCCAACAAAACTCATCTGGCTGCTGGTGGGCCCTGGGTCCATGAGCTGGGGGCCTTGACTGGAGAGGTTCCCAGTAATTCATATTTTTCTGTTCCTGATTGTCAGAGTTCAAGCAAGGTATCCAAAAGATTGAGAATGTCATCTCTTTTGTGTTTGTTTGATTTTGGTTTTGGGTTATACCATGCTGTGCGCAGGGGTTACTCCTGACCCTGCACTCAGGAATCATTCCTGGCAGGCTAAGGTTGAACCCAGTTTGGCTATGTGCAAGGTAAGAACATTACCCACTGTGCTATCACTCAGGCCCCATAGAATGTCACCTTCTTTAATGGTCCCGCTTGTAATCCTTATCCCTGAAAATAAATATACTGACTGGCATAAAAGCCATTTTGAAGAAAATGAGAACATTTGCACGAATAGTTCAAGGTTTAAGGATCATTGTGTGATAGTGCTATTTTGTCCAGGTAAGAGATTGGGTTCCAGGGACAAGGCTGGAGGTAAAATGACACATGAAAAGACATGAAGGTCCAGTTTTGTCACTCTGTTGAGGAGGAGGAAAGTAGGACTGTGAAATTGAACCAATTTGTCCATGTGACAAACACTAAAAAGTAAGATGGAGAGGTGGCTTGCCCTTGTCCTAGGGGACTCACTCCACAGGGCTAGAGGTCCTGGAAACAGCTGCTGCCTCTTATTTACAGAAGCCAAAGTGTCACCTCTGCAGATGCTGTGGAAGAAACCCTGTAGTTATGATCAGAATGTTCCAGAGTACTGGGCCCTGCCTCGTTCAACTGCTGGACTTAAGGGCTCAGCACAATCTCAGCAGGCCTGGCCCCACCATGTCCCATGGCCAGCTCTGGAGACTTGATGTGAGCCTCCCCCGTCTCCCTCTCTGATAGGCTGTAGGGCGTCCCTACCTGCCACCATACTGGTCTCTGGGATTCCAACTCTGTCGACGGGGTTACAACAGCATCGAAGAACTGAAGAAGACAATTGAACGCGTGCAGCAGTTTGACATCCCTCAAGTGAGCATGGTGGGGCAAGTTCAGGGCAGAAGTCCAGGAGCTCTGCCTGGCACTTTTGAGGCAGCTTGGGGAGGGCTGGTTGCATTGCTCATGGGCCACTTTTTGAGTGCTTGAGAAAATACGATTCTTTCTCTGTAAATCTAACCCACAATTCCCTCTGTAGTTTCTAGTTAGAGTCGTTTACTCACAGGCTTCCCATCAACGTGTGTCCATTCTCCCATGCCTGCATGTTCCAGGATGTGCAGGCCAGTGACTTGGACTACATGGAGCGCTATATGGACTTCACCTATGACAGAGACAGCTTCCCGGGTCTGCCTGAGTACATCAATGAGCTGAAGATCGAGGGCCTGCACTACGTCATTCATCTGGTACTGTCTGTATGAGATCAGGTGTAGACAGTTCTTATTCCGAGCATTTGAGCATCTCAGAGTATGCACAATGCCATTGATTAAGTACCCAGAACTCCACACATGGCTGGAATTTGGGGACATTTTGTGGCCCACTCAATGAAGCAGTGCTGCCTCACTGAAGGAGTCACGAGTGACATTACCCAGTGACCTAGAAATGACACCCACAGGTGAGGATGGGGGACAGAGAGATAGTGCAGGGGATACATCCACAACTAACCTGGGTCTGATATCTAGCACTGCCTAGCTGGAAGTGATCCCTGAACACAGAACCAGTCGCTTATAAGTCCTTAGCACTGCCAAGTGTGGTCCCAAATCAAGAGATAAGTGAGGAAGACATGAGACCATGTGTTTTAAAATCCAGTTTTCTTTGGCCCTGCTCTGAAGGTGAGGATGCCTAGATCATCGAACCGGGACAGCTGTGTGGAGCATCTCTAGGTCACATGCAAACACATGAAACTCTGGCATGCATAGATTCTGTAACCAAAAGGCCTGTCTGGACCATGGGTCTGAATGGTCCCTGCTGTTTGCCTTTCTTCTGTGGGGGAGTTTCACTGTGGACCAGGGACTCTTTCTTCTCTGAGTTCCAGTCATCTCCTAGATGCTTTAACCTTTATGCTCTGTCCTTTGATATAAAATGTCACCGTGTTAAAATGCCTATATGACTGAAAGGTGCTAAAATTCCTTTAAAAAAAACTCCAGGATTTACTGTAAAAGAGGGAATAGCTAATATATTTCACAGCTGAGATGACTTCAGGAATGAATGAAATAAGTGCTCGAGAGAGAATCTGTTATGGCAATGACAGAAATGCCAAACATAAAAATGTTTGGCAAGGGCAACAGATTTGGAATAGAATCAGTAAATATTTCCAGATAAAAGAAGCAATATAGAATCAGAAACATTTCTCCTCTAAATTATATTAGAGTTGACTTCTGAAAGGGACAGTCACTTAAAAATTTGCCTGCTTATTATATGGTTTCATTTTTGTGGGCCGCCATTCTGTGGCTTATGCAGACTATTTGAAGTACTGTGGGCAATAGATAAAAACATGATCATTTCCCCCTCAGGAGGGCCCATGCCATTTCATACACACCAGACCAAAAAAAAACACATGGGCTGTCAGGAAGGGCAGCCAAAGGTACAGGTGTGTTAGATTCCCTTAGCCAGCCTTCCAAGCCCAGACCTTCAATTCTCGAATCTGAAACCAGTGGTTGTCGAGTTAAACTGGCATCTCTCATTCCACAGAGCCACATGGAGACCCTTGTGGCTGTAAACCAGCTGAGTAGCTGAGGAGCCAGTGTTTGTGTGTACCCCAGGTGTGTAAGCACCCCAGGAATGCACTGAGTGGAGGTGCCTGTCTGAGATTCCCTGCCCCCGGCCTGTGTTGAGCAGATGGGGCAGCCACACAACAATGTGCACGAGCCCTGAGTGAGGCTTACTCTTGCCTGGCTCTCATCCTCCTTGGACCCTAAGACTAGGCTGTGCTCTGTGACAGCATCCCACCCATGTGGCCAAGGGTCAGGGAAAGCATCCTGTACTGTGGTTTTCCCATATCACAGATGATACTCACTTTCTCTGATGAGTCTAAGGTGCTGAGACTGGCTCATGGACCAGGAAGCAGACCTGGGCTATGGACACTTGTGAATTCACCCCACACTCTGTATTTCCTAACCCAGATGAATGGGTCTGAAGCACGTAGCCCACTGAAGGAATTAAATAAGCCATAGCCCAGTTCCAGTGAGAGCTATCGTGGAGTCAGTTTTCCTGCCTTGTGGTGCCATCACTTCCGATGGCACCAAGTCAAACGTGAAAACCTCTTTTTTAACTAACCAGGAAAAGGAGGGTCAAGTGAGATCCTGGTGAATTTTACAAGCCAAAGGGTTTGATGAAAAGAAAGAGGAAGTTGGGGGAATGCCTTTGTTTGCAGTAAAAGTAGGGTGTGATCTAACAGACACTGTGTTTGGGGTTTGCAGAATGCCTTCCTGACCAAAGATGAACCACTGGGCACTTATATGCCCTATGACCTCGGGCAGGATTTGGGAATCTGGATCAATAACTCGGATGGATTCACACCTGCTCTTGGCAAGGTAAGCACCACATAAGAACAAGAAGGGCCACCTGACACCTAGCGAGATTAGCGGCAGGCACAGTGTCCACAGCTGTTGGACTGGCTTCTTCTGTGGCCAGCTTGGGTGTGGCCCCTTTTTATTTTTTAATAATATCTTTATTTAAGCACCATGATTACAAACGTGTTTGTAGTTGGATAAAAAAAGATAAAAAAAGAACATCCCCCCTTCACCAGTGCAACCTTCCCACCACCAATGTTCTCCATCTTCCTCTTCCTCCTGCCTGTATCCGAGACAGGCATTCAATTTCTCTCACTACCATTGTCATGAGAGTTGTCAGTGTAGTTATTTCTCTAACTGAACTCACCACTCTTTGTGGTAAGCTTCATACTGTGGTTGGTTCTTCCAGCACTCATTTCTATTGTCTCTGGGTTTTATAACAATAACATTTTTAATTTTTGTTAAATTCCATAAATGAGTGAAACTATTCTGGTCTATCTCTTTCCCTTTGACTTATTTCACTCAGCATATGGGTGTGGCCCCTTGCCTGTTTGCCTTAAAAGCCCATGAATTGGTGAGAAACCCTAAGGCTAGCAATATGCCTCTAGAAGATATATCTGGATAGACAGTTTCTGAGAGTGGCATCGTAGGGCTATAACAGATCATAGACAATATTGGTTGAGATACTGTCAATTTTATCTAAATTAGTGTTTCTTAGAAGCTATCTTTGAAGTGAAAGGGAAGTCCTGTTTTCTCTTAATGGAAAGTTCTTTAATCCCTCTACTGATTGTCAACATAGTTCATTGCTGTATTGTAAAAAAAAATAATCAGGGTGACTATGAGAAGTCTAAGATGGCAGTTCCTTCGCCTGGAAACCTAGTTCCCATCTCAGTAATACTTCTTCAGATTTAAATGCAGCTGAGAGGATTTCTCACATAAATAGTAATGAGGAGACAATATTGAAAGCTTTTGGAAAACTTGTAATATGACCTTATGCATTTTTCATGTCAATTCCTACCTAAAATAACTCAGGCTTTTTTATTTTGGCTGCTTTTTGTGGAGGGAGACACACCCAGTGGTGCTCAGGGCTTATTCCTGGCTCTGTGCTCAGAAATCACTCCTGGTAGTGCTGGGGATCAAACCCAGGGAGGCTGGATATAAGGCAAATGCCCTGCTCATTCTGTCTGGCTCCATCCTTCAGATCAGTTTTTATTTTTTTTTAATAAAGTTAATTACTGCATCTAAAATGCTCTCTCTCTTGTGTATATTTCCCTCAAAGCCCTCAATGGCTGTACTGTAAGCCAACAGGCCAGCTAAAAGGCTGGAAGGGTGTTTCTTGCATTAATTTGCTTTTCTTATCTGTGAGAAATTGAGTATTTTCTTAGTAGCCCAGCTTCTATTCTCCCATGACAAGTCAGGAGCTGGTGTTTGCCTTTTTTCCCCCTGTGGGAGAGTTTTATTGTGAACTATAGAGGTCTTCGTTCTTACCGGGTGTCTATGATTTTAGAACTTTTGATCATCTGTTCCTGTTGTGTATGTAAATATTTTGGGGGATTACTATGTTGCTCACCCTAATCTGATTAGGTGATTGTGCCCTACCCTAGGGTGTGACCTGGCATTCTGCCCCCACCCCAGGGTAGGACCTGATTCTGCTTCCACCATTGGTTGGTATCTGATCCCACCATTGGGTGGGACCTGACTCTGGACTATAAGAGCAAGGGTCTGTGGAAGGCGAGAGGCTTTTGCTGGCTGGAACTGAATCGGAGTCTTTGGACTTCAGTTTTGTCCATCCGAATAAAGCAAATATTTCCACGAGCCTGATTGTCTGCGAGCTGTTTACCCGCCGTTTCACCTCAGAACCGTGGGCTAGACAGGGTGGCAGACGCGTGCTCCGAGCTGGAAGAAAAGGGCCTCATTCTCCATCCCTCCATCAGTCAACCTCTTCAGGGGCTGTCCTGCTACACACCCGAAAAGAGCCAAAATTAAACTGAAAAGCAGAAATATTACCATTGTTGCTGGTTTCTTGGGTCCAGGATTCAGGTCAAAGTTCGGAGCGCCAGATGTTGCATTAAATAATTAACGATGAGGCTGGATGGTGGAGGATACCATCCAGCCCACATGGCTCTGCAATCTCCATGCAGCCGGCAAGTTCCAGGCCCAGGTGAAATCACTCACTCACACGCAGCCATCAGGAAGAATCATCTTTATTCATGCCCTAGCCACCACAGGTGTGTGGCCTATGTCAACCTTTCAAGCATTCAGCTATATTTTGCTAGCCCTGCATCTTATCTCCTGTTAGCCATCTTCCCTTTGGGCTCCATGCGGCCCAAAGATTCAAAAGCCAGAAGCCAAGCCGGGCCAAGAGAGAAACGGCCAAAGGGGCAAAGAGCCAAAAAAGGGGCCGAATTCCCTTGGTCCCAGCCTTATCTACCTTTTTCCCGACCCCTCCCAGGAATGGGAGGTCTTGCAGGTAGGGTCACACCTATTATCCGGTTAAGACCCCTCCCAGAAATGGGTGGGTCTTAGGGTACACCACATTTCCCCCTTTGAATTGTTGTGTATGTAAATATTTTGGGGGATTACTATGTTGCTCACCCTAATCTGATTAGGTGATTGTGCCCTACCCTAGGGTGTGACCTGGCATTCTGCCCCCACCCCAGGGTAGGACCTGATTCTGCTTCCACCATTGGTTGGTATCTGATCCCACCATTGGGTGGGACCTGACTCTGGACTATAAGAGCAAGGGTCTGTGGAAGGCGAGAGGCTTTTGCTGGCTGGAACTGAATCGGAGTCTTTGGACTTCAGTTTTGTCCATCCGAATAAAGCAAATATTTCCACGAGCCTGATTGTCTGCGAGCTGTTTACCCGCCGTTTCACCTCAGAACCGTGGGCTAGACAGGGTGGCAGACGCGTGCTCCGAGCTGGAAGAAAAGGGCCTCATTCTCCATCCCTCCATCAGTCAACCTCTTCAGGGGCTGTCCTGCTACATGTTCCCTTGGGATCAGTGTCCCAGGGGCCTGGTCAGACTGAAATGCAACGAAGAAATTTCTGTCTCCACTCGACCTTGGAACTTCACAGAAGGCGAGAGGAGGCAGTTCTCACCCAGTCCTCAGAATGCAGTACACTGGCCACTCCTCCAGATACATTCTAGTGGGGGCTATCTATAATCTGGGTGTCCCTTAGAGACACCTTCCTCTCAGCTGTGCCTTCCCACTTCCACCTTCCTGCTCCTGTTCACACCTTCCATTTCCTACTCACACCTTCCACCTCCTGCTCACACCTCTTTGCTCCCACTCAAACCGTCTTCTTCCCAATCACACCTTCCACCTCCTGCTCACATCTTCTTGCTCCTGCTCGAATCTTTCTGCTACTCAGGAGCCTCCAGACATTTTCTCAAATGCCCTATTTCCACTGGGGCTGTGGATCTGCTTTCCAGATAGTCCACCAGATATGTGAGAGGAACCACTCTCAGTTTGGACCTGCAGTGACTTGACATCTTCACAACACCTGCTCTTCCCACGGCCCTGCTCAGAATCCTATGAAAGCCACTCCCTGGGCAGTGGAGACCTTCAACCTCCTCTTATCCTCACTGTCTGTAGGCTTGGCCCCCGGGGGACTGCGTGTTTCCAGACTTTGCCAACCCCAAGACAAGAGATTGGTGGGTGCAGCTGTGCACAGAGTTCAAGAGCATCCTGGACTTCGATGGCATAGTGATCGTGAGTGGGGAGCCCCTCCCTCTGTTGCGGGATTCGCTGCTGTCCTTTCCCAATTCCTGGGGGCTGGAGATGGGTTTGGGTTGAGACCTCTCAGTCTGAGTATGTTAGGTTTTTGCTGTTGTTTTTTTGTTTTGTTTTGTTTTTGTTTTGGGGCCACACCCGATGATGCTCAGGAGTTACTCCTGGCTATGTGCTCAGAAATTGCTCCTGGCTTGGGGGGACCATATAGGATACCAAGGGATTGAATCGTGGTCCATCCTAGGCTAGCGTGGGCACGGCAGACACCTTAATGCTTGCGCCACCACTTCAGCCCAAGCCTGAGTGTGTTAGTGAGGAGACCAGCAAGATAGTTTGGACAGGTGTCTCGGGTCTCTGTGCCCTCAGGAGGCAGCTCTGCTCTCCCTGGGCTTCTGGAAAATGTGTGTGTGCATATGTCAAAATGTGCATAAAACTGTTTGCATGCATGAAAGTGTGACTCTACATGTATGATTGTGTGCATGTAAGAGTATGTCAAGAGAGTGTGTGAATATGTGCGTATGTCAGAGTGTGAGTATGCATGCATGTAAAAGTATTCACATGTAAGAATGCATGTACACATGTGTCAGTGTGTGCAGGTGTGAGAGCATGTACATTTGTGAGATTGTGTGTGTGAGGTCGGTGCATGAGCACCACAGCCCCACCCTCACATCCTCCCTGTACACCTGTGCTCCGTAGGACATGAACGAACCAGCCAATTTCCGTGCAGGCCAGCAACCAGGCTGTCGGGAGAATCTCCTCAACTACCCGCCCTTTATACCGGGTAGGTGCATACACGGAGCAGGCTTTGGTGTGATCCAAGGCCCCACACTGAGGTTGGTTGTGAGGAGTGAGAGGCAACAGCTCTGGAGAAAAGCTCCCAGATACCAGCCTTGCCAGTGTCCCAGGCCTCCTCCTCCAGCAGCTTCTGACCCAGGGCTGTGGCTAGTGCAGGCCTGTCCCAGACACACGGCTGATCCACGGTGTCTTTAGCTCTCCCTGCTCATGAAGACTGATAAAGACTACATGTGGGCTGGAGAGATAGCATGGAGGTAAGGCGTTTACCTTTCATGCAGAAGGACAGTGGTTCGACTCCTGGCACCCCATATAGTCCCCCGTGCCTGCCAGGGGCGATTTCTGAGAATAGAGCCAGGGTAACCCTTGAGTGCTGCCAGGTGTGACCCAAAAGCAAAAAAAAAAAAAAAAATAGAGACTGCATGTGACACTTACACCTATGCGTGTCATACTGCTCCATGTGACTGTCCCATCTGTGTGTGGGGTCACACTATCCCATGTGCAGACCCCCCTGTCTGGGTCACACTCTGCTTGCTCCATTTGACAGTCCCACCTGTGCGGATCACACTTTGTTTCGTGCACACAGTTCTCTGCAGGAATCATGCTCCGTTCTGCTCTGAGTTTGATTCCTGTTCTTTCCTCATTGCGGTTTATAGGGATTTGGGCCTGTGCAGGGTGGTTGTGGATGAGCAGCTGCAACTTGTGATTGTCAGTCCCAGGTTCCAGGATGTTCTAGTTGTCAGCTAAGCGTCAGTTGGCTCTAAAAACCAAACTACTTTGAGGAAGTTTGATGTTATTGCTGATTTATAGATGTTCTGAAAGGAACCGAATTTTACCAAGGACTTTTAGAATTCAAGATGATTATTTGCTGCTTTTAAAGTGTTAATTTATGACTTACTAGTTAATTTTAAAATGTTAATTTTTTAATTTATGAGACATCCAGATTTGTCTGGGCATTGACATCAAGTGCATCTAACAAAGTCAAGATCAAGGGAGTCTTTCTGGGTGTCCAATGCCAGATTGAAGCAAATAAATCAAAGCTTTAGAATATTTTAATTACAAACATGAACATTTTAGTGCTGGAACAGTGAACCCTGAGTTTGACACTACACGGAACCCCAGGCACTGCTGGAGTGATCCCCCAGCCCAGAGGCAGGAAGAACCCCAACCACTGGCCAACCAGCAGGGAACAAACCCTTATTTCATTTCATTCTAGATATCACCGGTGGCTTTTTGGCTGAGAAATCCTTATGTCCTGATTCCAAGTCTTTCTTCGGACATCTTTATGATACTCATTCTCTGTATGGCTGGTCGCAAGCAGTATCGACCTTCTTGTAAGTGTGTAGACCTGTATCATATGGGCTGTTCTAATGTCCCCAAATTTACCAAGTGGCCTTTAAGAGATGGGGGGAGGGAATCTATTTAAAGTGGATGTCACAGGATTATAACAATAGCGCAGCGGGGAGAGTGCTTACCATCCATAGGTACCCAGGCTCTATTCCTGGCATCCCATAGGGTCCCCACACTAGCAGGAGGGATTCCTGAGTGTCGAGCCAGGAGTAACCCAAGCACTGCCAGGTATAGCCCCAAAACAAAACAAATAAAGTGGAGGTGGCATTTTATTTTAGAATTTGGGGAGGGACTCCCAAGCAATGCTCTTGACACCCGGCACCAGTCTATATGGTATTTGTGGAACTAGGTTGATGGATTCAATGTTCAGGCCCTTTGCTATGGAGATCTGCAGGTCATCCTCAGTTCTCAGGAAGCCACACAGTGTTTGAGGTTGGTCAGGCTTGGACCTGAAGCCACACACATTCTCCAGCCTTGGGGACCTAGGTCCCTGGCCCAGACCTTCTGTCTCATTAGAAGATTTTTCATTTTGCAAGGATAATGTCTGACCTCCACCTCCTCCTCCGAAACCAATTTGCTGCATTGTTCTTTTTTGTTGGTGTTCTCCCTGCTTTCAGACTGTTTTTACTTGATCACAGCAGCCCTTGAGCAGGTGGTTGGCATCCGGCCCAAGCTCTGGTGGGCAGTGAGCTGGGCTGTGGCTGAGTCCTGGGCAGCCCAGAACTGTGCTTGTTGGAGGCTGCCTCACCTGGCTCAGATGCAGCCATATCCTTCTGTCTTCGCAGTGCTTGTCAGAACGCCACCCGGAAGCGGCCATTCGTTGTGAGCCGGTCCACCTTCGTGGGGAGCGGCAAGTACACGGGCCATTGGCTGGGTGACAACTTCTCGCAGTGGAAAGACATGCGCATGTCCATCATTGGGATGCTGGAGTTCAACCTCTTCGGGATCCCCTATGTGAGTGGCCCTGCTCTTATGTGCCTCAGAAGCCTGGCTCTACCCTAGGAGATTTCTCAGGGGTGTAGCCAGGCAGATACCCCCAAAGCATGGGAAGACTGTAGATGTCCCAGGTTCATAGGAATTGCTTCTCACTTGGATTAGGGACAAAGACAGTTGGAAAAAAGCAAATGGTGCAGGAAGCTGGGGGCACCGTAGCAGGGCTGGGCAAGTCTCAATGGTTGCCACACACAGAGGTGGGGCAGCTGGTACCAGTCTCCTTATGGCTTGTACCTTGGGTTTGAAGCCAGAGATGTGGCATGAGAGCACAGAGGCAGCTTACCTGTGTCTCAGGAACAAGGAAAAGTGCTCATAGGCAGCTCATCTGTGTTTTGGGAACAGAGGCAGGCACCTGCCTGGACTCCACCACTTGACAACATCTGGAGTGGTGAGGGGCATGTCCTTGTTGGAGGCAGAAAGGCCTGAGAGAGACTTTGAGGCCTGGGAGAGTTGGGGGTATGGTCAAAGCAGGACTTACCATGCCGCACCTCTCCCCAGACTGGAGCTAATATTTGTGGGTTCAATGAAGACGCCACCTACGAACTGTGTCTGCGCTGGATGCAGCTGGGGGCCTTTTACCCCTATTCCAGGAACCACAATGCCGCAAGGACTAAGGTGAGCCCAGGAAGTGACAGGTGCCCCGTGTACTCTTCGGGCTATCAAATACACTTCTAGAGAACCAGGAAATGAGAAATCAGAGCCAAATGGACTGAAACAAATGACTGGTTTTTTAAAATCAACACCTTCATGTCTGGAGCAATAGCACAGCAGGTGGGGCACTTGCCTGGTATGTGGCTGATCTGGGTTTGATCCCTGGCATCCCATCACATGTCTGGTGTATATCAGAGGGAGCACAGAGGGAGAAGTAACCTCTGAACATCATTGGGTGTGGCCAAAAACCAACAAAAAGTTCAACACATTCTTAGACTTTCTGTTGAACTCTAAGGGAAGGTAAGAAATTCTGGAACTGGGGGCTGGGCTCAAGGGCAGAGCAGACATTACACTAGCTGCTGACTCTTTATTTGCTACCTAGCTCTTCCCAGTTGGCTGAAGATGCACTTTGGGGGTCTGTAAAGCCTCCAAGTCTTCCTCCTGCAGAACGGTGGGGGCAGCAGCTTAGCTCTTGGGCTCGAAGGGGATGGGCCACTGGTCCCAGCAGCACAGCCATCTGTGCCCAGTGAGTGACTTTTCAGAAAATATGCAAGGGCCTTAGCCCTGCCACTTCATGGAGATCCTGCAGTGATGATCGAGTGGGCACTGGTGGAAGCAATTGGCCCCCCTCTCCTCCCACCCTTGGGAAGGCCGAGGCAACCCCAGCCCTACATCAGCTCTGAGCACTGGCGTGTGTTTTCCAGGAGCAGGACCCTGGAGTGTTTGGAGAAGAGTTTGCGGTGATTTCTCGCTCGATTCTGAGGAACAGATATTTCCTGCTGCCCTACCTGTACACGCTCTTCTACCATTCCCATGTTTCTGGGAGCACAGTGGTCCGAGGGCTTATGCATGAGTAAGAGCCCACCAGCCTGAGCCTGGGACAGCACCCTTGAGTGGGCCTGAGTGTCTGATTATCGAGGGGCCCATGGAGAGAGTCACCAGCTCTGTGCTTGGTGCCTGTTGGCTGCCCAGTAGCCCCTTTCCTCACCTGACTGGGCCCCTGGGGACAGACTCAGTCCTGAAACCCAGAGCTGATCCTCATTTGTCTTGTCGTTCACCCGGATTATGAGGTGGTAGAGTAAGAATTTGAGCTACTGAATCAAGGTCACCGATTTGATGAAGTTAATGGTTTTTATCCTAAAAACCTAGATTTCCGACAGATCCTCAGACACACGAAATTGACCGAGCATTCCTGTGGGGGCCAGCTTTGATGATTGCCCCTGTTCTCGAAGAGGTGAGTGAGGGATGCGGGCCAGGCAGCGTGGCAGTGGCAACCCGTATGGGTGCTTGCATGGACATGCCTTGGAATGTGCCTGCAGTGTGTCTGCCTGCGTGTGCATGTAAGCTGTGTACCTGTGTAAATGTACCTGCATATATGCCTCTGCCTGTCTGTGCCTAGTACATGTATTGCATACCTGCAGGTGTGCACCCCTCTGTGCCTATGGGTGTGCCTTGCATGTGTGTGTGCGTCTGTATGTGTATATGTGCGTCTATATATGTACTATGTATGTATGTACTACCTGTGTGAGTGAAGCATTGTTGGTGGGGTTCTTCAGAGCGACAGCATCGTATTTTTTTTCCAGCCCTTTCTTGAGCTCATCACAAGTCTACCCCAGTTCAGGGGTTTGATAGTCAATGCTCGTTTGCTTGTTGCCCTTTATTGCCATCTAACACATAGAAATAGATGAGTGTTTTAATATGTTCTGTGTAGGCCCCGCCACGAGAGAAAGTGCAGCCCATCTCTCAGTAGGGGCTTAACAAATGTATTTAGAGACACTGAGGAGTGTTTTTCAGGGAACAGTTTTGCATAACTGTCAGTTGCCTTTGCACAAGAACACCACAGAGCGATGCCACCCTTGTTTCTAGAATAAATCTACATTTCATGAGGCTCGCTGACATTTTGACATACCAATAGCAAATGCAATCAGATTTATAGAAAACACTATGAGAAGTATCTTCTAGCATTCCCTGATATAAGCATGGGAGCTTTATTTTCTCATCTATTCTCTACATTTTCTGGACAATCGTGTGTGAGTTGATTAGCTCTTGTTTTGACTATTAAATAGCATCATGGTTATTATTTAGTATACCAGAGAGCCAAAGGAAATGAGTTTGGGTTGAAACGTTAATGATAGAAATCATTTTGAAGGATGAAATATTTTCTGTTCTCTAAAGGGTGCAAGAACTGTGTCCGTGTATTTCCCTGAGACATCCTGGTTTGACTTTTATACGGTATGTGTTCTAGACATTTCATAGAGAAACAACATAAATTAGATAATATACTTTTTATTGTTTTCTGATGACACCTGGAGCCTGGGACTATATCACTCTGCTGGCTCAAATCTGAACTCTTTGCTCATGATAATTGGCCCTTCTCAAAAAATAGAATTGGGCTAAGATTAGCTGATATTTAAAAAGTACAATGATGGATTCTTACAAGCAGAGATCAATACATTTCATGTGAAGATCTGAACTCTTTAAAGTACACGACTTTCCACAGTGATATTTCTTTAGAAGAGAAGATAAGAGACTTTAATTCATGAGCTGAGTGCTTCATCTTCCTTGAAACAACTCTTTGAAGTGGGCCATTGTAGGGACTCACAGTAGAGGGCAAGGAAATCTGGTGGAAACCCAAGCACAGCAAGAGACTTGAATGCTAATAAAGAAGGATTTGGTGGCCACACCTGGTAGGGTTCAGCTCAGGTAGGAGATCTAGTTGGGTGGTGTACTGAGTCATTCTTTGGGAGTTGGGCTGAGGTTTGGTTATCCCACAGTTTCCAGAAGGGGAAGGGATATCACATTTTCCCTATCCGGGGAAGATAGGAGAAGCTGGTTTGGTAACAATTCTCCCTAATAAGTAATCCACACAGATATGGAGTTATAGCAGAAAACTCAACACTGCAAGCTGTTCATCCACAAGCCAGTTGCTCCATCACATGAACCACAAACCTAGATGGCAGCTCACTCCTTAGCTCTCCTGCCTCCCATTTATTGAGATCTAAACAAAGCCCCCCTCCCCAGGGGGAGGGGAAAAAGCCGGATGAAAGGCAATGGGAAAACAAGACCAACAGAAAATAATTAAGATACAAATGAGAACTGTTTGATACAAATGGGAACTATTTCAAAGGCCTCAGTTTACCTCTTAGGGTGGAAGGTGGAGTAGGGTAGAAAGTGGGCCCAGGTGTGAGAGGCTGAGGACCCAAGACCACTGTGTCCCATGGACTCAGATGGGCACTCCTCCCTCAGGAGGTTTACTGGCCACGAGCTAGGTGCCATATTTCTTAGTTTAGTTTCAAAAGGAAGACTGCGTGGATCTTCCACAAAGCTATTTTCCACCTGAACAGAAGCTGTTCTCAGAAAAGTGGAAACCTGGTTTCTGTTTCTGCAGTGTAAGGGGAGCCTGGCTGTGTCTTCCCCAATGTGCAGAGAACCTTACCCACAATCACCCTCTACAGAGCTTCTTACCCACAATCACCCTCTCTCTAGAACTTTACACACAATTCCTCTCTATTGTGCAGGATCTTACCCAAAATCATCGATCAAATCTCTACAGCCCGGGGCCTTACCCATGAGCTCCCTTGCCCTCAGTGCTAGATTTTAACTGGGTACCCCCTGTTGTTTAATGAACTTTATTCGGTGGCAATGCAATTTCATGGAATAGACTTGCCTCTGTGAGCTCTTGTTGGGGACCAGTGAGCTGTGTGTGGGAGATGTGTTAGTACAGAGCCATGTGGCCAAATGGAACAGTGACATCCATGGTTTCCAGTGCTTCTATATAGGCACTTAGCTGCCTTCCAGCCAGATGTTCCTGAAGATCACACCCTATAAAAAGCATTTTTTTTTTTAGTTTTTGGGTCACACCCGGCGGTGCTCAGGGGTTACTCCTGGCTGTCTGCTCAGAAATAGCTCCTGGCAGGCACGGGGGACCATATGGGACACTGGGATTCGAACTAACCACCTTTGGTCCTGGATCAGCTGCTTGCAAGGCAAACGCCACTGTACTATCTCTCCGGGCCCTAAAAAGCATTTTTTAAAAGAAGAGAAGGAAGGTGCTCACTAAAAGCTGTCATTTCAGGTATAAATGACTCTGTGTTCCCAGACCACAGTTGTGCAGTGAGCTAGAGAAAGCATTTGGCAGTAAGCACTGCTTGGCTCCTGCGTGTGGCCAGTTTCACAGCCCATATGGGTGTGACAGACGAGGCTCTGGCATGCACTCTGGATTGGAGTTTGGTTCCCAGCCCAGATTGAACCCTCAGTGTTCCTTCTCACTCCAGGGGGAGCGCATCCCATCTACATGGATTGGGAAGTTTGCAGATGTCCCAGCCCCCCTGAATATCATACCTCTGTTTATCCGCGGAGGATACATCCTGCCCACACAGAGCCCCGACAGGACCACATCGCTGAGGTAACACACTGTTGGGGGGGTCTATCCCAAGCGAGGCCAGTTTCTACTCCTAAGTTTGGGAGCTGGGTGAGGGCAAAATATTGGACTAGGGGCCTCCACAGGGCCAGGTATGTACATGCAAGGCTGTGTGTGTGTGTGTGTGTGTGTGTGTGTATGTGTGTGAGACTGTGAAGTGTGTGTATATGAAACTGTGGATTGTGTGTGTGGAACATGGAGTGTATGAATGTGTGTGAGACCATGGAGTCTGCGAGCATGAAGGAGGCTCTCTACGCAACTGTATTGTGAATGAGATAGTGCGTGCTTGGTTACTAGGCAGCGTATATGCAAGTATGAGACAGTGTGGCAGCATAGGTCTGTGTGCATGTGGGAGTGAGATAAAGTATATGTGGACTTGTAAGACAATACATGAGTGTGTGAAGCAAGGTAGTCTGTGAGCGTGAGTATGTGAGGTCATGTGCTTGTAAGGCAATGCATATGAGCAAGACAGTGCATGAGTTAAAGGCACTATCTGTGCATGACAGTATGTACAGCTCTAAGTGTGATTTTGTGGCTCTGTGTTTGAGAGAGACTGTGTGAGAGACTCTGTGTGTTTGTGCATGTATGTATGAAGGACAGAAGAACCTGAGTGAGTGATAAGACTTTAGTGGACCCTTTGAGCTACTCTCTGTCTTCTTCCCGAGATCCTCTGTGTTCTTTCTTCCAGGACAGCTAGTGGGCTCTGAGACATGAATTTTTCCCAGGTCTCCAGGAGGCTGGGTCCATGACATGAGTTCTTGCCCATGTGGTTATGATGAATTGGCTATTTCCTCCACTGTATGCTATATGCTCAAAAGGCATTTCTAGCAAACAGCAGCAATATTTTTCAAGCAGCAATATTCTATTGAGCCATACACGATGGCACTCAGGGTTTAGTCCTGCTTTGTGCTCAGAAATCACTCCTGACAGGCTCGGGGAAAGGGGGACCATATGGGATGGCGGGGATTGAATCCAGGTTGGCCACGTGCAAGGCAAACACCCTACTCGCTGTGCTATAGCTCTGGCCCTAATATTTCTATTTTCCGCCAAAAAGTCAAAATTGCAAACCAGGGCCCCTAATCAGTATTGATTCAAAAGAAAAATGCCTTGAATGTGCATTGTCATCAGAAATGTTGGGGTCTTTGAAAGGGAAGTGTCCCTGAGAGGAGTAGTCGCACACTCAGCGGCCAGTGGCCAGGGAGGTTGTCCATTCTCAGGGCAGCAGACAAGAGGCTCTCAGGCCTTGCATTCACCTCACTCACAAACATCTGACGCTGTGACTGCAGTTCATGTGAGACGCGGATGATTTTTTTCCTGCCCCCACTGCCTCCTCCTCAGAAAGGAGGCCCCTCTCGACACCCACTTTCTCCAGGCCCAGTTCTCTCAGCACCCTTTCCTGTGTTAGCATCGCAAAAGTGGGCATCTGCCATGTGGGCCTGGCTTCCCTCAGAGCAGACTCTCTGCCAGAGCAGCCCCAGTAACCAGCTCCTGGCCGTGCTGGGTGCTGCTGCTCTCCCTGGCCCTGT
Source organism: Suncus etruscus (assembly GCF_024139225.1). Taxonomy (NCBI): domain Eukaryota; kingdom Metazoa; phylum Chordata; class Mammalia; order Eulipotyphla; family Soricidae; genus Suncus; species Suncus etruscus. The sequence goes on along the minus strand of NC_064858.1, from coordinate 11,443,389 downwards.
GCTAGACCAGCCCAGCCCTGACTGTGTCCTGAGGCAGACAGAGCCGATATCAGGACTTACATTTGGACAAGGTGTTTAAGAAAGGATTCCCCCCCCCCTTTTTTTTTGGTTTTTGGGCCACACCTGGCGTTACTCAGGGGTTACTCCTGGCTGTCTGCTCAGAAATAGCTCCTGGCAGGCACGGGGGACCATATGGGACACCGGGATTCGAACCAACCACCTTTGGTCCTGGATCGGCTGCTTGCAAGGCAAATACCGCTGTGCTATCTCTCCGGGCCCAAGGATTCCCCTTTTTTCTAGAGCATTCTGTGACGGGGAAGCACAATTTCACTCTCTCTCTCTCTCTCTCTCTCTCTCTCTCTCTCTCTCTCTCTCTCTCTCTCTCTCCCTCCTCTCTCTCTCTCTCCCTCTCTCCCCCCCCCCCTCTCTAACTAGCCGTCTGAACCCGTTCGGTCTCATAATTGCCCTCGATGATCAGGGAGAAGCTTCTGGCTCCCTTTTCTGGGATGATGGTGAATCCATTGGTAAGTGACTCCAGTGCAGAGGAATGTTCTGGACCCCACTGAGATTAGAAAGATGGATGGCAGCTCTGGCCCCTAAAGTACAGTACAGTGTGGTGGATCCTGGGGCAGATTCTAGCTTTTTTGAGAGTGTATGTGAGTGTGTGAATGTGTGTGGGAGGGGGAGGCAGGGCCCTGTGCTAGCTGGATGTGGACATCACATATTGACCAGTGTCAATATTCGGACCCACTCAGGCACCTCTTTAGGCTTCTCCCAAAGTCAGGTAGGAAATGGAGGTGGGTCCCGTGGCCGAGTGTCCCACTTCTCCTCCTTGTGAATGCCTCACTTTGGGGCTGGAGTCATAGCATGGTGGAGAGGGAGCTTACTTGCATATATCCGACCAGGTTCGATACCTGGCATCCCTGAGCACTGCCAGGAATAACCCCTGAGTATCTCTAGTTGTGACCTCAAAAGTTAAACAAACAAAATCCTTGCTCTGCATGAAAGTCCTAGAGAGACTCAGCTGAGGGTCAAGCCCAGCTATTCTTCCTCGCCTGGTAGTGGTTAGGACCCTCCTAGAAGAAGCAGCTCTTTCCACATGGGGTCTCTCTACAGACTCCATCGAGAAGGAGGACTTCTTCTATGTAGACTACAAGTTCAGTCAAGTAAGTGCACAATGCTATGGGGCCTGTGGGACCTTGTCCCCTGAGAGTTCACAGACCCAGGCTCCTAGCCATCGCACTCTCTTCACAGTACACGTTGAAGATGAAGGTGCTGAACAATGGCTTTCAAGGCATCACCACGCTGGCCTACGGCACCATCCAAATCCTAGGCTTCACCACCAGGCCCCAAGTGGTGTCCATGAATGGAAACACCATCTCTGACAACAGGATCCAGTATGACCGCAAGAATGGGGTAAGTGGCCTGGGGCTGACAGTCAGTAAGCTAGGGGGCTCTGGGGCTCAAGATGCAGATGGGGGATGGACCATGTGGTCCTAGGAGAGACTGAGAATGGGCAGGCTACAGGGTGTTTGCCCCCTCAAGAAGGGGCAGCTGGTCTCAGACCCACTTCTTCTGCTGAATTCATGTTGATGTGAAACCCACCTAAGAACTAATGGCATTTGCTGGAAATGTGGGTCGTTCAGAGGAGCCCTTCCCGACATCCACCCTGCTCCATGGAGGACTGCGCAACCCTGACAGAGAGGGTTCTTGGGGTGCTGAGAAAGCCACCTCAGCTTCTGCTCACTTCTGCAGCAGTGTGTGTTGTCAGGGCTTGGCCAACAGTGAAGAGCCTCCTGATCTATTGCGCTTCTGAAGCCAAGATCAGAGGGCCTTCCCTGGGGAATTGGTGCCCCACATTTTGGTGGCATGTCTATGACGTGCCCTGAGATCCCAGAACTTGGTGCTGTGAAGACTGACATGGCTGTGAGCTGGAGGAAGTCTGCACTTGGAGATTCATGGGGTCCTGGCAACTGTGCACTGCTGGGCTATTTGCAGAAGCATGGGTTGCCTGCCAACATGAAGCCAATTAATGGAGTCCTTAGCACATGCCAAACCACCGCCACAGTGCTCCAGTGTGCACTGACAGGCCCTCTTTTTTGTTCCAGAAAATCAGCGTATGGATATCTGCTCCCCTCTCCCAGGAGCTAACTATTGCCTTCGAGCAAGCGGCAGATCTGAGCAGTACCAACCAAAGTGCCGCATCGTACTACATTTTTTCTACTACACTTAAAGGCTAGTCTAATATGGAGATGCTAAGATAACTCGCTCGAGATGTGATTAAAGTATATGCCCCTTGCATGCCACAGTGATTTTCTTCCCTGCAGTGTCCCCTTGCCGCGAGGCCAGGAGAGAGCTGCTTGCTCAACTCCCCAGTGTGCCCTGGCCCAGTTAGAGAGGCTCCTCTATAGCCCTGACTTTTCAGCAAAGCACAGTAGTGATGGAAGCACACGCTCGGCTTCTGTCTCTGCTTTTCTTCTTGGCAAGTTCACGGAGTAACGCACCTCCTGCTGCTGGACACAATGAGGGTGGCTGAATGATGTGGTTTACGAGCCCTCCCAGGGCAGTGATGGTGCATCATGGTCTGCTGGTGGGGATCCAAGTGGATAGAAGTGAGGTTGGAGGGACCTGAGCTGCAAGAGCTTGTCCCACCTGGCTGAAGGCACTGAGAGGGCTATAGAGCAGGTGGACATTGGAAGTCATGGCTGGGGTGGTGCCAGGAGCTGAGCAGGGCTTGGGGGAGAAATAGCAGAAAGGACTGTGTGGGGTGCGGCTCCTACTGTGCCAGCTTTGTGTCTGAGAGGTTTTCTTAGCATGGTTCACACAAGGACCTTTAGGAGGCAGGAAACTAAGTCTTCGTTTTCAGTGCATACCCAGCAGTGCTCAGGCGTTCCTCCTGGCAGGCTCGGTTGACCAGAGGGGATGCCGGGGATTGAACCTAGGTTAAGCAGCATTCAAGGCCAGCACTCTCCCAGCTATGCTATCACTCTAGCCAGAAAGCTGAGTTTCCCAGCTGTGCATGCCAGGCTCTCTGCCCCCCCCCCCCCCCCCAGAGAGAAGAAGGCTCCTCTGCAGGATCCTCACGGACCAGGGTGTGACTGTGATTACAGCACCCATTGCCTGGGCCAGGAAGAGGAAGTGAGAGGGAGGGCAGGGGTGAGGAGAAAAGAGGGAGGACCAGATAGTATTTACTAGATTGCTCACTACTGAGTTTGGGGCCTGGGTAGGAAGGGTTCACTGTCTGCTTCACCGCTTGGCTCCCAGAGCAAGAATGGGGGTGTGGTCAGTGGGTCACAGGTGGAGGGAAAGGGCAAGGGAGCATGAAGAAGTCAAGGTGTACACAGCAGTAAACGACGCTCCAGGGACAGAGCATGGGAGCCTGTTTGGGCAATAGCATGGACAGAAGGACGGAGGCACTAGGGAGGTGGGTTGGGGGCAAACCTGTGCCCAAGTCCCTCAGGTAGGGTGAGGGGCAAAGCCAGGACCTGCATAACACCAACGGGGTTGTGGGAGGCAGTGAGGGTGGGAATGCACACACTGGGGTACAGGGTGTGGCATGGGGACATTGTACCCTCAAATAGAAAAGCAGCCACATGTGGGTGACCAAGAGCTTTATCAGAAACATGGGAGCAGAGGACAAGTGGGAAAATGTTTGGTTTCCTTCCGAGGTCTGAGTTAGTGCTCATGAAAGAGAAGCAGCCTGCTGAGAGAGACCACTATGATGGTCTCAGAGAAATGAGGGAAGCAGTGCCCAAAATGGGGACCACTGGGAAGCCCCACCCCATCCTCAGATCTGCTCTTGGCCTTTCTGGGTAGCCATGAAGGACTCCAGGGACTCAGACTCACATTGCCTCTGAGGTCTGTAGGTGTCACAGACAAGGAATCCATCCAGACCCAGCATGCATTGGGGTCTCTGGGGTTCTCATCCTCCTGGTCATGCTCTTCCTCTGTCTTCCTGCCTGCTGGGCAGGTCCACTGTGTAGCATCAGCTGCAACCTCTGGTGCTTCACAATCCAGCTGCACTGGGTTCTTATAGACCTGGGAAGGGCAGCAGGGGGCCAGGGGACCCAAGAGTGAGTTCCCACATAGAGTGGGGCAACTCTCAGCTGCATAGGTTTCCAACACAGAGCCACAATGTCCTTTCTGCTCCCTGGCATTGCCATTCTTGGGTGTAATACCCCTATTTCTCAACACTACTTAGCCTGAGCTCCACTTTCCAGGAAGAGCTAGGGTCTGGGCTGGCTTAGGAGAATATCCTGACCCCCTAATGCTTGACCTTATACCCCTTTCTGAGGCTGCTGAGTAGTTCGGGTCAATTGACCACTATCCCTGGATCTAGAGTGTGTGTGTGTGTGTGTGTGTGTGTGTGTGTGTGTGTGTGTGTGTGTGTGTGTGTGTGTGTGTGTGCTGTTAGGTTGTTTGAAGGCTCCCGTGGACATGGCATGGGAACTCACTCAGCTTTGAACGCCAGGAAAACAGTACCACATCAGAGTCCCCTGTAGATGCCCCCACTCCTGAGAAGACTTTCTATAGACAGAAATTTCTTTCTGCTAATATTGGAGCTGCCTTTGGTCTCTGGGATGCGAGAAATCGAACTTGGATCTGTCCTGGGTTGGCCGACTGCAAGGCAAATGCCCTACTACTGTGCTACCGCTCTGGCCCCTGTTGATACTCTTCTAATGGCGAGACTTGGATCCTAACGTGTTTACATTTCCCCAGAAATGGTTGGATCACTAATCTATCTTACATTTTTCCTCTGCCTTCCCCCCAAATCAGCATTTTTAGGCTGTTGGGCCTCTGAGTCACGAATAGTTCCCACATTGCGTTAATGAATGATTTCCAGCCGAGATGCAGGGCCTGTGGGCGAAGGATGGATGTTGGCACCCTCCGCCACGTAAGAACGGCCCACTGCATCATCCTCGCCCAACAATGGGGCTTCTGGCTGGGAACCCAGCCCCTTCGCATTCTGTGGGTGCCTGTTCTGGGGCTCCAGAGGGAAAGGCCTTTGTGATTTGGGGCAGCAAATGTTGGAATTCAAGCCTATGATTTGCAGTGATCCCTTGTCATCCACAGCGACTGCCACGATGCTTACACAATATTTCCTGAGCCCCCACTAGAGGTTACTATAGAAACCCAAGTTCCTGTAAAAATATCTCCACTCGATCACTTGGGATGAAGTTAAGTTTGCTTTCCCTTGCTCCCTCTCCTTTTTCTCTTGTTTTCCTCCACTGGGACTGTAGGTGACACCGGGTGAGGCCAGAAAGAGGGTGAACATTGATGGAAACAACAGGCACCTGTATGAATCTTTTGCCAGAAAAGGGCCCAGCAGGGAGTCAGGGTCTGCCTGGAGCCAATTTCCCTCTGTCTTGGGTGATTGTAAGATGACACCCAGCTATTAAGTGTTCTCCCAACTTTCCTTTAAACCTGTCCTTTTGATATTTATTTATTTATTTGGTCTTTGGGTCACACCTGGCAGCACTCAGGGGTTACTCTTGACTCTATGCTCAGAAATTGCTCCTGGCAGGCTTGCGGGGACCATATGGGATGCCGGTATTTGAACCACCATCCATCTGCATGCAAGGCAAACACCTTATCTCCATGCTATCTCTCCAGCCCCTCTCCTTTTGATATTTAAAAGCCCACCTGGATCTCACTCTACCCTCCAATCCCTGGGTAAATTGGGACTGGTTTAATAAAAGTTAGTTTTGACTTGGTGTGCAGAGACACCGTGAGTGAGAAGCCATTGACTCCATGACTTCCTTCTGACTGGCTTGGTTTATTAATTCTTTGCAACTACCCTTCATCATACCCATCTCTTCCTGGAGGTGGAAACATGGCATGTGAAGGTGATTTTACAACATGGGAATTTATTTTACAACTAGTGTTCAGAGACCTGAAGACCCAAGAAGACCCCCAACAATGGTGAGTGATTTGATCCTCTGCTAGCTAATCCCCATTATAGCCTCCTTCAGATACACTGAATGTGTGGAGTGCCCTTCCCAGAACATTGGTGCACATGGCCCCTGTTCTGAATGTAGCAGAGGGCCCTCAGGTGGGAAAGAAGTAAGCAGTGAGGGGAAGAGAGCTGAAGACTGAGCAGAGTCCCAGAGGCCGAGGCCCACTGCCATTTTTTTTTTTTTTACCAAAGGTGCTTTGTGTGAGGACTTTGGTCCCCCAACCTACAACACCCTTAGCAAGGCTACTGATGGGATGGAAGCCAAAGAGAAAGTTTCATTGGAGGGGACCAATAGCAGGGAAATAAGCAGATCTCCCCACCCAGATTCCCACCCATGAACTCAGGAAAGCCTTTCTGTCCCAGATGATCTTAGCAGCTGACTACAGAAGGTGAAGATGGAGGAGAAGATGGAGAATCCAAGCCCAGATTACTGAGGAGAATTGCTTTCAGAACCTTCTGCAACTTTCCTCTAGATGAATCTCTAAACCCTATTTGCATTGGTCATTACATTGCTGGTTAAATTGTGTGTTCTACCTGTATAGATCTTAATAAGCTACTCGTTTGTTCTATGCCCCACTGCAAACATACTGTAATTTTGTATTCAACTCTAGTAGTTTAATATTAGTTTGCACAGTTCTGGGGAAATGCATAATGTTGTTAGATTTTTAATGGTTCTCAGCCATCCAATTGGGAATGTTTCCCAATTGTTGTGATGCTTGATTATGTACTTTAAGTGGCAATTTATCAAATTATGTCTGCAAAAATGTTCTTTGTCCACAGAAGTCAATGGAAAAGGAAAATGGGTATTATAAACTCTTATTACAGTGCTCATTATAAGAATGTTTTAGCAAACTTATTTTCAAACCATCTATCTATATACATATATATCTGCAGAAATGTTTTTGTGATTTTGTTTAGGGGAGTTTATGGAAAAGGAGCTTGGATGCTATAGACTTGTAATACAGTGCTTGGTGTAAGAATGTTTAAGAATTTTCAAATTAAGTATATCTGCAGAAAGGTTCTATGGTTTTGCTTTTTGTTTTTGTTTTTTGGGTCACACCCAGCAGCACTCAGGGGTTAATCCTGGCTCTGTCCTCAGAAATTGTGCCTGGCAGGCACAGGGGACCATATGGGATGCTAGGATTCTAATCACTGTCTGTTCTGGATCGGCTGCTTGCAAGGAAAATGCCCTACCACTGTGCTATCTCTCCGGCCCCAGTAAGTTTCTATGTTTATGTTTCAGAGAAGTTTATAAAAAAAAAACACAACTGTGTTATGCAGTGGTAAGGCGTTTGCCTTGCACGTGGCCAACATAGGACAGACCCTGGTTCAAATCCCTGCATCTCATATGGTCCTCCAGCGTGCCAGGACTGACTTCTCTTTTTTTTTTTTTTTTTTTTTTTTTTGGTTTTTGGTTTTTGGGCCACACCCGGCAGTGCTCAGGGGTTACTCCTGGCTGTCTGCTCAGATATAGCTCCTGGCAGGCACGGGGGACCATATGGGACACCGGGATTTGAACCAACCACCTTTGGTCCTGGATCTGCTGCTTGCAAGGCAAATGCCGCTGTGCTATGTCTCCGGGCCCAGGACTAACTTCTCAACGCAGATCCAGGAGTAACTTCTGAGCACTGCCGGGTGTGACTCAAAAACAAAACAAAACAAAACAAAACAAAACAAAAGAAAACACCTGTTATGTATAAGATAAGGATATGGAAAAAGTTGATCGTTTTGAGAATCTAACCTTCAGCACTTTTACAGCCTTTTACTTTGCTTATATAAAATAACCACTATTATAAATTTTGATCTGGGGGTTCCACCTGTGGCAGAGAACAGTAGGTCAAAAGTTTTGTAGCTTTTCTTAATTTTTTTGTTTTGTTTTGTTTTGAATAAAAGGCTGAAATAGTAAGATGAACCCATATATTAACTCAAAGTAAAGGCATTCCCCCCTGTTCTTCTTTCCTTTACACCTCTCCTTTTGATATATAAAAGCTCATTTGGATCTCACTCTACTTCCCTCTCCCTGGGTAAATGGGGACTGGTTTAGTAAAAAAAAAAAAGTCAGTTTTGGCTTGGCACACAGAGACACCATGAGGTGAGATGCTACAGACTCCATGACTCTTTTCTGACTGACTTGAATTATTAATTCTTTGCAACTACCCTTCATCAGACCCATCTGCCTGGGAGTGGAAACATGATGTGTGGGGTAGTTTCACAATGCGGGGATTTATTTTACAATTGTCACTCTGCATTTGGAGGAGACATTATGCTCACTGGAGATGAACCCCCACTGGGGGGTTCTAAGATTAATCCTCAGAAATCTCCAAATTTGGAGAAGGTGGTGGTCCATGGGGTGGGGGGAGCTGCAGGTGCCCAGAACCCTTGGTGATCCAAGGCTGAGCATAGGTAGTCCCTGGTCCGTGAGGGTCTAGGTAGCCTGACATCAGCCCTGACATCAACAAGACTGTAGATTCAAGCCCAATTGGGCCCCATGGCCTCCTCTCTCCTACCTCAGCTGTGTTCTCCCCAGTGAATCAACATTTTTCTTCAGATCAGCCAACAATGGCCTTGGAGGAGATCCAGAAACAAGGATGTAAGATGATACTTGGCTACCAACCCCAAACAAAGGTATTCCCACAACTTCCTCTTCCTCCAACCTCTTCCATTGATAAGTAAAAGCCCACCTGCATTACTCAACTTCCCCCTCCTGATACTGAGAATTGGTTTGAATAAAGAAAGAGCAGTTCTGGCTTGAGACCGAGGCAGAGGAGCCATGAGGTGAAAAACAGACGGACTCCAATGACTCTCTCCTGATTGGCTTGGTTTATGCATCTTTCACCACTACTCTGCTTCTTCAGAGCCGGATGTATGAGGTTTAGAAATATGGTGCCTGGGGGCTCTCTCATCACTTGTGGATTTTTAGTTTACACAAGGACACACCCTTATTACAGGTTGGATACAGTAGCTGGGCGAGGCATTGCATGGAGGTGGCCAATCTTAGACATGGCGTAGTGTCGTTCCTGCTGCAGGCATGGAACAAGCAAGAAGTAGCAGCTTGACGCAGACTATGGTAGGTGCGTCGCTGAAACACGAACATATGTTCTCTGCTTTGACGTGCACATGCAAGAACACGTGTCTAACTTTTTTCAGTCTGAAAGTCGGCACAATGCCCCTGGCTCTGCCAGAAGTTTTCAATCCCGAGGGGCCTGTCCCCTCATGGGAGGCAGAGAATGCATCCTTTGTCGTGTCTGCCCAGCACCCTGGGAGACCCATTTCTTTGCCAAGATTTCCCCTGGGACCAGCATTTGTCTGCAGGCGTTTGGCATTGGCAACTGGGGTGCATTAATAACCCCAGGCAAATGCAATTTCACGCACTTGCAAATACCACAGTGGAAGAGGCACTCGGAGCTTTCTAGGCAGGACAGAGCAGAGGCTTGTCCCAGCTGCTTTATTGAGCTAATGATGCAGCTGCCTACCTGCAGTCTCAGGGCTTGTTTATCTGACCTGAGGGACAGCTATCAGGCACAAAACCAGCAGATGACACAGGGGCGCCATTCCCTTTTCCTCCTCCTTCCGAGTTCTCAGGCAACATGGGTCTCGGTCAGGGTGATTGGCTTTTATTAATAGGGCTCAAGGTGGGATGTTATAATGTATGATCTTTGTTTCTGGCCTTGTTCACTAAGGTCCTTATTAGGAACTCATCCAAGTTGTTGCCTGTATCCATAGTCTTCAGATGTGTTTTATAGCATACACCACAGGTTTAAAAACAAATACCAGGATAACTCCTCAGCCATACACATGTGAGTCAATGCACCCCCACTGAACAGCATCTGAAACAGACCATGGTCCCCCTCTTAGAGCTCCAGAATCCACCAATCAGAGTCCAACATGACTTTGGAAGAAAGGATGTTTCCTTCCTCTGAGAAATTGAAAGTAAAATCTCCATTGCATTGCCTGTCCATGATTTCCTGTCTTTTCTCTCTCTCTCTCTCTCTCTCTCCTCTCCTCTCTCCTCTCTCTCTCTCTCTCTCTCTCTCTCTTCTCTCTCTCTCTCTCTCTCTCTCTCTCTCTCTCTCTCCTCTCTCTCTCTCTCTCTCTCTCTCTCTCTCTCTCTCTCTCTCTCTCTCTCTCTCTCTCTCTCTCTCTCTCTCTCTCTCTCTCCTATCAGAAAGCCCCAATGTTTCAGGAATGCCAACCATACTTGTGGGAGAATGGCCAGGGCTGGTGTCACTGAAAGTCATTCTTCAGTAGCAGAGAGCCTTCGGGGCACCCAGAGGTGACCTCAGCACCAAGACACAGCAGGTGGGTAAGGATCCCACTGTGGCTGCTCCAAGTGTGCGTTTGCTTGTGCTTCAGTGAGGCAGTTGCACTGTTCTGTCCAGTCTGTGTAGGGATGAGTGGCTTCCTCAAGCTTATGGTGTGGCTTGTACACTCAGCCCACTAAGACATGGCTGTGGTCTTCCCAGGGCTGGCTGCTGTCCCCTGCCTGGGCACTCTGGGAAGACCCATCACCAGCTGTTTTTGGGTCTGCATTGACCTGATGACTTTCCTCGTCATGTGTCTGAGAGCATGGCCCGAGTCCTGCTCTAGTCCTTGGCCCAGGCGCTTTCTTCCATTGCTGTGTGTCTTGTGTGTTTGGAAACTTCTGGAAACAAGTCACAAACATACATTTCCATTCTTGGGTACTGTGTCTTTTTTTTTTCTTCTTTTTTTTTGGTTTTTGGGTCACACCCGACGGTGCTCAGGGGTTACTCCTGGCTGTCTGCTCAGATATAGCTCCTGGCAGGCACGGGGGACCATATGGGACACCGGGATTCGAACCAACCACCTTTGGTCCTGGATCGGCTGCTTGAAAGGCAAAAGCCACTGTGCTATCTCTCCGGGCCCGGTACTGTGTCTTTCTAAGTCAGTATAGAAATGCACCAGGCCTTTGTAAATTTTTTTGTGTGTGTGGTAGTTTTGGGCTGCAGCAGTGTTAGGGCTGATTCCTGGTTCTTTGCTCAGGGGATCACTCCTGGTACCCTATGGGGTACAAGGACCAACCCTGGGTTGATGTGCAAGGCAAGCATTTTCCCCTCCACTATTTCTATGACCCCCCCCCCCTTGTTCTTTGATTTTATTGTTCTTTTGTGGATCACGGATTTGATTTCATACACAAAATCTTTAACTCAAGGCTATACAATTTTCCTCTCACATCTGTTTCCATCATTTTTACCATCTTAGATTTCATGTCAAGGCCAAGGACATGTTTTGGGTAAACCTTTAAGATTAAAACTTATTCTTTTCTCTAGTAGACAGATAGACAACAGACACTCAGTAATTATGGCTGGGTCATGCCAGGTGCCCTTTCACCCAGTGAAGGGAGAGGGAGAGGGACAGATGTGGTGGTGCCAGCCCTACCTTCCCTTGCAGCCCTCCCTGAATCCCTGGCCCCCCCACAAGCCTCCCCTACACCCTGATCCCCCACACTCTTCCCCCAACATCCTGATCCTCTCACATCCTCCTGCACCCCACTGCCTTAGTACCCTTACACCTCCACATTTTTGCTTGTTCCTGTGGAGTTTTTGGCCATTGTTCTTGGAACAACTAACAGAAGGACTTAAATAATGTTTCATGCCTTTCCAAATATGCATCTCAGATGGTAGGAACAGCTCTTTGAAAAAGAACATAACTTTTAGTTCAAATATTTTTTGTTTTGTGTTGGTTTAGATGCCCTGATGTTGCCCAGGGCTTACTTCTAGCTCTGTGCTCAGTGGTCACTCTCAGGTGGGCTCAGAAGACCACACTGATGCCCAGGATCAAATCCAGGTCAGCTGTACACAAAACAAGTGCCTTCCCCACTGCCCTGTCCATTCAGTCTTTGAAATTATAGTTTTGAATGAAGTTACATCCCTGAATCTGTGGAGAGGTGCTTCCCTGCTGTGGGTAGATCACCATGAATCAGCTACCACTGTTGGTGAAAGGTAGACGCAGAGGCTGCTCAGGCTAGCATCCTCCTTTCTCTCACCACCTGTCGCTGCAAACCAACTATCCCATCACTGACTGATGTCACTGGGGCCACATCGATGGCAATTGTCAGTGCTTAGAGGAGCAGGAGTCAGCAGTAGGTTTGGACCTCTCTACTGCATAGGGACACCCAGAGATGCCAATCTGCAGAATGATTCTGGCACATGAGTGCCAGATTGGAAAAACTTAGCCAATGCTGCCAGTGACCCATCCATGAGAGCAGAAGCAAACCCCAGAAGCAAACCCAGCATCACCGACTAAATTTCTTCTAAACCCAATAGCCACCATCAGTGTCCACACATGATCTCCCTCCATGCAAGGAGCTGGTCAACCCAGCTCCAGCTGCAGGAGGACCTGGAAAAACCAATGGTTTGATATTCTGAACTGGAGAAACTATCTCCTGCAATAAGTCGCAGTGAACTTCACAGCATGAGAATGGCTAGGAAATGGGATCCCGGGAATGACGAAGCCAGGCTCACAGCACTGGGACCCTGACAACCAAGTCCTACAAAATGCAAATGTTTCTTTCCTTGGGCCCCCATGCAAAGGTAGTCCTGGGCTGGGTTACCCGGAGGGACACAAGTGCCAGGCAGTCAGCAGACATGCACATTCTTCACTTGGCTGGCCTCTGGTTTCCTGAGAGACGTTCCTCCTTCCGCCTGGCTGCACCTCCTCGCTGTCCGCCCTGACTGCCCGGCCTGGCCCGGCCCACCTATGATTAATCCAGCCAGATCTAAGTCAGGCTCTGCGCCCACACATCCAGGCTGTGAAATGCCAGTGGGGTTCCGGGGTGCGTGCCCGGGCTTCTGCATCAGGGCTGCTTTGTGCAGTTGGGCCAAGGGAGCCAGACAGGTGCCTGGAGGTGCTAGTATGCTGGGTCAGCACCCACCCTGCCTTACTGCCCTCATGCTCCCCTAACCCTTCTCTGTGCGCAGGCTGGCCTTCCTTGCGAGGGATACTTATTAGGTCCCCCCAAACCTGTGGAAAGACCCGGACAAGGCAGGCCTGGGAGTCCTTGCTAGTACTTCTCTCACCAGCTGGCCATCCTGGAGGGAGAGGAGGGTGACAGGTTGCCCTTCCTTCCTCCTTCTCTGGGTCCTGTCCAGTGCCATGAGGTATCCAGGTAGCTCTGTGCATGGGTGAGAACTTGCCAAGGTAGCACACAGACACACAGACACAAACAAACACACAAACAAATACAGACACATGAACACATATGTTCACATAAACACAAATAAGACATACAGATAAACTGCCACATAAACACACATACAAACACAGAGATAGACACACGGACACATACAAACACACATACAGACACTCAAACAGAGACACTCAATACATACATTCATACAGACACACAGAAATTCATGATTATACACAAACTATTGATTTTTTTTGAAAGGTACGAGTTTCCTTGTACCTTGGAGAATATTTCAGCAAACGGAGCTGGGAAATTTTAATGCTAATTTGCAAAACTAAAAAAAAAAAAAGAACATGGGATAAAAATATCTAAAAATAAATCAGATATCTAAATGTCAAACCGAAAACTATGAAAATTTTCGAAGGAAACATATACAGGCAATTTGTGCTATTTCAGATCAGGGGAAGATTTCCTCCACAGTGAAATCATGATCTAAAAGCCAAATCAATCATAATCCCAAAATTCTTCTCTTTAGTACTTAAGAAAATGTAAACAACCACCACAAAGTGGCTTTTTTTTATTGTGCAAGTGATTCTGTAGTTGTGGCAGAACTCATGTAGCATCGATGGAGCACTCAGATGCAGGAGCCAAACTACAACCAATGAAAATGGGAAAATTGAGGCAAAGATGTGCCCCGAGCTGCCCATACCACACATGCCACAAGACAGGACACACAGATGTGTGCTTGATGAAGCAGCTAGAAGCCACAGGTAGGGCCACTCTAGGACACCCCTCAGCTGGGCAGAGACCCGAGAAGTGCAGACTAGATATTATGTTATGGAACTCAGGAGAGTTGGTCGAGAGGGGAGCATAGAGACTCAAGGCCACATGGCTCCCCCCCACCCCCAAACACACACCATGGGACTTGAGTTCCTCTCCTGGGAAGGGGGAAGATAGACAGGTTAGAGAGGAGTTCAGAGTGAACAGCGAGCCACATGGTGGGCAGGACAGGTGAAAATGCAGCACATAAGACAGGTAAGTGCACACAGGACAGGTAAGTACCCAGCAGACATGTGGCACAGAGTTCAGGTGAATTCACACAGCGTACAGGTGAGCACACAGACAGGTGAGCACCCAGCAGACAGGTAAGCACATTCAGGACAGGTCAGAGCAGAGCTTTCTCATCTGAGTGGCCCTGCCAGGAGCCCACAGACTACACAGATGCTGCCTGCAGCTGGCCCAGTGCCCTGAGGTCAAACCTTAGCCCATACCTGGAGAAGGAGCCCAGCGCTGGCTGCATGGACCTATGGGCATGCATGGGGCAGCTTCTCCAACAACACCTTCATAGGCGTGCGTCTGTTGAGGTGGGCTGGTCCGGGGGATGGAGGAGACTGATGGTTCCTGGTGGTGGGGGTGGTTCTAGGCGCCCCAAACCTTCTGGGGGAGTGCTCTGTCTGGGGAGTTGTGGGGACTGAACTACTTGCCAGTTTGGGTTCGCCGGAAATGCGCACGCCCTTTTCCTCGTTGGGCACAGAACAAATGCGGGGTGGGGGGTGTGTTTCCAGGCACGTTCAAGTTCCCTAAATCGGAGAGCGAGAAAAAGGGGCCACAGCAGGTCCCGTGCCCAGGCTGGGGGCCAGGCTAATCTGGGCTGCGCTCCGACGCGACCCAACCCGTGACCCCGCGCCTTTGGAGAAGCTGCGCCCTCCGGGGACTGCCCAGCGCTGGGCGGCGCCGCGGGCAAAGGGGCCGGGCCGGGCCGGGGGAGAAGAGACGGAGGCCGAACCCTGAGCCCGCGTTGGCGCTCTGCACGGGTCCGAGGCTGAGGATCTGTTTCAATCGTGGTCCCGAGGAAGGGCCGGTCCGGGACGCACCTAGCGGGATCCCGGCTGGTTTCCATCAGGGGTGTCCAGGCGCATCCGAACCCCTCCCCGTAGGCTTGCCAGCGCCTCTGCCCGCCCCAGGCCCGCCCCGGTTCCCTGACACTGTCCCCGCCCCGCGCCCCGCCCGCTCCCCGCCCCACACCCGCTCGCTCGGTGCCCGCCGCCGGGAGGTGCGCGCAACCCGCCCGCCCGCCCGCCCGCCGGCCCGGGATGGACAGTCGTCTCGGCGGCGCGGCGGGGCTCGGCGACCTGAACCCGCTGAACTCGGCCGCCATCCCCGCCACGCGCGTGGAGCTGTCGGTGTCGTGCAGGTGAGCGCTGGCCCCGCAGAGCTCCGCGCCCCGAGTTGGCCGCCCTGCCCCGCCGGCCGCAGGAAGGGAAGGGAGGGTCCCAGGCCTCCCTCTCCAAGGCGCACGGAGGTGCGCGCGGGCGCAGGGCGGGCGCACGGCTGTTTTCCCGGCCCCGGACCTGCGGAAAAGTTGGTGGAGGCGACTCAGCGGCCAGTCCGGTCCCCATCTATCTGGGGGTGCGTCCGGAGCGCAAAGGGGACCCCACAGACCCCAGGGCCCGGGACCCCAATTGTCTCTCCCGGTGCCCACTTTCCCCCCGCGGCCTCCGGTGCTCTGTTCTTCGCGCGCGCTGGGGACCTTTGGAGGGACAAGCGGGGTTTGTTTCCCCATGGGAGGACCCCCCCCCATTCCTGACCCTGCTGTGCGCGCCCCGGGGAATGTCGCTCCTGCGGTGGCCGTCCACCCATCCCTGCGCGCAAACCTTGGTGTGGAGAGGTGGGGACGCGGCGCTTTCCTGGGGATCCCCCCCAGTGCCCCCTTCCCTTCTGCCCTGCAAACTTGGGGCAAGCAAACTGTGGATGAGGCATCCTTCTGCCAGTTTACTGTTAGGCTCCCTGATGCGCTGAGCCATTTTCGGGGCGTGGGTGGTTTGTTATTGAGGGGCCACGTGGCGGGAAGGGCAGTTCCCAAGTGCAGGCGCCTGGGGTCCCGACAGGGTCATAGGTTGGGGTCTCCTGCTGTCTCTGTGCTGATCCCAGCCTGACAGGCCAAGGATCCTCGGAATGGAGTGTCCTACTCCTCCCCAGCGCCTTGAGCTTTTGGAGGCTCTGGAGTGACAGAGACACGGAGGGCGCAGAAATGCTGGCCAGGCCATGGGGGACCCTAAGCCTCCAGCTTTGTTTTTGCTACCCAGATTCCACAGCTTTGTGCAACAGAGTCAGCAGATTCTGGGGCATTCATGGCACCCATCATTTCAAGGAGGATTCTGGTGGGGTCCCCTGCATCAAGTCCTCACAATCCCGGGCCCTTAGTGGGTACCAGGAGGCTGTCAGGACAGTTGTGGTGCCAAGAGAGAGGCTCATCTGCCGGTGCTCCAGTGCCCAGGTTAGGAGGTGCTCCTACACCGTGTGAAGCAGGCAGGGGACCCAGGAACTCTAGATTTGGGGGACTGAGCAGACACCCCAGCAGGGCTTTATCTTCTTTTGCCACAAACTGAGACTGCTCTCGGGCCTTTGGAAGGGACCGTGTTTAAGGGACCTTGACTGGGGGGCTATGTCTGAGCACCCACGGTCTGGGACTGGCAAGTACTCAGGTGGGCACCAGCCTCTGAAGGCCAAGGCCCTTTTCCTTGTCCCACTCGCCCCACTTGGCATGAGTTTCTAGGTCAGCTAGGTTAACCAATGAGTGCCCGGAGCCCAAACTGGCCTCACAAAAGTACGATGGGCTCCTGGCCCTTCCTAGGCCCCAGGAGGAGCAGGAGACAGTTCTCCCACCTGGAACTTGGGCAGTCCCTCATCTCTAGCCTGGACTTCCCCCAGGGACCAAGGGGCAGGGCACTGAGAAGCAGACACAGGCATCTGCTGGGCCCAGTGCTGCCCCCCTCCTCCTCGCCACTGCACATACAGGTCTGAAAGACTTCTGGGTGCAGAGGGCGTGGTGCGGGTGGGGCTCCCCGGCCCCATCAGCCTGTGCTTGGATGCTGCCCGGTGCTGGTAGTTTGTGGTACAGCCACCCTGGTTTATGGCGCTGCTGGAAAACAGACCCTCCTGGGGAAGGGCAGCAAGTGGGGGCTCTGTACCCAGCTTTGGTGCCAAAGGACATTGGCATTTGACTCAGAGACAGGGAGACAGGCCTGAGACGGAACTAGGGTGCAGCGCCAACCTGTGCAGTCTCTGGATGACAGATCCCCCAGACTGTGGGTTGCCCTGAAATGCACAAGTGTGCCCATGGCCCCTTAGGATGACCACGGATGTCCCTGCAGCCTGGTGGTGCTGTCTGCCTTCTCTCCCATGGTCTGTATCCCTGCAGCCTGAGGGACACTGTCCTGCTATACCCCATAGTCTGTCTCTGCAGGCCGGGAGGCTGCTGTCTCTTGTGGTGCATCTCCAGCCAGCAGGCAGGCTGGAAGACCTGTTCTCCATCCATCCCTCTGCCCACTCTCTGCTGCTGTTTACACTACCTTACGTGGTTGTTGTGTGGTGTGATGGGGAGCAGGTCTCCTGTGGCTGGGCCTCAAGGCTCCCTGGGGATCACTGGATGGTGGTCCTGGTCTGGATTACTCAATGATGGCTAGTGGCAGCCACTTCTGGAAGATTCCAGGACACCTTGTGGGAACATGGGAGCCAGCAGGGTCTATACCTTGTGGTTCTTTCCAGGAGAGCAGAGCCTGCTGGGGTAAGGGCCAGGATGGGACTGCCATAGATTCCCATGTGGTTGGCTCATGGGGCATAGCTCTGAGGGTTGGCAGCTAGGTTGGGAAGTCTATCCCTGTCCAGTCCAGCCCTATTTAATTCAACACAGCACAGCCCTGCCCAGCCCTGCCCTGCCCAGCCCAGCCCAGCCCAGCCCAGCCCTGCCCAGCCCTGCCCTACCCAGCCCAACCTTGCCAAGCTCTGTCCTGCCCACCTTGTCCAGCCTACTCTGCCCAGTCCAGCCTTATCCTACCCAGCCCTGCCCAGAACAGCCCTATCCTGCCCTGCTCAGCCTAGCTCTGCCTGTCTTACCAAGCCATACCCTGCCCAGCCCAGCCCAGCTCAGAGCCCCACTGCAATAAGGGGGCCTCAGGCCCACGAAGTCTGGGGAAACTGGCCCCATTGCCCACTGTCAGGTGGGCTCTGCCCTGGCCCTTATACTTTCTGGCTGCTCAGTGATGAGATGGAGATCTGGATGGTCTGATCTTCCTCCTGATGTCCCTACCTCTATGGGACTGATTTTCTCTCTGCACCTCCCTGTGCTGGGGGCTGGAGGCTTCCCTCTGCAGACAGAGGAGTCCCAGAGGGCCGGAAGCCTGGTCACGATTGTGTCCTGGTGCCCTGCGAACACCGCTCTACCTTCTGCCCGTTTGGGCCCACTGTTGACTGGTTTCTCCTGCTGCTCCCCAGTCTGACCCTCCCCTGCTGCAGCCCACACAACCCCCATGGCTTCTGGCTCCTTCCGGCTCCCACAGCTACCGAGTAGCGGTCCCCACCCGCGCCCACCCACAGCGTTGTACTTTCCTGCACTTCTGCTGCCAAATGATTACTGTATTGATCTGCCCTGTCTCATTCGGGTGTTCAAGCCTGCCCCCAACCCCCAGACCAACACTCAGAGTACATATTTGACTCAGCATTGATTTTTTGACCACACCGGAATGCTTCCTTTGCACACAGAAGTTTTTCAAGAACGGGGTGATAAGGAACCCCTGATTTTGTAGTGTTACATTCCTCAGAACGATAGTTTACGATTACGACAGTCACTCAGTCTACCAGCAGCACTAATACAGTCCCTGTCATTCAGCTGTATAGTCCAGCAAACAGAGTCAGGCTTTGGTCAAGAGAGCAAGAAGCGTTTAGGATGGATGTTGTTGTCGGTAGCACAGAGCTGGCTCTGAAGGACGCCTGCTCGGTGCTCACTGAGCATGTCATGGCTAGGATGGTGACACATGAACAGATAAGCGACCCTGAACGAGGTAGACAAGTCACAGAATCTGTGTGTCTGAGTCTGCATGGTCAGATAGAGGGAGGTGACTGAAGAAGCAGGCTGGGGAGAAGTTCCAGGCAGTACAAGGGCAGTGGGCAGGCACCCAGGCTTGTAAAGGGTCAACAGGGATGTGGACCCCTAGCTGGGTGTCTTCGAGGACCAACGAGCCCCTGATGGCTGGCTGGCGTCCTGCCTCTGTGCTCTCTCTTCCATCCCACTGTGCAGTTTACAAAGCCCAGAGTAGGCCAAGAAAGGATTCCCCAGAATGGAAGCTGCTGCTCTTTATTTTCTGAGTTTGGTGGATTGGGTAGGGTCACATCTGGCTGGGCTCGGTGCCTCTCCTGGATCTGTGCTCAGAGATTGATCCATCCTGTGGGGGCTCAGGGGACCCCGTGTGCTGCCTGGGATGGAACCCAGGTCGGTCATGTGCAAGGCAAGCTTTGTACTATGGCAACAGTCCCAAGTTGGAGTTCTTGGGGCACAGGCCTGGGGCGTGGGACTGTATGGATAATAGTTTGAATTAGAGGCTGTGTGAATAACAGTTTGGGTAGGAGGCGCGTTTCCTGTCCCTGTCTCTCTCTGCTGTCAGGGCGGTTGCCCAATTTCCTGTCTCTCTCTCTCTCTCTCTCTCTCTCTCTGCCTTTAACGTGGGTTTCCCCTTCCCTGCCTGGTGCCAGGCAGAGCAGGAACTTGGTTCTTCCAGGCCCTGCTGCCTCAGAGGTCAGAGGTAAGAGGTCACCTTTTGTCTGGGCTGGAACCTCCCTGATCACCTGCCTAGGAAGCCTCTGCTGAGCTCAGGGGGCTGGTTGGACCTGAGAATGTCCCCACATCTTTTTTCCACAAATGGGGTGCACACAGGGCCAGATCTTGATGTATATCTCTAACTTCCTTCAAGAGATGCCTTCTTTCCTGCTGTTTTGCAGTCATGGGCTCTGTTTTAGGTGGTGGCCCCAGCACAAGTTTCTGGCCCCAGTCAGGATCGAATGAGCTGCCTGTGGCCTGGTCTGCTCCTCATTTTAGTTCTGTCCTTTGGGGGGCTACTCTTGGCTCTGTGCTCAGGGTCACCAGGTGATGGAGCCCAATATGGAACTCTCTCCTCAAGGCCCTAATCCCCATGGCTGCAGTTCTCATGGGTCTGGTGCGTTCTGGATTTCTAGTTCAGGAACTGGAGTTCCCCAAATGGCGCTTTCTCCCTGTGGATTTTTTAAATTCTTTCCTTGGGGCTCCCTTTGCAGTCCTCAGAGACTAAGCATTCAGAACTAGATCCAGCCCCCACTCCCAGAGATGTGCTCACCAGCTTTTCTGCTTCATCCCCAGGAATCTCCTTGACCGAGACACCTTCTCCAAGTCGGACCCTAGTGAGTATCCATGCTGGGCCTTGGCCACTCCTCTGGCATATGCTCAGGTTTGCAGTGCTCCTGCCAACCTTGTTGCAGGGCCAGAGAAGGCCTGGGGTGTCACACTGTGTCTGAGAGCCACCCAGTAGGGCCAAGTTGATCAGGGACAGATCCTGAGGCCTGTTCTGCTCCCAGGAGTCAGGGCCATAGAGAGCAGGAGCGATATCAAGAGCCAATCCTCCCATGGCCGGAGGGAATCTGGCTGAGTTCAGAAGGAGAAAGCAGCGGGTCAACATCTAACACTCTTTTTTTTTGTTTTTGTTTTTGTTTTTTGTTTTGGGGCCACACCCGGCGGTGCTCAGGGGTTACTCCTGGCTGTCTGCTCAGAAATAGCTCCTGGCAGGCACGGGGGACCCTATGGGTCACCGGGATTCGAACCAACCACCTTTGGTCCTGGATTGGCTGCTTGCAAGGCAAACGCCACTGTGCTATCTCTCCGGGCCCCATCTAACACTCTTGACTTTGGGCTGGAACCCACATTGTCAGTCCTTGCAGCTGTGAGACTGCGTGGCTCAGTCCCTGTGGCTGGGACCCTGCATCTGTGTCCTTTCTGATGGCCCACATGCAGCATAAAGCAAGGCTGAATTTAACCAAGGATGACTAAATCGTTCCTGTCCAAGATGCAACTTCCTGTTTGTTTGGTTTCTTCTGGATGTTTCTCTCACTGTTGATTCAGTGGTCATTTTCTTGTGAGAGTAAGGCGAGGGTTCAGTCTTGTTTTTTTTGAGCCACACCCAGCAGCACTCAGGGGTTATTCCTGGCTCTGTGCTCAGAAATTGTTTCTGGAAGGCTCAGGGGACCATATGGGATGCGGGAGATAGAGCCCTGGCCAATCCTGGGTCAGCTGCGTGCAAGACAAACAAACACCCTACCCGCTGTGCTATCACTCTGGGCCCCAACCCTACAGCAACTGGTATTCCCATGTGGTCTCCTATCCTGGCACTAACCAGGCCCGATCCTGCTTAACTTCTGAGATCACATGAGATTAGGCACATTCAGGGTGGTATGGCTGTAGACAGATGTCAGTCTTAATGTTACTGTTGGCAGCTCAGACAGAATTTAGGCTCTGATTCCATCTGCATTCTCTCCCCCTTTTCAGTTTGTGTCCTGTATGTCCAAGGAATTGGCAATAAGGAATGGAGAGAGGTAAGCAGGTATTCCTGCAGGTGGGTGTCTTGGGGACCCTGGAGCTGGGCCAGACATCTCTTTCTTTTGCGGAAGGCATTTCTGTGGTCTTTGTGACCATTTTTGATTGCCAAGATGTCTGGAGGGTCAGGGCCTCTTGGAATATTCTAGCCAGATGCGTGTGTTTCCCTGCTTGGAGTGAGTGGGGGTGCTTCACAGGGCACAGCTGTGGCTGCACTAAAGTCTGCACCATCTGTGGCTGTCAGCAACCACCCGGGCCTGATGCCCACATGCCCCTGACCTGCTCCTGCTACTCCCGATGCCATTTGAGGGGACACAGATGCCCAGGAGGCGAAGCTGGGCCAGAACATACTTGGCGCAGATTCTCAGAGGCCTGTGGGATATAGGGAGATGGGCCCCTGAGCGGTGCTGTGTCTTCAACTCTCAGGCTGCAGTGACTTCTCGCCCCACACCCTGCATGGTGCCCACAAGACACATTTTATCCCCAGTAGGCAAACTCAGTGTGGAGAGGAGACTGGACAGGGCACTGGTGGTATCTGGGATATGGCTGTGACCCATGGTCCCAGTGGTGGCTGGAACATGGTTGTGTCCTACTGTAGTCCTGGCTGAAACATGGTTTCTGTCCTGTGACCTCAGTGGTGGTTGGGTTGTGACCATGTTCCATGGCACAGGCCCACGCACATGCCCCCAGAGACTATGTATTGCAGCCCCAACCATGTGCTGTGCTGAGCAGTAGGGGGGGTCTGCAGGTCCCCCTACATGAGCTCCCACTGCACACAGACATGCAGGGGTGTTCGGGTATGGCATGGCTGGCTGATGGGGTGGACATGCTACCACATGGCATGTTGCACAGTTCTGGGTGGGAAGTGCAGATGCTGAAGTGGCCTTGATACAGCTCAGAATTCCTGTGTTACTTCTCTCAGCTGGTGCTTTGCTGGGATCCACCTGCCATTCCTGGACCTGATCTGCTTGGAAATGCTTAGGGCCATGCAGTGGCAGGGAAGGGACCTGAACATGTGTCCTGCCCCTCTGCTCTCTTTCTGGACCCTCAAATCCTTTTCCCTTTTTTCTTTTTTCTTTTTTTTTTGGGTCACACCTGGTGGTGCTCAAGGATTCAAGTATGCTGTCAAGGATCAACCCTAGATTTAGTTTTCTTAGCTATTCTTGGCCCTCGTACGAGGGGACAAGCATGTGCTTGATTCCATAGAGCCTAAGGAGCTGGAGCATGGGCTAGGGATTGGAGGGTGACCTGAAGGTACTGGCCCTTGTTGGTGATCATCCATGTGTGTGCCAGTGTATGATGGCTGAGTTCTCCTCACCATTTTCTATTGCTTTGCAAATCAAAGCTTTAGTCCTGTGCTGGATGTGCCTAGACTGCTGCAAGCCATTTGTAATCCTGGGTCCCTTTGTCACCTTCCCTGTCCCTGTTATATTGGTGTCTCTTCTTGGGGCTTCCGGGGTGTTTTGAGGGGCATCAGTGGGAAATCACATTACCAGGGGCAGGCACAAGCCCAGGGGTGAGCAGACTGGAAATGGGACCCCACAGCAATGAGACAAGCTGGGAAGAGCTTGAGGAATGTGGGTTTAACTCTAGTGCCACCGGTCTGTTTATAGGTGTGTCAACCCTGAGGATCTGTGCTGTGCTTCTAGGAGTTTCCTGCAGCTCTTCTGCCTGTTTCAGTGCCCAGCGCAGACCATGTTCTGCTGGTTTTTAATGGCTGTGGCATCACCCTGGGGCTGTCTGGATTTGAGGGAGTGGCCTGCCCTAGCACTTCCCGTCCTGGGAGGAACGACTGTTAGGCAGGAATTAGTGGGGGAGAGAAGGACTTTGAAGTATTGAAACAAATGCTCGACATAAAAGAATTCAAAAAATATTTTAACTGAATGGCCTGTTGAATTCGGAAAGATCCTGACACCATTAAAATTGCCTCCATATTTTCAAATAAGTTCCAGCAGTTGTGAATCATCAAAAGCTCTTGAAATAATTAAATTTTTAAAAAGTGAAATGATATTTCAGTGCCTAGTAATTTGGGAGGTACAAATGAAGCATGAGTGCTGTGAACTGAGGGCGGATAGGCCATTTCACGGGCAGGGGAAGCCAAGCCTTGGCTCCGAGTATACCCCAGGAGTTCTGTAAAGGCTAGTCTGCTCCTCTGTGCCACGATTCAGGGAGGTCCTATCCACTTAGGGGCCACACCTGAAAGTCTCAGGGAATGCTGTGGGCCATGTGATCAGGAGCTGCTACTGGTCTTGTGCTCAGGGTTGCTTTGATACTGTGCTCAGGGCTGCTCCTAGTCCTGTGCTCAGTGTTGTTTCAGGCTCTGGGCTGCTCCTGATGATTGGGGGACAATACAGGGCTGTGGCTCTAGCTGTGCCCAGCCTTGATACCCATCAACCCTCGGACTGTGAATAGTTGGAAGCAGCTTTGGTTACTGTTTGTCTCTTGTCTGCGAGAACTCGACACTGGTTGGTTGCTGCATTCCGAAGCAGAGCCCATGAGTGTAGGGAGGACAGCTTAGAATCTAGGCCAGAGCCAGGCCAAGACATATGCATTTGTGTCCTCCCCTGTCTGGGAGAGAGCCTGACCCTTGCTGGGGTGCAGAGCTCATTCTGAGGCCAGTTTGCAGGTCCCTGTGGCCACATGGATGCTGGTCAACCTGCCTTGACCCAGGACCCCACTGTGCTGGCATCTCGGATTCATCCCTTCCTTTCATTCCAGCTGTGAACCTCACTCTGTCTCTGTCAGTCAGGTCTGGTCTGGTCCTTTATGAGGGTGATGCAAAGGGTTGGGATGTGAGACGTTAGAAGCCATAGCATGGAGACTGACCTGAGAGATGGGCAGGCTGGAGGGCCCTGCTGGTGACAAGGTGCCCTCACCCCCAGGCACCAAGCAGCTGCCCTGGCCTGGAACTGGTGAGTCGGAGCCTCTGGTCATATGTGGGACTGTGTGAGCATCCAGGTGTGTTTCTGGGGTGAACATCCAGGTGTGTGATTCTGGAAGAGCATCAAGGTGTGTGTGTCTAAGGTGAACATCTAGGCGTGCGTTGGGGTGAGCATTCAGGTGTGTTTGTGGGGTGAGTGGCAGGCGATCTTGTGTATCTCCCCTTAATCCCCTTCCTGCATTTATTTTCCCGAGATGCCTTTTCCTCCCCCTAGCTCTGATGCTTTCTGGGCCTGCTCTCCTCTGCCCATTCAGCTCCTCATGTGTTTGGCTTCTCTCTCTGCAGTCTGTTGTGTTGAGTCAGACCCAGGTTTGAGCACCTTGCAGGACTGTCTCCAGTGAGTTGCCCAGTTTCTGTGTCCTACAGTGGCCTCAGCTCCTAGTCTGGCCTGTGCATTCTCTAAGCCTCCTTGTTGGCATTTGTTGTGTGCCTGGAGTCCAGGTCCACACTGAAAGGCTGGGGTTCTTTAGGGCTGAACCCGGCCATGCTTGGGGAGCCCAGTAGTGCCAGGGATCAAACTAGGTTGGGCGTATGCCAGACAGTAGCCCTAACAAGGGACATCTCCAGGCCCACTGTGAGAACTGAGGATGCCTTTATCTCTTTTTTCTCTAATCCATGGGGCCCATAATCTCTGTCTGCATGTTCTTTTTAGAAACAACATCACAGATCTCTTCCGTTACTTTTCTCCAGCTTTAGAACCACAGCTCTCTAGTTTTTCTAGTTCTCAGCAACTTCTAGGGCAGTTTTTATACTTTGCCTGGAAAGAGTTGGGCTGAAGCCCTGGTGGATGCAGAGCCTGGTTCTGACTACTGGCCACCTCTGCTGGACTGTCTCAGGCAGATCCAGAGCTTCTGCATCGGCACAGAATCCCAGTGAAGTCCACTGACACTCAGGGACTCCGTGACTCTCAGTCTCTCACTTATTTTCAGTGACTCTCTGACGCTCAGTGACTTTCAACGCCTCTCAGTGTGCAAGTGCTTTGTCCCAGTGACACTGAGGGTTACGAAACGTGGTCATTGGACACATGGAGATTCCACAGAATGTGGCTCATAGGTGTACCCCTCGTGTGTGAAAGTACTTGCACTCATGTAATATGACCCCATGTATGAGAGTACATTTATCGGACATGGGTGTGTGAATGTGTGTACATTGTGTGCCTTGGGCTTCTGTGAACAAACAGACTTGCAAGGACAACTGAAGGCTGAGGGTTGCCCATAAATGCAATGGTGCTCGGGGGCTACAGTGCCTGGCACAATGCTTAGACAACCATGTGGTACCGGGATAGGAGCTTCTCTCCTCTGTGTGCAAGTGCGGGGCCATGCTCAGGCCCCATTCTGATAGTAAAGGCACTCAGGCATCCTGGCCATGGATTGCAGCTGCCCCCAACAGTAGATCTCACTAAGCACCGGGCTTGCCTTTTTAGAACTTTCTTTGTGGCTCTGTGGACACCAGCTGGGAGATGGGCATGGGTTGGTCAGAGCGTATGCAGGGTCTTCCTGGATGGAACCCTAAGGACCAGAGTGTGTCCCGTGGGAGATTAGCTGGTACAGTGCTGAGAGAGGGCTTGCACAAAATTGGGAAGGGTGGAGGTACTGTGTGAGCCCAGAGACTCGGGGAATGCAGATGTAGGGCACTGACCTCCTTCTCTCTCAGTTTGGGAGAACAGAAGTCATCGACAACACGCTGAACCCCGACTTCGTCAGGAAGTTCATTCTGGACTACTTCTTTGAAGAAAGGGAGAACCTGCGTTTTGACCTGTAAGTGCCCCCCCAAATCCTGGACGGAAGGCCCTGTGTGGGGGTGTTTGGGACTCAGGGCTCAGCCTTGGGGAATCTGTGCAGCACACAAAGGTCATGTTGTGAGCAAACCCTGATGGGTCAGAGGCTTGGATTCATTTTGCTTCATTTACGTGGTTTGGCTCTTTTGAATAATTTGAGTTTCATGTTTTAAATTTTTTTTTTTTTAGGTATGATGTTGATTCCAAGAGTCCTAATTTGTCCAAACACGTAAGTCCTCCTTTTTATATTCAGTGACACTTTTGCTGCTCAGTAGCGTATTGTACGTTACAGCTGTTGACTCTGGTCTGTGGGGGGTTGCGTGTTTCCATGATCGCTGTAGTGTGAAATGGCCCGTCAGAGGCTTAGAGAGGCAGCTGTGGGCTCAGGAGGGGCCCAGTGAGCCCCACTGCCTCTTCCTTGGGCTTGCCTGGTACTAGACAGACCACGATGCCTTGGAGCCCCTAGAGCTCTCGGAATGAGGAGGAGCTGCGGTACCCTCAGAACCTACAAAGGGGCCAGGATGTGAGTGTGTGAGAGGGCGAGGGTGTGTGAATGTGTGAGAGTGTGTGAACATGTGTGAGTACATGCTAGTGTGCATGAGTACATGCGTGTGAAGGCGTGTGTGAGTACATGTATGTATGAATGCATTCATACATGTGCACTCACCTGTGAGTGTGTGTGAGTGTGATTCTGGGGAGATGATCCAGCAGAGCCCTTACCCGACTCAACAAGGCTGGTGGAGGAGTGCATTGTGGAGAGTGGGGGTCGGTCTGTACCTGGATCCCAGGTGTCCTGAGTGGGCCAATCTGTACCCAGGTGCTTGTTGGAGTGTGGAGGATATTTTGTGTGTTTCTGGGTTGGTGGATTTTGAAGGTCCCATCCTCAGGATCATGCCCCATCACTTTTGGCCTTACCTATGGCCATCCTGTCTCCCCAGTGCTCTGACAAAGTGCCAGTCACTCATTTGGAAAATGTCTGCTGATGCTATGGTCATTTTGGGGCCAGCTTTGTGTCCCTCTTCTATGCTGTATCTAGTAGAGGCCTATCTCAATTGGTCTGGGTCTGAAGCATCTTGGACTGGATGGCAGACAGTGGCCGTCTCATGAATCATCTGCTCCTGTGGTGGTGGCAGCGTGTGGCTATTTCTGTCTCACCCACGTAGGTCACGGTCCAGGGGTCTATGAAGGGCCTGGTTCTGTTCTGAAATGCATTGACAGTTCCTAGGATGTGACTGGGGAATCCCAGGGAAGCTACAGAGTCTTGCACAGAGTGGAACACAGGACACACAAACGTGGAGTGCCCAGAAATGGTTCTGCAGGTGCTCAGGTGAAAAGCAAGCCTAGGGTGTTGGGGAGCACAGACAGGAGGTATTCAGGGAGCATAGATGTGGAGTGTCAGAGAGAAGTGCCCACCAGCGTGTGCTCATTCTTGGTTTACAGGACCTGGTTTGAGTTTTATTCTGTTTCTCTTGGTGTTTGCATGCATGGTCCTTGTGTAGCTTTGGACATATTGTCCAGGCAGTAGGCCAGGATTCAGCATCCCCCACAAAAAGCAGATTTCAGAACCTCTGTCCTCTGCTGCTCTAGTGCTGCTTGGAAAATTCTAGGCTTCGTTATCCTGCTCCCGTCCACTTCCACTCAGTGGAAGGCACTTGTGAGCCTAGAGTGAGCTGCCCCTGCTGGTTTGTATCCTCAGCTGCCTGTCTGGCTTGCTGAGAATCCCACGGCTGTACTCGCCACGAAAGCGGAAGATTGCGAAGGTGGGGTTGGCATGTGCTATACTTTCCCGCAATGATTTTTCTGTCTTCTGGGAGAGCAGATGTTCATTCAGGTTCTGCAAAGGTGTGTGTGTGTGTGTGTGTGTGTGTGTGTGTGTGTGTGTGTGTGTGTGTGTGTTGTGTTTTTGTGTATGTGTGTTCCACTCAATGACTGCGTGCTGAGCCAGTGAGGGGGCCTGAACCTCATCCTCTGAGCTGTGCCCTGCGCAAGTGTCCTATATTGTCACCTGCAAACCAGAAGGGTCCCAGTGATGAGCTGAATGTTCAGAAGCAGCTTCTGGCCCTGTGTCACCCCCATGCAGCAGCACTGTTTCCACAGATTATTCCTGTGCATGTTGGCACATGGGCAGCCCCAGGATTGGTCTCTCCTGCCTCAGGGTTTGGTGGGTGCTATGGTTTTGTGGGAACTGATTTAATGGGTGTTATGGTTTTGTTGGTGCTGCAGTTTTTGTGGGTGCTATGGCTTTGTGGCTGTTGTAGGTTTTGGGGTGCTGTGATTTTGTGGGCACTGTGGTTTTGTAGTCACTGGTTTTGTGGATGTTATGGTTCTGTGGGTGTTGTGCCATTGTGGGAGGTCTGGTGTTGTGGGAGCGGTGGATTTGGGGAGCCATGGTAGGGACAGCCACATTGCATCTGTGATTTTCAAGCTCTCTGGTAGTATATGGTCTTGCGTCAGAGGCAGGTGACCTGACTCTGGAGGTTTCAGGGCTGGAGATGGAATCCCTGATGCGGGTTGTTGCAGGGGCAAGACATGACCTGGCAGACCACCTGTTTGAGGGGCCAGCCAGGCAGGCCTTTCCAACTTCCGTCCTCAGCGGTACATCTCAGAAGTAGATGAGCTCTTAATGGAGCCCACAGATCCTGGTTTGAGTATGAGAACCACATAGAGACAATTAACGTCTCCTTGCTGTAGGCATTCCAAGTATGAATGAGCTTGACCCTCACTTTTGTTCTAGGATTTCCTGGGACAAGTATTCTGCACCCTGGGAGAGATCGTCGGGTCTCAGGGGAGTCGCCTGGAGAAACCCATCGTGTGAGTATCTTCTGGTCTGAGCTTGGGCCTCTTGTGTGACCTCATGGTAGCTCTTTTTCCCCCCAACACCTCACTAGACCATGCCAGCCGTGGACAGTGGCAGAAGCAACCAATCCCTCTGGGCTGTGGGGTCAGCCTGCAATTCCCCTAGTCTCATGCTCCACTCCCTAGACCCCCTTTTCCCCCCCTACACTCCAATTGCTCCCTCAGTTGGGCCTCATCCTTTTTCGAGGACTGCCCCAGGGTCCAACCAGGACTCCTGGGTCATGCCTCTATCCGTCTCTCCCAGCCTGCTGCTCTGTTTCTGGGGAAACTCAAGAGACTCAAGTGTGCCCTCCTGCTGCTCCTCCAACTCCCCCCATGGTCCCAGGGCTTCTACTGGATGCCCCAGCTCCTATATGTGCACAAAGGTGCCCTTTTGGCATTGGGGACAGTGGTTCCAGGTGTCCCTGGCTCATGGTAGGGGACCTTGTTTGCTTGGCCCTTCTACCATATAAGCCAAAGGGAGTTTAGCTCAACCTTCTCATATGCGCCATGTGTCTGGTACTATTTTCTGGCTTGGTTAATAAGTGAAACATGATTGGTTTCTGATGTTCTGTGGAGACTCAGCTCAAAGTTTGAGGGATGGATGTTATAGAATTTTCTTTTCCTTTTTTTGGGGGGCGGAGGGAGGGTACACTGCGGCACTCAGGAGTTGCTTCTGGCTCTGTGCTCAGAAATCACTCCTGGTAGGCTCAGGGAACCTTATGGGATGCTGGGATTCAAACCCAGGTTGGCAATGTGCAAGGCAAGTTTCCTACCTGTTGTGCTGCCATTCAGCCCCTACAGAGACTCTTAGTAGCAACTCTGGGCGTCACCATTTCCTACTCCAGCCTGTTTGCAGTTTGGGGTATATCTTCCTTTGCCTTGTGTGTCCCTGCATGGTGACTTTTGCCTTGCCTGGCTAGTCTTGTGTGTGTTGAGTCATGCATGGCCCTGCCCTATGTCTCCTGAGGGGCTCATTCAAGCCCCTGCCAATGCACAGCACCCCCTGTCTGCGGTCTCAGAGATGCAGCCAGCAGAGCCCCAGCACAGCTCCCTCCAACATGGTCCCAGCAGGAGGCTGCCTGGGCCATCAGATGAAAATGAGACCAGAGTGGCATCTTCTGTTCCAGTAGCAAGTGGCTGATGCTGGGACCTGGAGCTAGTGACTGATTCGGGGGCCCTGCTCAGACTCAGTGTTCCAGAGGGAACCTTTAGGGGTAACAGGAGGAAGTTGGCTTAGAGGGACAACTGGGCACAGAGCTGGAGAGTGGAGGCAGCCTTTTCCTTCCCTTAGATCCCTGCAGGGGTGAGAGAGTGTGTGAGTGTGAGCGCGTGTGTGCACGAGTCTGCATGTGAATATGAGAACATTTATGCAAATGTATGTGTGAATGAGTATGCATGACCTTCCTTTCTTCTCTTCTTCCTCTCCTTCTGTCCTTTCCTTTCCTCCCTCCACCTCTCCTTCCTTCCTTCCTTCCTTCCTTCCTTCCTTCCTTCCTTCCTTCCTTCCTTCCTTCCTTCCTTCCTTCCTTCCTTCCTTCCTCCCTCCCTCCCTCCCTCCCTCCCTCCGTCTCTCCCTCCCTCCCTCCCTCCCTCCCTCCCTCCCTCCCTCCCTCCCTTCCTCCCTCCCTCCCTCCCTCCCTTCCTTCCTTCCTTCCTTCCTTCCTTCCTTCCTTCCTTCCTTCCTTCCTTCCTTCCTTCCTTCCACTTTCCTTTGAGAGCTGTTTTGGAATTCAGCAAGCTCATATAAAGAGTAATTTTGAACCAAACCTGATTACATTTATGCAAATCATTCACCCTATATAAATATTAAAGCTATTCTGTCTATTCTCAGCACAGAGCGGAACAATCAAAGCTTTTCACTGACTTGGGTTTCATAAGATAGTCTTGTTGTTGTGTTGGAAACATTCCGAATTTTTACAGCCCCGGAACCAAAATTCCTAGGCAGTTGCGAAATGTGACCTGGAGGTAAAGAACAGCAGCCTGAAAACATTCTTGCGACTGTGAGGTCACATGGCTGTGAGTAAATGTTAGTGGCCTTTGTATGAGCAGCAGGAAACCCAACCCTGATTATGTCAGCACTAGCGCTTCCTGGTTGGGAGCATGTGAGGAGAAAGAAGGTCTACAGCCCAGCGGGGCATCTCCCATGGAGGGACACACTGCCTCCCTGGGTGGGGCAGAGCTGGGGGCAGCTGGTAGGTGCCCTTGCTCTCTGCTAATTTCTTTGTGCCCATGCCAGGACTCTGCCTGCCTGCTGTACAGGCACTGGGCAAACCCATGCGGCCACCTCTGATCTGAGTACTCAGCCTAGCAGGGAGACCATCTGTGACTTTTCCAGAGTTCTAGGCTGTTGGCACGGGGTGTGGTGCCACCAATGTTGTCCCTGTCCTCTCATGGCACACTGTAGGCCATAGTAGTAGGGGGTGGGGACTTAGACACAGCACAGGGTGGGGCTTTGAGCTTGGCTGTGCAGTCTGGGGCAGGTCTGAGGCTCCCAGAGTACTTCCAGGAGAATCTGTGAGTAACACTTGCTGGGAAGGGCCCACATGCTCAGAATGCAGTGCCACATTGCTTTGTACCCATACCCATGACCGTCTCTGCCACTTGTACCCTTGAGCCCAGGAGCTCTCTGGGGGTCCCCGAGAACTTCCTCCCTGAGTGCTGCCTGCAAGTCTGCCCGAGGCCAGGCCAGCTGGCAGCTGAATGGACAGTGAAGCTGCCACTGATGGTCTTATTCATTGAGGCCTCTGCGGCTCACCCTGGTGCTCAGCGTGCTGGCAAATGGGGTCCATGACCCTATAGTGCCTTCCTGGGGTAGTTGTCATTTACTCACTCCCCAGAGCACTGAGATGTTACCTCCATTGTCCTGTGTTGGGCGGTAAGGGGAGAATGGAGAGAGCTGTTGGAGCATGTGCATGGGTTTGTCTGCAAGTCTATGCATGCGTGTAGCTGCTGTGTGTTACTGTGCATGCGTGTCTACAGTGCCAGGCATTGAGTGCATGCATGTGCATGTGTGTTTGCATCATGGAAGTGTGCTGAGCATCAGACCATGGTGCCCTGAAATGCAGGCAGGTCTGGACACTGTGGGGCCTGAGCTTAGAGTTCAGCACTAGTTAGTGTGGGGGCAAGTTTGGGGGCTCAGAGGAGAGAGTACAGCCTAGGAAGGCTCCACAAGCAAGTCAGATGGTGCCCATGTGTGCTCAGAGGGTGCAGGTATTGAGGTTCTGGCCTTTGGATGACCATGTATGTGTAGGGGGCCTATGTGGGATCAGGGTCATGTTTCCATGACTTCAGCAGATGGGGAGACTGTGTCAAGCTGAGAAAGCAGCTTATATTGGTGAGCAGGAGGGGAGATCAGGAGAAGCACCTTGAAGGCCAGGTCTGATGGGATGGAGAGAAGCCCAGAAGTCATCCTCACCCTGTGAAATGCAGTGTCTTGTCAGCTCGGAACTGATCTGTGCTGCCCTGACCCACATTCAGCTTTATCGGGAGGTGGCCGAGACAAAGAGGGAAAACTGGGGGGTGTGGAGCAATAGCACAGAAGGGAGGGCCCTTGCCTTAAATGTGGCCAACCTGGGCTCAATCTCCAGTATCCCACATGATTCCCTAAGCACCACAAGGGGTGATCCCTGGTGCAGAGGCAGGAGTGAGCCCTAAGCATTGCTGGATGTAAGCATTGTCCAAACAAACAACCCTCCCTCCAAACCAAAGATGTGGAACTGGGGTGTGCTGGAGAGATGGGGGTGTAGGGGAACCTCAGGGCAGTTGGGACCCTTCCCTCATTTGCTTAAAGAAGGCAGGTTTCTGGGGGGCCTCAAAGACAGGTGGGGACCAGATATGTCTGGGGCCATCTGGCCAAGGGATCGAATCTGGGTTGAAATTGTATTAGTTGGAAAGAGCCTGCTCATTGTCTGCTGGTATGAGACACACTGTGTGTGTGTTTATTTTCAGAGTCCCCATACAACATTTGTGCGCACAAATGTATCTTCTGTTGTTTTAGGGGGATTCCAGGCAAGAAATGTGGCACCATAATCCTTACAGCTGAGGAGTTAAACTGTTGCAGGGTAAGTACATATTTCTGTGGCTTAAAAAAAAAAAAAGCACTTCCAACGCATCTTTGAAATAGTGGCTTTGAGACAAAAATGATTATGGAATCATTTTAGCCTAAATAATAGAACTTGGGTGCTCAGTGATTTTGTGACCCATCAAATGGGTTACACATTGTCATATGGATGGGGATGCTAGGATAGAACTTTAGGAATGGGGAGACAAGACCCGAGACTGAGGGGCATAAGGGGTCTTTCAGTACTTGGAACTATTCAGACTCTGGAGCATCTTCTTGTGGAATTGGGGCTCATGTGGGTCTCGTGGACCTGCCAAACATGTGGACAGAGGTTTCCCATATTTGAGTTATGGCTCAAAGCAGGTCCCTCATTCCTAGTAGTGACAGGCCCTGGAAGAGGGGTGACATACCTTGCTGGATGGGAGGTCAGTGCTGGGTGTCTAGGGAGATTCATCCCCAGCCCTTTTCAGGTACCTCTTCAGTGTGGTCCTAATACAGTATGAGTGCTTTGCACCTTTACTGGCATCATCCTGGTCCCCCAGAATCTGTCCCACTCCCTTCCTCCTGCTAGGTCAGGAGCAGGGCTGGACGTGCTCTCTTCCCTCTTCAGTGAGGTTTGAGCTTTTCTGAAACTGCTCTGGGAAATTTGTCTGCGAGACATGGTGGGGTCTCCAGGTAGTTCAGGAGAAGGCACAGAGCAGGATCCGCAACATCAGGTGGTCCCCAGAGCCTTTCTGAGGATGCTGGAGTTTCCCTGACTCTGTGACACCAGAGTAACACCATGTCCATGGATTGTTGTGTGAAATTGGGGTCCCTGCTATCTGGAATCCAGGGTCTTGATAGACCATTTCCCTCTTTCCCAAGAAAACATCTTTACAGCTCAAAGAGGACTTAGTCCATGAAACCAAAGAGCTGCTCTTAGAGATGAGGAAGCAGGACCCCTATAACTTCTGTTCGGCTGCTCCTAATGGAAGGGCAGGGATTGGGCACAACCCACTCTGCAGAGGTCAGTTCCCGAGAAACAGAGTTTGCATGTATGAAATATGAGTTTGGACAATGAGCTATCAGTGGAAATCTGGTTCTCACACCCATCGTACATGAGCAACCCTCACAGCCCCATGTGAAGTCTTTGACCAAGTAGGAATTAAACATCTCAGGCAGTTTGGCCCAATCTCCAGCCTCTCCAAAAGCGAGTTGAGGTTATCCGGGACTCCTCACGTGCCTGTTGGCATTAAAACGGCACATTTGTTTTGCCGTGAAATGTCACTTATAATTTGTCATTTCTGGTTCTGTTATGACCCAGGTTTTGAGCCATTTCAACTCATTCTTTTCATAGGATGCCGTTCTAATGCAATTTTGTGCAAACAAATTGGACAAAAAGGACTTCTTTGGGAAATCTGATCCTTTTCTTGTATTCTACCGGAGTAATGAAGATGGAAGGTACATTTATCTTTTATGCATTTTAGCTCTGTGGTAAGGAATCTTTTTTTTTTCCAGAGGCCATTACATTTATGAACAGAGCACTGTGGTTTTGGCATTTTCGAAATGGATGTGAGTTACTCACCAGCTAGGATCCCAGCTGCTTTAATCACAATGCTTCGCTTTATCAACTCTTTCTGTTTGGTTTGATAATTAAAATGCTTCTCATCTCCATAGAAACACTTCATCTTTACCATTGATAAGACTATGCTATCCCAATATTACTGAAGAATTCTCTTTGTAGCAGTCTAAGATGATGAACTGAATGTATCTGTCCTGCCGGATTGTTCTTCGGAGAGATGAGAATTTTAGGGCAACTCTTTATACTCTGGGAATTTCCAGTCACCTCTCTCTTCCATCAAGTAACAAGTCCCATCATACTTTAGTCATTTTAATATTTGCGTTAGTGTTTAACTTCGTTTCGGTGTGATTTCAAACTATATCCTAGGCTTGTAGCACCTAATTGAATGCCTGTGATTGCCAGGAGATATTTTGGGTTATTATTGTCTGAATCATATTTCTAGTCTGCAGCCAGCAGAAAACTTAGTACTCTGGGCTAAGCTGTGTGTGTGGGTGGGATGGGTGGGGAGGAGTTGAGTCCTAATCCTGCAGTTGGATTTCTATGTGGGTCTTGGGAACTCTTGTGACCATGTGAAATTCAGTTTCCCATTTATGAGAGGCTCATGATCATGAATCCCTCCCGAGACTGTTTAGAGCATTAGAGGATGAGTGATGACACAGAAACAGTGGTGAGTGGGCTAGACACAGCACAGCAGGGAGGCACTTGCCTTGCATGCAGCCGCCAATCTGGGTTTGCTTCCCTGTAACCCCAAGGGTCATCTGAGCCCTGCCAGGAGTGATCCTTGAATGAAGAATCAGGAGTCAGCCCTGAGCAGTGGCAGGTATGGCTCAGAAATCAACCCACCAACCAACCAACCAACCAACCAACCACACACACACACACACACACACACACACACACACACATACACACACACACACACACACACACACGAAGAAGCTTGCCTCAGACATAGACATTTAAATTTAGTTTTCTTGAATAGTTTCCATGGTTTTCTGTATTTTTTTTTACTGCTGCAATGCAAAATATTGTCCAGAGAGGAAGGGGCAAGTGGAGGGCAGAGATGAGATGGACCAGGCACCTGCAGCAGCTTGATGCACATAGATGGATAGTGCAGCAGGAAAGTGCATAGTGCATAGTGTATAGTGCATAGGTCATGTTGCATGCTGGTCTGTGGAAGGGAATAGGGTCCTAGAAGGTTGTGGCAGTTTGGAGGGAGCCTTGGGACCTCAGGGGAGACTTGCTGGTATAGTGGCAGGTGGGAGATCCTGGCTCTGCTGCTTCCAGACTCTGGCACTTTCCTCTGTAAATATGGATGAGGACATACATGTGCGCAATGACTGTCCCCTCATGTGCTTTGACCTGCCCCTCATACACTCTGACTTTACCCTTGTACATCTGACCTTACCCTCGTACACTCTGACCTTACCCTCATGTACTCTGACTTCCCCACATGCCATTCTGACCACTCCCATGTGAGCTGTGCTCTTGTTTGCTTCTCCTCATGGAAGATCAGCGTTGGATGCACCCTACTCTTCTGTGCTCCCCAACATGTATCCCTGCAGGTCCCAACAGTCTTTCAGAGTGTCCTGTTGTCCTCTCTGCCCTCACCTCTGGACGGAACTCTAGTATCTCCATGCCTCAGGCATCAGATCTGCACACCTGTGGGGTCTTCACTGCACCCACACCCCTCCTGGATTATCTCCCAGTAGATTAGATGCTACCACATCTCAGAGCTGCTGCTCCTTTACTCTGCACCTTATAGGTCATGGCTGTCAAAAGGTTCTGAACTCACGTGTTCCTTAGTCCCTTGTGTCCCCTGGTCCTGCATGTCTCCTGGTCCTACATGCCCCCTCATTCTGCATGCCCCCTGGTCTCTCTCATGTGTTCCCTGGTCCTGAAGCCTGCATATCACACACATGCCTCCAGCTCTGAGAGCTCAGGTTTGACACTGTGGCTGAGGAAGCCACAGCCCAAATCTGAAGATGGGTCCTGTAAATCAGACACACCATCTCCTTGCTTTATACCATTGGGCAGATCTTTTCAGCCAGAAGAGCATAAGGTTCTTTAGGAAACAAAGCAGCAGGGTCAAAGGGGCCAACTGCATTTCTCCAGTATGAAGAGAGACGATCACGCCCAAGTGAGCCCTGCAGCTGACTGGCATGTCTCCCTCCTTTTCACAGCTTCACGATCTGCCACAAGACTGAAGTGGTGAAGAACACACTGAACCCCGTGTGGCAAGCCTTCAAGCTCTCAGTGCGGGCGCTATGCAACGGTGACCATGACAGGTCAGTGCCAGTGTTCTTCTGGGTCATTGGCACTGGGCTGCCACCAGGAGGGGCAGGGACCGTAGGTGGCTGCTACTGTATTATGTAGACACAGAACAAACCCTCCAGTTAGGCCTATGGATTTGGTCAGTCTGGGAAAGGGGGACAGTCTCACTCTGGTTTGGTTGAACTGATTTTGCAAGGATGAGATATACCAGATCTGAGACAACTTGGTGAGTCGATGTAAGCTGAGCCCCTCGGAGATCCTGAAAGACCTGGCCTGGCACAGGGCATCAGGAGCCCTCAGATCTCCCCAGCTACCCTCCCCCTTGCCCATTGCAGATGCAGCTTCCCAGGCTGCTGGCTCACCTGACCCATGAGAGCTCTCAAGGCGCCCACACTTTCTTCTAGGTTATCCCACAGAAAACCCTCCCTGCTTCCAAATAGAAAGCGAAGACCCAAGCTGGGGAAGTCATGAAATACTGGATGTTGGAAACATGGGAGTTGTTGCATTGTGGAAGGAGCATGGATCAGATCTGTCCCTTTAAATTGAGCCCCCCGCTTCTTTGTGGCTGAGTCAGGCAACAGTGTCATAGGCTTGAACTCACATACCACTAAGTAGCTGCTGTTGCTCATGGTTCTGCTCAGCATGGATACAGTGCTCATGCCTGGCTCTCTCACAAACAGCCCTCCCTGTGTGCTCCACAAACCTCAAGGAACCTGTTCCCAGCCTCTCACAGAGGTGTGATGGGGACCACATATGGCTATTCCACAGGGTCCCTTATCTCCGGGAAGGGTCATTTCAGATACTAGAACCTTCTCGAAGACCATAGTTGTCAGGTCAGCAAAGTTAGTTTTGAGGATCCCCAAGAGCCAACACCACCCAGTAAAAGAAGGCATCTTAGTGTCGGGTCTCACACTCCCCACACACCTACATCTCAGTATTGGGTTCCCCCTCATTGTCTGCACCTTAAGTAGGATCTCACATTCCCTACACATCCACGTCTCAGCTGCCCCCCACCCTCAACAGTGCACCAATTGAACCCTGCTCTGTCTCTCTTCCTGGCCAGAACCATCAAGGTGGAAGTGTTCGACTGGGACCGAGATGGGAGGTAAGATCCAGAGCTGTGGGGACTGGGGGACTGGCGTACTGGGGTCTGTATGTACTCTGATCTGATCTGGGCTACAGGGATCTGTGTGTGTATGACTTGAGTGCAGGGAACTATGATCTGAATTCTGGGATCCATGTGGAATCTACTCTCTGAGTGCTGGAATCCATGTGGGAATCTATGAACTGGGATCTATGTGACCTGAGTTATGGAGCTGATTGGGATCTATGATATGAGTTCTGGAATTCACATGGGATCTAGGAGCTGGTTTTATATATAATACCCGCTGGCATCTGCATGGGATCTATGAGATGAGCTCTATGATCTGAGTTCTGGGATCCACGTGGGATCTGTGATTGGGATCTACATCCTTAATGCCTGGATCCACATTGGATCTATGAACTGAGATCTATCTATGATGAGTGCTGGTACCCATGTAGGATCTATGAGCTGAGATCTTTGTGTCTGACCTGTGGTGTAGAACCGTGTCTGCACTGGCCCTGAGGTGTCCTGAGGAAGATTTTTGAGGTCTGGAGAGTGACCATCAGTGTTTCCTCAGTGCCTTGTTTCTCAGGTTGTCCCATGAAAATTGTTCGTGCATCAGTCTGTGAGGCTTAGCAAGGATGGTTCCATCTTCCTCACCAGGGTTTATGTTTCCTGGGAGGCTTTGGGATCCTCTCAGATGTGCACCTTGAGGAGAACAGACTCCCCATTTTCTGTTTGTTTGTTTGTTTGGTTGGTTGGTTTTGGGGCCACACCCAGCGTTGCTCTGGGGTTACTCCTGTCTGTCTGCTCAGAAATAGCTCCTGGCAGGCACGGGGGACCATATGGGACACCGGGATTTGAACCAACCACCTTTGGTCCTGGATCGGCTGCTTGCGAGGCAAACACCACTGTGCTATCTCTCTGGACCCACACTCCCTGTTTTCTACCAGATTATTTTGAGGATGGGCCTGGTCTGGGCCATACTGGCTATACTCAGGTTCCACTCCTGACTCTCTGCTTAAGGATCAACCCTGGTGTTGCTCAGGGATCAGCTTCATTGATGCTCAGGAATCATTCTCAGTAGTACTCAGGGAACATGCTGGTGTTGCTCAGGGATCAGGTCCATTGATGCTCAGGAATCGTTCTCAATAGTACTCAGGAAACACGTTGGTGGTGCTCAGGGATCACTCTTATAATACTCAGGAAGCTTTCCTGGTGGAGCTCAAGGATTGCTCCCGTAGTAATTGGGATCACTCCTGGTACTGCTCAGAGATCACTTCCAGTGGTGCTGGGAGACCATATGTGGTGCTGGGATCAAACCAGGTTTGGCAGCACCTTCCCCCTGGCACTGTCTAGGGCCCTTCTCCCTTCAGTAAGATTTTAAGAAAAAGGGGGCTGGAGAGATAACATGGAGGTAAGGTGTTTGCCTTGCATGCAGGAGGATGCTGGTTTGAATCCCAGCATCCCATATGGTCCCCCAAGCCTGCCAGGAACAATTTCTGAGCATAGAGCCGGGAGTAACCCCTGAGCGCTGCCGGGTGTGACCCAAAAACCAAAACAAACAGAAGATTTTAAGAAAATGGCCTAACCTTTGACTTTGCCCTTTACGGATCTCCTGGGCAGGCCTGAGACTCCAGTGTCTCTCTTTACAGTATGGTACTGGGGCGCCGATCTTGCCCTGAGTTGTCATTTGCTCAGAAGTTTCTGTGCTGGGAACATTCTGTGCTTGCCTGATGAAATCCTGAGCTGTGTGTGAAAGCAGATGTGTCATGTATGAGTGTGTGAGTGTGTGAGAGTGTATCTGAGTGTGTGAGACTGTGAGAATAAGTAAATAAGAGTGTGTCAATGAGAGCAAATGTATATATGAGAGTGTGTAAAACTGTGAGAGTCTGCATGAGTGTGTGAAAGCAAGTGTGTTATGAAACTGCATAGGTGTGTGTGAGCTGAGAGTCTATGCATGAATGTGTGTATGCGAACACATGTATACACATGTATGTGTATGTGTATGCATCTGTATGAGAGAGAAGCCACGAGAACACTCAAATCATTCGTTGCTCCTCTGTGCTGGAGAATGTTCTGTTTCCCAGCTTTTGTAACGGAAATCCATCATTTCAGACTCACTCCCAGGGGTAGGCAAGACCCCCCTCCGGGGGTTATTATCTTTTGACAGCAGCAGTGGGTGAGACCCCAGTGCTGATGGTAGAGAGTTGGCTCCTCTGAGGAAAAGTCAGTGCTCACCAGGCTACTAACAATAACCAGAATATTCCATCAGCTCCTGTCACAGTGACACATGGTAAGAGTGTGGGATGAGAGACCTGCAATCTCTGTGGCTGTCATGTAGGGGAGAGGTGATCCCCTAAGATATGCTTATTTAGTCAGAGACTAAGATGAGAGAGAAGATGAGAGGCCCAAAGAGATGTTCAATGTTTCCATTTTTCAGTATTGACTCTGTCAATTAGCTCATTTTCTTCTGACGCTGCCTGGGTGGTCTGTATGTTGTAACAATGCTAATTGGAAGGATTGATTATCATGAATCTGAAAAGATCTCTACCACAGCCAACGTTGTCCATTCTAGGAATGGGCAGGGGGGATGCCAAGTCATAAGGACTGCTTACTTGGGGTGAATGTTCCAGCTAAATGGAACATTCCTTAG
Organism: Suncus etruscus; assembly: GCF_024139225.1. Classification (NCBI taxonomy): domain Eukaryota; kingdom Metazoa; phylum Chordata; class Mammalia; order Eulipotyphla; family Soricidae; genus Suncus; species Suncus etruscus. The sequence goes on along the minus strand of NC_064858.1, from coordinate 11,402,700 downwards.
GAATTACAGGGTCATATATGACAGGTGACAGAATAGGTCACAGGACTTCAAACTGGAGAAGGTTTCAGCTTCAGGCTTGATCTCAGTTATTCTAGTAATTGTGGAAAATTTCCCCAAGACTTTGATCTGCCAGATAGCATAGCCCTGACCAATAGGATGCACGACCTCTTATCTTCCAGGCATATGACCTCTCAAGTTGGGGATCCCTTACCCATCAGGTTTGCAACCCTCCCTTCTGGGTGTGGGAGAGCAGCTGAGCAGAATGTGATTTCCAGGAAGGATGTGGGCCTTCCTGGACTTGGTGCCAACGGTCTTATCAGAGCAGGCAGGCTTCATTGTGTATGAGGACATTTTGCTTGACAACATTGTGGTGTATTAAGCAATAGGAAGGGACTGGAGAGATAGCACAGCTGGGAGGGTGTTTGCCTTGCACGTGGCTGACCGAGGTGTGATATGGTCCACTTGGGCACTGCTAGGAGTAATTCCTGAGTGCAAAGCCAGGAGTAATGCCTGACCATCGCCAGATGTGACTCCCAAACCAAACATTAAAATAAATTTTAAAAATCTAGAAAATTATGTCTGTGCCTCATATTTAAAAAAAAATTGAAGTAGATTTGTAGACATAAAAATTGGACTTCCATGAGATAAGTAATGACAGATGACATTTTCCTTCTCACAGCACAAATTAGCTGCTAGGTTGACATCAGCCACAACATACATTATTCTCTACCTTAGAAAATACAGTCGGTGCAGGTCCTTGTCAGCACACTGAGCGGAATCAAGTTAATCCAATTTGAAGTAATCACAGGAACATATTATTTAGAGATGCATGGTTGGAAAAATGTGATTTGACGTGTAAACTCATATGTGTTTCTACCTAGAAGTACAGTGGACTCAGTGTCTACATGGATAGAGTTTGACTATATGGGAGGGAGTGGGAGCCAGGGGTAAGGTGACCAAGGCCTTTTCTCCTGCTGAGTGACTGAGTTACTGAGCCATGCTTCACCCCAGCAGACCCTCAGGGGTCCCTGACATTCACAGGGATGAAGCCAGGTTGGCCTCTTAAAATGATGGGACATTGCAGGGAAGTGGGAAGACAGGCTGGCTTGTGTGTTGATTCCTCCTGCCCTGGAGGATGGTCCTGTGAGCACAGCTCTCAGCATGGCTGGGTCCTCATTGAGGCAGCTCTGGGCAGGGCTGGGTTCTCACTTTGGCAGCTCCATGGAACAGAAGGAGAACACTTGGGCTTCTAAGTAAAGCCCCTTTCTGCTGGGATCCTGGACTGAGAGTTGGAGGAAAATTCCTTTAGGTTTATTTTTGTTTGGGGGCCACATCTGGTGTTGCTCAGGTCTTACTCCTGGCTCTGCACTCAGGACTCACTCCTGGTGGTACTTGGTAGACTATGTGGGATACCTGGGATCCAATCAGCCACATGCAAGGCCAACAAACACCCTCCCTTCTGTGCTTGGGTCCCAGAAATTGTTAGGAATCAAATGGTGTCACCTGCTTCAGAAAACTTTTTAGTGATAAGGCCACATATCCAAGACTTGCCTAGAAGCAAAGTAAAAGTGCATTTCAGGCTGCCGAGGTATGTGGGCCTGGTACTGAGTCCACAGACCTGCATCTGTCTCTGTCCTGTATCCGGCCAGCCACCCCAGTGCCTGGATACAGGAAGCGAGGGAGGGCCTTGAGGACTCAGGATTCTGGCAAGAGGTCTGGTGTGGGTTAGCTTAGCTGCAGAGAAGCAAGGCGAGAGGGAGCACAGTTGAGGGGGAGCGAGCGCCTGGGTGGCAGCGGGGTCTGCAGGCTTGAGTCTGGAAGGGCATGAATGCCCATATGCTCTGTCAGTCTTGGGGGACTTGTTCACTTTCCTTTTCCCATTGGCTTTTTTGCTCACGAGCTGCTCCTGGCAGTGCCTGACAGAGAATGCAGTCCTCGGTTCAGACCCAGGACTCCTGCATGCCACGCTCCAGTCCTCTGTGCCATCGTCCGCTTTCCCTTCTTACTGGGTTACAGTCTGCTGTGGTCCCCAGAGCCCCAGTGCTGGTTCTAGCCACCTACATATGCGGTAGAAAGCCCCTTGATGGAAATGAACCCCAATCGCCCCCGCGGCCCCCTGGCAACCTGTGTTCTGTAATTGCACTAGGATTGCTTGGGGCCTGTGTTGTGGGGCAATTATTTCTCTGATGATTAAATTAGCGGGAAATAGCAAAACAGCGTTATTGGATCCCGAGGAAATAGTGGGAGGTAATGCATGGCCCGGCTGCCCTCCTGCCTCTCTCCCGCCGGGATTGTTCCGCCGAGACAGGGCTGCCCATTAGGAGTATGAAATATTAAAGTACACCAACTTGCTCTTCCTTTCGCTCTGACGACCCAGGAATAGTCAATGTGGGAACAGGCTCGCTGGGGCACAGTGGGACATCTGCAGGGCAGAGAAAACCCAGGACCTGCCCTGTTGGCTCCCATTTTAGTTCTTTTTTTTTTTTTTTTTTTGGTTTTTGGTTTTTGGGTCACACCCGGCGGTGCTCAGGAGTTACTCCTGGCTGTCTGCTCAGAAATAGCTCCTGGCAGGCACGGGGGACCATATGGGACACCGGGATTCGAACCAACCACCTTAGGTCCTGGATCGGCTGCTTGCAAGGCAAACGCCGCTGTGCTATCTCTCCTGGCCCTCCCATTTTAGTTCTTGAGTAGAGCTTTCTGGAGCCCATCTCCAACAGCACTGGGCTCATGGCCTGTAGACAAACGCTTCCTTTGTCTTGCAGTGTAGGGACCCTAGGAGGGACTCTGGGCATCATCCTTGTGGGGTGCTAGTGGATCTGGGGCAACAGGAAAGCTGTGGTTTGAGGGTTGGCCACATCACCCAGGTCATGTGGGTTCCTTAATGTGGTGACCAATAGGAGGGTCCTGTAGGAGACATGAATGCCTGTCCTCTGTGGAAGCTGTCCCCCCTTACCCCCCCCAGCAGGAACACTCATGTGGGCAGCACTGGAGGTTTGAATGCCTTTGTCTGGATACTCATAAGTAATAATTTGGTTAGCACAGATGAGAATGTTCCAAGTTGGGTCACTAAGTGAATAAAGTTGCTTAAAATATTCCTATCACGGCTGATGTTGGTAGGAGCACATTAAATGCTGTTTGAATACTGACAGGTGAAGGTGGTCGTCCATCACTGTGGGTATGGAACAATGGAATTATGCATGAATCCTAAACATGGGTTTCATTACAAGATGCTCCAAAGAATGTTTGTTTTTCACAATGAAACCACACGTTGCAGAAGGGTTTTGTGTCTCTCAGTGGAAAATGGGTGCAGGCTAAGGGTATGTCTCTTTCTCCTCATCTCCAGTCACGATTTCATCGGCGAGTTCACAACGAGCTACAGGGAACTCTCCAGAGGGCAGTCGCAGTTCAATGTGTATGAGGTAGGAAGCGCGTGCGCGTGTGTGTAGGTGTGTGTGTAGTTGTTTGTTTATGTACAAGAGAGGAGGGTGGACCACAGGCATGTCCTAGGGTGCTTCTCAGTGCCCTAAGTGCTGATTTCTAGCAGGAAAGATGGAGTGCAGCACAGGATGATGTCTGGGCAGGACCAGCCAGAAGCTTGGGGGCTCCTGTTTACTCAGAGCTGGGCCAATTCCTGCAGGTGGAGCAATTAATTCCAAGTGGAGACAGCTTAGCTCTGTCTCCATTTTGGTCTTTTGCCGGTGGCCAGTGGGCCTCTGAGCTGCAGCTTCAAGGGGTGATAGGACAATGTGAGGACACTGTAAGGCATCCCTTGGAGGTGCTCAGGAGGTCTGGCCACTACACAGCCTCTAGGTTTCCCCCTTGAGAAACCTGGGGATCTACTTGAGGCCTTCTGCTCTCAGCAGACCCATGCTTAGAACCCCCCGCCCTCCACTGAAACCTGCCCACTTTAAGGGAATCAGGAGAAAGATCCTGGTCCACAGGCCAGCCAGTGGACATGCAATGTCCAAGACACTATCGTCAGGCACTGGGGCTGGCAGCTGCAGGTGCTTGAGAGGAACCAATGGCTCTATTTCTTGGCCAGTGTCTTTCCCACACACCTCAGTCCTGTATGTACTGTCAGCTGAGTGTGGCTCTGCCTTATCCTGCTTCACCCTGGCCTTCCACTGACCCTCTTGATTCTATAGAGCAAGTATGATCAACTGTAGTTGCTTTCTCCATTTCCCTTTGCTGGCTTCCTTAATGAATTATTTTCTCTAGCAGCATCACTTCTCTCTCTTTTTCTCTCTCTCTCTTTCTCTTTCTGTCTCTCTGTCTCTGTCACTCTCTGCCTATTCTTTGTGACTATTTTGAGGGCTGCCTAAGACACTTGGTAAATATAAGTGTGTGAGATTGGTGACAATTTGAGTTTTCTACCAACTCCACTCCATGCCCTCCATGCCCTCTACTCTCAAAGTCTTAACTTTTCACAGTTCTACTTTCTCTGCTCCTCAACAAACTCCCATATCCATGGCCATCCTGTCCCTTATTCCCTACTTTTATATGGCAGATCTCATCAGTGGGTGCTAGGTGTGCTGAGTTGGGGCCTATTCTATCTGCCTGAGTCAGAGCTAGAGGTAAGCTCTAGGCACAGTAAGGTGTGGCCAAAAATAAAACAAAATAAACCAACCTTTAATTTTCAAAATTAAAAAAAATAAACTTTAGTTAATATCTTGTATTATCTTGACCATTCTGGCAACACATTATAAGATCAGCATATCTGCGGAGTCGATGGTGGACTCTGTGAACATGCTCTGCAGGGTCTATGGACCTTCTGCTGAGCATCAGGCACTACTTTATCTCTCTCATTTTCTTTTTTGTTTGTTTTGTTTTGGGACCACACCTGGCAGTGCTCAGCGGTTACTTCTGGCCCAGGAATCACTCCTGGCTTGGAGGACTAAATGGGATGCCAGGGATCAAACCTGGATCGGCCACATGTTTAAGGCGAATGCCCTACCTGTTGTCTCTCACTTACTTTTTGAACCGTGTTGCTATTCTGGGTTTTACTTCAGTCCTGGAATCAGGGATCCCCTTGCCCGCTGACTCACTTCACTGCCTTTTCTCTGCTTACTTTCCAGACTCCGGTGACCCTGTGGTTCCCTGACATGTTGGTGCATGTGGGGCACATTGCCATTTGGGTAGATTTTGCATGGGAGCCCCCAACTTCAGGACCAAGATGCCCATGACCCTTGCTATCGATTTCAGTTATCATTTTGTGGCAAGTGTCCATCCTCCTGCCTGCTCCTGGGATTGCTGCTGTGTGGGGCTCATTTTCTCACAGTGCCCTGGAATCAGACAGATTTCTTCAACTCTCCTTTCTTCTTCTAACCTGGGTTCTGGAGGTGAATCATTGCAAATGGTTTGCCTTTGGATTGGCAGGTTCTTCTCCTGGGTCATCTTCCCTGGCTGTTTCCATTCTGCCCTTCTAGACTTTTGCTGTCGATACCTGCTGGTGCCCTTTTACGGTTTCTTGTCAAGCTTCTCATTTTATTGTTGCATGGTTTTCTCTATTTCTTGCTTTCTGTTAAGTTTCCTTGAGTTGATTGTTTTTAATTCTTTGTTGTGCTCTTTGTAGCTCTCTGTTTCTAGGGTCAGTTTCTTTATGTGCGTAACTTCTATTTTCAGTACATCATGTTCTAAGAAGCTAGTTGGAATAATTTCTATCCTCTTGAGTTTGTGGAGGTATGTTTTTGTGTCTCAGCAAGTGGTCTCTTCTGGAGAATGTACCATGTGCACTAGAGAAGAATGTTTATTTAACTTTTGAGGGATGAAAAGCTTTATATATATCTATATATCTCTTCCATTTTTTTCCTTCAAAGCAAGTATTCATTTCCTTACTGATCTTTTTTGTCTAGTTGATCTATTGAGAGGTGACAGAGCAGTGTTGAAGTCTCCTACTACTATTGTGTACTTGTCAGTAGCTTCCTTCAACTCTATTGGCAGTTGTTTAAGTATAGTACTATTCCCTCAAGAGGTGCATATATGCTTAAGAGTGTGAGTGCTTGATGGGGTAATATATCTTTTGATAATTTTTACTATATTCCACCACTGTCTTTGGGTTGGACAGTTTCCTTTGTTAAGTCTGCCTTACGGTTGCTTCTTTGCATACAATTCCCTTTTGTGATCTCGCTGTTTTCGGTATTCTATTTCTATCTAGGATTTTCATTGTTCTGATTAGGATGTGCCTAAGGGTACTTGTATTTGGGTCTCTTTTAGCAAGTACCCTGCAGGCATCCAGGATGTGGGTGCAAGCACACTCCAGCCTTGGGAACTTCTCAGCAATGATGTCTTTGACTATTAATTCTTCATAGAAGGTTTCTTCCTGGATCTCTGGCATCCCATATGTTGTTTCTCTAGAAATGATCTCAAAGTTCTCTTGTCATCTGTTCATTTATTTTGAGGCTTTTTTCCATTGTCTGTAGGTTTTCTGCACTTCCTCTTGGAGCTCACTGATTCTGTCCTCAGCAGCTGTTACTCTGCTATTACTCTGAAAATTCAATGAATTTTTCATTTCGCCTATTAAGTTTCTTAGTTCGGTCAGTTCTCTTTGTATTTTTTTCATTTCTGCCTCATGATCTCTTATGTTTTATTGGCAGTCTGTTCCATCGTTTCTTTAAGCTCACTGAACCTCCTAAGCATTTCCAATCTGCACTCCATTTCAGAGTGTGTTATATAGGAAATTAATGCTGATTGGATCTGCAGGATTTCAGACTTCACCCATCAGGTGAGGTGGCATTTTGCACTGATTTCCCATGGTTTCCTTTATTTTCTCAAGATGAGTCTTTCCTACATCACTGTCAGAGTCTTTCCCGCTGCCAGGGAGAAATCAGGGGAATTTATGTGGATGAGGGATTATCTTGTAGCCAGGTGAGCAGCTCCAGCTCTGAAGGCTGTGCCACTGAATGTGGCTTCTGACCTATTCTGTATGGGTAGATTGGTCACTTTGTTCTCTGTGCCACCAGCCGTCCCTTACCTGTCATCCACAGTGTGACCCATCCAGTCTTCCTCTTTCTCCCCTATTCTCCTTCTGTACCTGGTGGAAGGCTCCTCCCTGCAAGGTCTTCTCGACTCATGGAATCAGATAAGATGAAGCCCAGATTCTTGCAGCTGTAGAACTTGTCCTGGTCAGACCCAGATGGAGATTTCCACACCTGTGGGCATGAGACACATCCCTGGGGCTCTCCAAACACCAATCTTTGCCTGCTGCTCTTCACCTCATATCTGTAGACATTACAATTGTTCTTATAAAGTAGGGGTTGGTGGAGACCGAAATAGTCACACAACAGTGATTTGCTTTGCTAGAATAATGTTAGGAGGTTAGTTAGGTAATACAGCAGGTAGGGTACTTGCCTTGCCTGTAGCTGACTTGGGTCTGGTCCTCTGAGCACCACCAGAAGTGATTCCTGAGTGCAGAGCCAGGAATGCATATCGCCCTAAGCATAGTTGTGTGTGGTTTAAAAAAATAAATAAAATAAAATAAATAGATTTTAAATGTGTCAATACCAAATTGAAAACTACTCAAGTGTGTTAGACGTGCTTTGCCACAATGCAGTCAGCTGTTGCTTTTGGACCTGGGACATGAAGCGTGCCCAGGTGACGGAGCCTGTGAGCGACAGGCAATGGCACAGAGTGCTGGAGAGTTTTCTGAGATAACCTTTGAGTCTACAGAGGAGCTGCGCTGAGAGACCATCAGGATTCCATCTGGGAAGGACAGGAAGAAGCTGCAGGGTGACCAAAATGTCAGAACACACAGTAGTTTCCTCTGCTTCTCTCAGGTGGTGAACCCCAAAAAGAAAGGGAAGAAGAAGAAATACATCAATTCAGGCACAGTAAGTCTGATAACACTCTTCGTAGGAACAATAACTCTGAGAACACTCTTATTCAGGACCAGTAAATCCAATAAGACACACTGATTTGGAAAGAGGAAGTCTGAGAATACTCTGATCAGGATCAAGAAGTTCAATAATACAGTGATCGAGGAATAATAAACCCTGGTAATACACTGACTCAGGAACAACAAGCTCAATAATAATCTCATTCAACAACAGTGAGTCTGGTAATACAGGTCAATCAGGAAGAGTAAGTCTGATAACAAAGTCATTCAGAAGCAGGAAGTCTGATAACATAATAATTCGGCTAGAGTAAATCTGAGAATAATCTGCTGCAGACACAGTAAGTCTGATAACACAGTCATTCAGGAATAGTAGACCTGAGAATATGCTAATAGAAACACTAAGTTCGATAATATAGTGAATCAAGATCAGTAAAGCTGATAACATAATACTATTTTAGGAAGAGTAAGTCTAAATACTCTGGTCCTGGAACAGTAAGTCTGAGAATATAGTAATTTGGGAACAGTAAATTTGATTAAAAAAACACTGATTCAGGGGCCCAGAGAGATAGCACAGTGGTGTTTGCCTTGCAAGCAGCCGATCCAGGACCTAAGGTGGTTGGTTCGAATCCCGGCGTCCCATATGGTCCCCCGTGCCTGCCAGGAGCTATTTCTGAGCAGACAGCCAGGAGTAACCCCTGAGCACCGCCGGGTGTGGCCCAAAAACCAAAAACAAAAACAAAAAAACAAACAAAAAAACACAACAACACTGATTCAGGAAAAGTAAATCGCTGATGAATCTTGGTCCAGGAACAGTGAAGTCTGATAATAAAGTAATTCAAGTATAGTAAGTCCAGTAACACTCCAATTTATGAACAGTAAACCTAAATCTACTCTGATCCAAGAAAGGTAGGTCTGAGTACTAATAGGGCTCTGTTCCCTTTTCAGGTGACCCTGCTGTCCTTCTTGGTGGAGACAGAAGTCACTTTTCTGGACTACATCAAGGGCGGGTGAGTGAGATGTTGACAGTGGGCAGTGCTGGGTGGAGATCATCCTGCTGGACAGTAGATTTAGTCAGCCCTTTCCTGGACTGTAGGCCAGTTCAGAGAGACTCCGGATCAATCCTGGAACAGAGCCGTGGACTTTGGGAAAGCAAACTCTCCTGGGCCCAGAGAGAATCTGTTGTTACTGGATGGCTGGAGCTCTATTTCCTGTGTCTCCTGGGAAACATGTAGACATAGCCTATGTCTCCCAGGAGCCTGTAAAGACCATTTCTTGTGTCTCTCGGGAGCCATGTGTGCTATTTCGCAGGTCTCCCATGGCTTGGGGATATGCTTATGCTTGGTCATTTGTAGATATAGAGGAAGCCCAGACTGGGCGGCCCTGTCCTGTATCTCCTTGGGATGGTTGTGATCTGGAGCTGTTCCCTCATGTCTGTGTGTCCAGACAGGGCCTGACTAGGGTGGCATTAGGGGCCCAGACTCCAATATGGGGGCACAGAATGGGCTCTTGGCAGAGGGACCTTCCCTTCCCCATAGGCACTGACACTCCCGCCTCCGACTGTGACCAGGAAAGGAAAGTCAGTCCCAAACCTTCCCAGGCTTTTCAGGTCCTAGTCTTTCCTTCACAGAAAAGAATTGCAGGAGATGAGCAGTGATGTAAAAAAATAAAGATTTTATTTGGAAGTTCTAAAGTATGGGAGAGGAGTAATGGGAGAGAAGGAGAGAGGAAGGTAGGGAAGAAAGAGGGAGAGAAAGGGAAGGGGGAAAGCCTAGACACCACATCCAAGTACATCTGCAGAGAACCCCAGTGTTAGAAGTCTGTGTGTCTGTGCAGATGTGAACTCGTCCACCTTCCCCTGTCCAGTTAGTTACATCTGTTTTTCCCAAACCAACCTCCAGAGCCTGTTGCTAGGGTGGTTTCCAAGGGGGAGAGCTTGGAGCAGCTGATATTCTTGTTTGATATTCTGAGTTCCAGGGGTGATATTTAGGTCTATGCTCCGTGGTGGGCCTCCCTCCCTCCCCCCAGGAGAACTACATTTTCTGGGCTGGAGATTCTGCCTCTCAGTGGGCTCCTGGTTCCTTGATGGATTCTGGATCCCTTAGGCATTTGGGCTGGTTCAGGATTCAGGGAAAGATTGTCCCATACCTGTATCCTGCTTCTGTCTTTATACTTGCAGCACTCATGTGCTCAAACAGGTTCACATCCTCGGTAACATTCCTGTAGCCACTAGGGCACCACTTTAGTCCTCTCACCTATGCGTCCTGTTCTTGGAGTCTCTGGTTGGTCTTTGTATGTGTTTTAATTTTGGGGGCACGCCCGGCTGTGCTCATAACTTCCTGCTAGCTCTGCACTCAGACATCACCCCTGATGGGACTGAGGGGACCATGTGGGGTGCTGGGGATCAATCTGGGGTCAGCTGTGCGCAAGGCAAGCACCTTAAGCCTTGCATTATCTCCCAGACACTGGTTGGTTTGTATTTTCAGTAACAAGTAAAGAGGGTGCCCAGCCATCCTTTTAAAATTCAGTTGGCGGGCAGGAGAGATAGCACAACGGTGTTTGCCTTGCAAGCAGCCGACCCAGGACCTAAGGTGATTGGTTCGAATCCCGGTGTCCCATATGGTCCCCCGTGCCTGCCAGGAGCTATTTCTGAGCTGATAGCCAGAAGTAACCCCTGAACACCGCCGGGTGTGGCCCAAAAACTAAAATACAGTTGGCAGTAATTTCACTGGCGCTCCAATGAGCACTGGCTCTTCTGTCTCAGGGCCAACCCTCCAGCTTTCCTCTGCTCTCCATAACCCTTTTCCTAGCTGTCTTTGGGTGAGGGTCAGAAAGGCAGGGCAGGTGACTGATGGACGATGGGTGACTGCAGAACTACCTGCTGTGATCAAAGCCTCAGAAAGAAAGGGACTGCACTGTAAAATGTCAGTTTTCTTGTGAGATCTCACACAAATAACTGTGCAAAAAAAAGATGAAAATCTGATCAGCGGTAGAATCATGCAGCTGGAAGTGAGCGGGCAATTCCCAACTCAGAGCAGAGTTGTTTGGGTGAGCTTCAGTGCCTTCTCTTATGGCCTCCCTGGGAGATCTCCCTGGCCTGTGCTTCAGCTTGTACTTGGACAAAAATATTACTTTGACTATCTGTGACTTCTGGACATTGTCCTTGGTCTTGCTGCACCGGAAGGGTTATGAATTCTGCTCACAAGCAGTTGCTTCTAAATCAGCCAGAATTCAATTTTTATGCAAATATTCTGTGAAAATGAAAATCTCATTTTGTCGACATTTTTGGTCGAGCAGAGCAGGATCATGCTGCTCTCGGAACTCGAGTCACGCTCTGACCTGTGTGTGTGGGGGAAAAGTCTCTTTGCGGGGAGACCTGTCCATAACAAGGCTGTTTGCAGACCTGAGAGCTGAATGTAGACCTGAGAGCTGAATGCAAACCTCAGAGCCGTGTGCAGACTTTAGTGCTGAGTGCAAACCCCAGAGCTGTGTGCAGACCTCGGAGCTGAGTGCAAACCCAAGGGCTGTGTGCAGACCTCGGAGCTGTGTGCAAACCTCAGAGCTGAATGTACACCCCAGAGAGCTATGTGCAGAATTCATAGCTCTGTGCAGACCTCAGCTGAGTGCAAACACCAGAGACGTGTCAGACCCCGGAGCTGTGTCTTGACTCAGTAAAATCGATATCATCATCCCTGAGATGAAGCACAGGGCCACGGCCAACCAGGAGAAGGTGTGGAGTTTCTTGAACAAAAAACTCATGGGTGTTTCTCAGCAGTGCATGTAGCTGTCGGGTGGGAAGAGGCCTTGGCTCTCTGCCCTGCGCTCACCTCAGTGACCAGGAGGACAAGGCAGGAGAAGCTGTGTGGGGGAGTGAAAGGAGGACAGGCCAGATTTGGGGGAGGACAGGCTAACCCTGCTGACCTCATTGGATGAGGTGGGCTGTCTCGTACCCCACACTCCCCCATGTCTCAGCAGAGAGGGCAGCAGGGCCTGGTGGAGGGGCAGGACCCATTCTAGTGAGAATCAGACCTCATCTAGAGGCTGCAGATCTCCATTAGGGCCCTGAGAGATGCTGCCGCAGGGATCCCCACCTGCTCCCTGCATGGGGGACAGTGAGCTTGTCCCCACCGGCCTTCCTTCTCTGGGAGAACTCAAGACTGCTCAGTCTGTTCTAATGCTCTGCCTATTCCAGTTTCTGGTCATGATTGAAGTATGTCTGGAGGCCAGCAGGGAAGGCACAGCTGCACAGAAGAGAGAGCCCTAAACAATAGTGCTCCATGGGAGCAGAGGGGAGAGGAAAGCTGGGCTTCTGGATCCAGGCACTATGACCACTGGTAGGAGACAGATCCTCTTGCCAAGGCCCATCAATATCTTCCCTGAAATGTGCCAGCAACCATTGCAGCAAGGGTGGGGGGATAGCATGTGTGTGCCAGCCAGAGAAACTATGGGTATAAGGTCAGTGGAACCATGTGCAGCAGGTCAGCTGTGTGCTTCAGTAAAGATCCTCATATCTGAATCCTTCTGGCACATTTGCCAGTGAGCATGAGAGGGGTTCCGGAAATCAGAGTTCGCTCCCTCACAGACTGTTCTTGTTTACCTTTATTCCAGAACACAAATTAATTTCACAGTGGCCATTGATTTCACCGCATCCAACGGTAAGTACTGTGGTTACCTCTTGATAAAATGTGTCAGCGACTCTGTGAAAATATGCATTCACTTCCATGAACTCCAGACATTTTATTTCCATGTCAAAGTCCTATAAACTTCCTTTCCTTTTTTACTATTATGAAGTAGTCTCGTAGAGAAAAGGCTGCAAGATTCAGTGAAATATCTGTAGTTTTGGTCAAGCTTGTGCAAGGTGCGATTATTGTCGCTTGGTGCCACCTTTCTGAGTCTTTATGGATGTGATGTTGGTTTATAGCACTGTGGGCAGAAGCAAGTCTTCTTTAAATGCAGCTGGAGGAAGACATCAGATCTAGTGACTACCCCGTCCCCCTCTCCTCAGTCTGTGCCAGCTCTGAGATCTTCTCGCGTCTATCTGCTCATGTCTTACATCATAGATCTCTTCTGTTCTCAGGAGTCTGTGGCTTTCAGTAGTGCAGGTCCCTAACTCAACTGGCTTACCAAGTTCTTTAGGCCTCTCTTGGTGACAGTGACATCAGATGAGTTCAGAGGATTCTCTCAGGATTCTTTTTGTGCAAATCTTTCATTGCCCATATTTTCAGGATAAAAATTCAATGCCCCTTCCGATCTATTTGAGTAACTTTGTCCCAAAGAGATGATCCCTTGAAATTAGTGATCACATGCTCCTAAAAGCATAGACATTATTTCTTTTTTTTTTTTGTTATATTTATGTTTTTTCAAATTGTTGTGGTGCTTACATTGCTCAGAGCTTACCTCACATTTTCCACACTTCGAAAAATAATTGGACTTGGGGTGGGGGTCAGAGTGAGCGCCTACTCTATCCCTCCTCTTACCTAAATGAAGAGTTGGACTAGAAAGTTCAAACCCCACAATCCCCTCATCTGGGGGATCCTGGGGGAAGTTTTGGAACCAGAAGGGTCTCACCAATGTTGGCATGTGGCAGAACTGCTCCACTCCAGAGCCCTCCCTGTCCTCAGGAAGCCCGGGCATGGGACAGGTTGATCGTGGGTGGAACTTGCTCTGATCCCTGGTACTGAGCTAGGTGTCTGCAGACTCACCACTCAGCTGTATTGACCTGAACCAGAATGTCACTGGTTCCTTCTCCCTCGAATGACGGTGCTGGGTGATGGCTCAGTACTTCCTGTCCATGTGCCATCACAGCCTTGGAGGACCTTAAAGTCCCTAAAGCCCAGATAGCCTGAGCCAGGGTCTGACGGTGGCTCACAGCAAGGGTGGCAACTGCCTTTGTCCTCCTGAAGTAGATAGGAGCAGCCACTTGGCCACTTTGCTTATCTCTGGGTGCCACCTTGTGCACAAGCAGTGACTGTGCCAGGTGGACATGGACCTCGGTGGGTGGGCAGAAAGGGGTGATGTATGCATGTCCCCCAGGGAACCCCGCACAGCCCACTTCGCTGCATTACATGAACCCCTACCAGCTCAATGCCTACGGCATGGCGCTGAAGGCCGTGGGTGAGATCGTGCAGGACTACGACAGCGACAAGATGTTTCCTGCACTGGGATTTGGGGCCAAGCTGCCCCCCGATGGGAGGATCTCCCACGAGTTCGCTCTGGTAAGGCACATGGGACTGGTGGGGGTTATGAATGGGGATGGAAGTGCTTGCTGTCAGGGCCTGAGCCTGGCATCTTCCTGTTGCATCTCTTCATCATCTCTATTGTGTCTCTGCCTCATTTGTGCCAGGGTGAGTCCTGTGGGGTTAGTTAGAGGTTCTGGACAGGTCCTGCTCTTCCCCAGGTCCCAGACAGCTCATCCTGGGGGTCTAGCTCCCAGCAGTAACCTCTCTTCTCCCTGCCCACCCAGCTGTTGAAGCAGCCTCACCCCTGGACCTCACACTGCCATTCTCTGCTGACGGTTTGGGATTTCCTGGCTGGTATCAGACACCCCCACTGTTGAGCTCCGAAGCTGGGTCTCTTGTACTGAACCCCACACCAGGGCCAGCCCAGGGCAGATGGAAACAGACTGGGCCTCAGGGGGGAGTAGTAGAGAGGATAAGAGGCTACTCCACCTCTCCCTGCTTTTGCAGAGTCCCCTGTAAACGGAGAAGGTTTCAGGCAGTGTCTAGAAGGATCTTTGTTGAGCCCAGCGTTAAGCAGTCACAGGGTCCCATCCACAGCTGAGGCAAGCTTCCTTGTCTGTGTGTTTCCACAGTGCTTAGTTTCCCCAACCTCTGTTCATGGGCCCAGCAAGGCTACATTGATCCCTGCCTGCCTAATGCCCTGCTAACAGATGTGCTTCTAGAGGCTTTTAGGCAGTTCTGTGGCCAGTAACGTCTGCAGCAGCCGCTGAGTCCTTGCTCTCTCTTGGTTTTTGCTTTTATGTCCCTCACCCTCACCCCCAGGGAAGCTGAGGGATGCCCCCTACCCCTACCAGTCTCAGGAGCTAAACTCTCTCAGAGGCAAGAGATCAGAAAGTTCCTCTTGCAGCCGAGGAGCCAGTGCCCAGAGAAAGGTTGAGGGAGCTCATTACTGTGCTAACTGGGGATCAGGCCTTCCACCCCTTCTGCTCACACATTTGAGCTCACACCTCTCTGCCTCCAGGCCTTCTTGGCTCTTCTGGCCATGCTCGGCCCAAGCAAACTTGACTGAACATAACTGGGTATGAATGAGAGTATGAGCATAATTGAATGCGAGTATGCGCATTAACTGTGTATGATCGTGAGTGTGAACATGACTAGAGCATGACTGACTGAAAGCATGACTATGAGTATGAGCACGCATGTGGGTGTAAGTGGTTCCCCTGGGGCCCTGTGCTGCTCTGCTGGCCACCCGTGACACGGAGATGGCTGCGTTGCAGAACGGAAACCCACAGAATCCATATTGTGCGGGCATCGCGGGCGTGTTGGAGGCCTATTACCGCAGCCTGCGCGCCGTGCAGCTCTACGGCCCCACCAACTTCGCACCTGTCATCAACCACGTGGCCAGGTATGCGGCCTCTGTCAAGGATGGCTCCCAGTACTTCGTGCTCCTCATCGTCACAGACGGCGTCATCTCGGACATGGCACAGACCAAGGAATCCATCGTGAATGTGAGTCCCGGTCTGGGAGAGGATTGTGACAGAGTCAGCATTGCTAAATAGTCCCCTGTCTGCCACTCACAGGCCGAGGCATGGCCAGCTCATGGGCCGCAACTTCCGAGTCTGTCCTAGTCACACACCTGCCCCGACTCACTCCTGACCAGGATCACACACCTTTCCTGGTCACACACCTGAACATGCTCAGACTTCTATCCCAGAAGGTCACCCATATATGTCCTTCCCTCTTTCCATGTTCCTTGTGTCCCCCCTATCCTTGCAGCAGTGCCCTGTGTCACTCTCCTGTCAACCCCGGGAAGCTGGTGCAGGGGGAGGAGGTTCTGGATGGTAGAAACAAGAATCACTTGCTGTTCTATACGTATACAGTTGGTGGCAGGTCAGACAGGGTCAGTACCTCATGCAGCTGTGTGGATATGATGCCCTCACTCCGTAGCCTTGTGTGCAGGCACCTATTGGGGACAGTAAGTATGTCTGAAGAGGCTATGGGCTTCCACTTAGACTGATCCATCAGCAGCCAGGGCCCGGGGTAGGGAGTGACCAGCTGAGGGCAGGTCTTTCCCAGCTTCCTTGGGTCTGGAGTCCTGTACCAGAGCAACACTATGTTATCTGCATGGGCATGAGCTTCTGCAGGCATGGTGGGGATTCAGCCCATCTCCAAACCCACAGTCCCTGTACACTGACCCTCTCTCACTGTCTCTCTTGCCCTCTTAATGTGTCTCTGTCTCTGTGTCTCTTTGCAGGCCTCCAAGTTACCCATGTCCATCATCATTGTGGGTGTGGGACCTGCGGAGTTTGATGGTGAGTGAGGGCTGCTCTCAGGGTGCCAACATGGGTGCCCACATCTCGCCCTCCCTGCACGGGGACCCTGGGGGGGCTGTCTTCACTCAGACAGAGCTGCAGGGGCATGCCAGCCCAACCTGGGGCCCAGCTAGTTCCCCTTGGAGGACACACAGTCCACCCAGTGAGCTGGTGCATTCTCCAGGAAGACAGAAAGAGTGCAACAGAGATGGAGAAATAGAGACAGAGAGACATAGAGACAAGAAACAGACAGACAGAGCAACTCAGAGACAGAGGCAGAGAGTCAAAACGACAGAGAGAGAGAGAGGCAGAGAGAGAGAGAGAGGTGGGGGGAGGGAGAGAGAGAGGCAGAGGGGTGGAGTGAGTGAGAGAGAGAGAGAGAGAGAGAGAGAGAGAGAGAGAGGCACACAGGGAGGCTCTTGGTTCTCGAGCCCTTCAGGGGTCCCAGCCTAGCCCACATACCCTCAACTGGGGCGGACAGAGCTGTAGATTGATCCAGACCCTTTGCCTGTGTCTGGCCATGTCCTGGTCCCCCAGGAGGCTCCTTGGGCAGGTTTCAGGTCTTGTGATGTGGAGGGGAGTGGCTGATGTCTGGACCCGACCCAGCCCCCGGTCACTGTCCTCTCATGTTTCCCAGCCATGGTGGAGTTGGACGGTGATGATGTCCGGGTGTCGTCCAGAGGGAAGTTTGCCGAGAGGGACATTGTACAGGTGAGGCTGCCATGGGGTCTGGGTCATCTCTAGTCTTCCAGAAGTACATTTCTGGGGTGTGTGGTTGTTTGCTGAAAGGGGACAGCTCCACTTCAGAATCTCTAGGTTTGACAGAATTTGAATTTCACACATGAAATTATGTTTTGGGTCCTGGACACATCTGACTGGGGTTCCATACCTAGGACCACATATGATCTCCTGAGCCCACTGTAAAATCGCCCCATGTATGGTATTTCCAAGGACACTGTAAAATCACCCCATATATGGTATTTCCAACCCCAGGTGAACATGTCTAATGCAGGGTCGCACATGAAATAACCCAAACCATGGCAATCTTCTGTCTCATATGGAGAGCTAGATGCCTGTCAAAACTGTAGTTTTTTACTGAGTACACTCAGGCTATTCTGAGCCAGTTTCACCTATGTTTACAGATAAGACAATCTCTGTTTTGGGCGTAAACCCAAATTGTAAAAACACAGAGGGGTCGGAGAGATAGCACGGCAGTAGGGCGTTTGCCTTGCACGCAGCTGACCTGGGAGGGACCCGGTTTGATTCTCAGCATCCCATATGCACCCCACCCCCCCAGCCTTCCAGGGGCGATTTCTGAGTGACCCCTGAGTGCTGCTGGGTGTGGCCCCCAAACCAACCAACCAATCAATCAATCAATCAATCAAGTTTAAAAGAAAAACAGATACAAAGAAAACAGGGATGACCTTTGTTTTGTGAAACAAGGTGTAATCTAATAGCCTACCAGGAGTGAGCTCTGAACATATCTGGGTGTGACCTCAAGACCCCAAGACAGCAAGGAAGAGTGTGCTATAATATTGCATCAGCATAGCTCAAACAATACTGTGGCACAATAAGGTGGTGTAATAATCTGACTATTTCTTGGGCCTGTGACTCATTGCATGAGGGTACAAAGAGCCTGTCAGTCAAACGTATCTTGAGAATGAGTGGGAAGGAAAACAGATGCTAGAAGAGTGAAAACTTGTCCTGGGAAGAGAGTGACTGAGCCCCGTGAGTCGGCTTCTGGACCTTTTGTGCCCTGCTGGGGTGGGAATGGCAGGGGTACATTTCAGCCCCCCAGTGCTGTCACAGCACAAGGGGATCGCACATGGGCTAATCTTCTCATCTCACAGACCCCCTTCCCTGTCACATCACCCCTATGACTCTCCTTGTCTACTCAGGGTTGTCTCATGTGGCCACAGATCCCTTGGCCACATGAAACTCTGGTCTGTGTCTCTGGCCAGTATCAGGAACTATCTGCAGGGTCCTAAGACCATTGGGAGACCCACATGTGTTCACCTGGCTGGGGCACGCTTCTCTGCATAGGCATGAAGTAGTGTGTATTAGCATGAAGTGGTGTGTGTTAGTATGAAGTATGTATAGTAGACATAAGGTATGTGCATTAGTCATGAGGTATGTGCACTAAACATGAAGTGTGTGCACTAAACATGAAGTGAGGTGGTTGCATTAGACATGAAATGTGTTTATTAGACATGAGAGTTGTGAAGTAGGTATTAACTGTGTGTTCACTCCCCTTGGCAGCATGTCCCCTAGGTGGGATAGGGCACCAACGTCTGGCCTGCAATATTGAGCCTGGTACCCCACAGATCATGCCACTGAGGATGGTTGAAGGTGGCGACAGGCCTGTGGGTGGGGAGCAGCACAGTTGGAGAGTCTCTGACCAGCTCCTTTCTTTCAGTTTGTGCCTTTCCGGGACTACATGGATCGGAGTGGAAACCACATCCTCAGCATGGCACGGCTGGCCAAGGACGTGCTGGCCGAGATCCCGGAGCAGTTTCTGGCCTACATGCGGGCTCACGGCATCAAGCCCTCGCCAGCACCGCCCCCCTACACACCCCCAACACATGTGCTGCAGACACAGATCTGACCAGCCCAGCCTGGCCCGGGCCTGAACACCGAGCGTTCCTGGATCCAAACCGAATCTTCTTCCTAGACCAAAACTGTAAATACGGTGGTTGCATGAGCCACAGGAGACATTACTGAGCTGCTTGGAGCGAGTTCCGGGTGTCTTGGGGGGCAGGGGGCAGACAGCCGGTTCCCAGCATGCTGCTGGGGAAGACACAGCGATTCTGAGCTCAGCTCCTATCCTTGGCCACGTGTGCTGACGTTTACATGTTACTCCTTTTGAGACCTTCAGCACTTTTATAACTGTTCTTAAGATCTGACTCTCCAATCCACTGTCTTCTCACTCGCAATAGCCACAATCAGTAGAGCAATATTTGCAAGCGGCTACTGGTCCTGGGGAAGGAAGGGGGGACAGGCCGGCAGGACACCTGGTGGTAGGCATGTGTGGCTAGGGGGTCTACTGGTCAGGCCGGTCACGAGGCCCAGTCCCTTTCCTGGGGTGCCAGGTGCACAGTCGGACATGAGCACCCAAAGAGAGGATCCCGTCCCTACCTGTGCGTCTCAGAGCAGAAGTCGGACTCTGTCCTTCTGCCCTGTCTTGTCTACTATGTACTCTCGGGGGCTTTCTTGCTGGGTTTCCTACCAGACCCTCCCGCACCCCCACACAGCACACACGGGCTGGGATCTCCCATGATGTGATGTGATGTGGCCTGTCAGAAGCCACACTCGTGCCTGACTTGCCGGCTCCCACCCAGGCCTCTCAGCGCTGCGCATGACGGTCCCTGCCGGAGCCCCCCATGTGCTGAGATTGTGTCGATGTGACCCGGAGCACTTTAGAATAATGGCCTTAAATTCCCCAGAGCTCCTGGAGGGATCGTGAGCCGCCTTCAATGCCGAGAGAAGCGGGTCTATCTTCCCCATTTCCACCACACAGCTGCTTGGGCCTCTGTCCCTTCCCACCCCTTTTCTCCTGCGTTTTTCCATTTCTCACTCCCTTGGCTCAAGTTGGCTTAGGGTGATTTTTCTACGCATGAAACCATTTTACTGAAAAGGAAAGCTCTACAGAGATTTCTCTTCACTTATCTCTCAGTGCTCATGTCATGTTCTCTAACTGTGTAACATACACACGTCCATTTTTAAGTATGTATTAAACTCTTTGAAAGGATGCGTGTCAGCTCTGGAGGGTCTGTGTTTGGTAGCCCTGTGGCATGTGGGTAGCATGTGAATCATGATACTTCAAAGTGTATTTGCAGGTGCTGTATGTGTTGTAATATATGGTGATAATGTGTGTGGTATACAGAATATGTGGTGCATATGTGTGTGTTGATGTCTGGTAGCTGGTCCCTGAGTCTGATGGGTATGGAGACCATATGGGTGCTGGGAACTGAACTCGGATCAGCAGTATACAAGGATTGCCATTGAGGTTATTTTTGAAGGTTTGAATTGTACCACACTTAATTCTTTTGCTCCATTGTGGAAAGACCTCTCCAGCAATGATTACTTCAGAGTTACCAGTGTTACATCATCACTTATTAACCATCTTTCATGTCAGAACCTTCCTTGCTCAACAGTACAACCATATATTAGCTGTGGGGATTCAACTAATGAAACTACTGCCCATTTGGATGCTAGGAGTGAACTTGAAGAAACAGAGGGCAAAGGAAAAAGAAAAAGGGGTCGTCCCGGCCGGCCTCCATCTACAAATAAGAAACCTCGAAAATCTCCAGGAGAGAAGAGTAGAATTGAAACTGGAGTCAGAAGGACAGGTTGTGGAAGAGCTAATGGGCACCCTCAACAGAATGGCGAAGGGGAGCCTGTCACATTATTTGAAGTAGTGAAATTGGGGAAAAGTGCAATGCAGTGTGTGTGTGTGTGTGTGTGTGTGTGTGTGTGTGTGTGTGTGTGTGTGTGTGTGTGTGTGTGTGTGTGAGGATTGCTCTGTCCTGCAGCCAAGGGAGATGGCAGGTGGACCAGGATCTTCCTCACCCCATTATGGAGATGGTCAGTTCTGGCCCAGGGTCTCTGCAGAGGTGGGTAAGGGCCCTAGTGTGGGGCAGGAGAGGTAGAGGTTTATCCAGTTCCTGTCCACTGTCGCTCTGCATGCCCTTGAACTCACAGGCCTTGAGACAAAAGAGGACTCATCTGAGGCCAGGCAGTGACTAGATTGCAGAAACCAGCCACGACAAGGAGAAGAGCAACATAGCAAGCCGGACTAGACCCACGGGACAGCCATAGTCGAGTCCGCACTGCACACCCAGTATCTCTGTCTCCTCCATTCCCTGACATTTCCTTTGCAGTGGTGTTCTGTGAGTATATGTTCTGCCTATGCCCAAATGCTCCTCCCTCTGCTGAGGTCTCCATGCCTGGCTTCATTTCCCGAAGGAAGGTGGGGAATCCTCATCCTGTTCTCAGCATTCTCCAGCGTCTGCAGAGAAACTCTCTTTTGGTTAATACAGCATGTGGGCATCAGGGACCCATTCCAGGGCTTTAAGAGCAAGCAAGTTATGAGTCTATTTAATGACCTTGTAGGAGACACGCTCCCCTGTCACAGAAGATGAGGGTTTCTCCAGGGGTTCTCACAGTGTTCATCACTGCAGCTGGAATAGGAGATGGGTTATTAGGTAATGTGCGTATGGGGTATGACTCTGCCTCTCAGTTATCTGAGATAGCAGGAAATAGGAAGTTGGATATTCATTGAGAACATTTGAAACCATGTGTCTTATTATTTACAGCTCTTTTAAATGGGGCCAGACTGAATTTTGGATGATTCAAGATCAAAGGGTTTGTTGTTGATGTTGTTTTGATTTGGTTTTGAGGCCACACTTGGTGGTGCTCAGGGCTTACTTTTGGCCCTGACGAGCTTGGGGGTATCCTATGGTGTGCCAGGAATTAAACCCAGGCCAGCCGCATGCAAGGCAAGTACCCTCCTTGCTGTGCTATCACTCCAGCCTCCCTAATGAGTTTTGATGTGGTGTTTGAGTGGGCCGTGAACATAGCTATGATCTTCTGGGAAACCCTGCAGTTGGCAGGCTGGGGCAGGGCTGTGGGGCCCTGATGTGGCCCTAGAATTCAGCAGGGGACAATCAGCACACAGGGCAGCTTGCACTGTGCGGAACAAGACTGCAGTTCCCTCTATCAGAAGTTTAGGAAAATATTGTCCAACAGTCTGTGTTATACCCCAACAGTGCAAGAGATCTTCCCTCTGAGAAGGACATTCTCATGTCATCAAGTCAGGTAAATGTGATATCAACAAGGCCCAAGTCAATCTCCATGAATCATTATGACAATTTATAAGCTGGTTTATATATATATAAAAAGGGAAAGTAACAAGGAGTTCCACGGGATAAATGCTGTGCTATAGTGAGTGATTTAGATGGAGCACAGTAAGGACTGTGGATACAGCGAGCGCAAGAGAGCTGGACTTCTCATCCTGCTTGGCCTCACTGTCTAAACGTGTCATGTAGCAGGCCACATGGCTGAAGGTCTCAGCAGTGCCTGTGCAAGGTCCTTCCTGGGAGGAGTACAAAGTGACTCCTCTCAGTGGCCCACCGGCCAGAGATCCTCTTCAGGTAGCTTCCACCAGGCTTCTTACTCAGGACTCTGTGGGAGCTGAAAGAAAACTTGGGGTCCTTTGCTCCTGACTGCTGCCATTTCTGTTTCACTTCATCTTGCTGATATTTGCCACCCTTGTCTTTTGCTTCTCTTCCTTCTTCCTCGCTCCTCTTTTTTCCTACTGACTTTTGTCCACATTTGCATTTCTGGTCTCCATGTCACTCTGCAAGAATCATTACTATTTTCTTTATGAAGCATTTATTACTGTTTTCTTTATTACTATTTTCTTTTTGATCTGGGCCTGAGTAATTGGACGCGTGTTTTGGCAGTTCCATCGTCTTTTCCCTACTAATTGGCCTGTTTGATTTCTCCTTCCTTCGGAGGTTTGAGGGGTGCCTGTTGCTCTCTGATAGGAAATTAATCTGCCTTGATGTTTTCAGCTCTTAGGGCGATGATACCCTAGGAGGTGCTTCTGTGATGCATGCAGGAACCCACAGTGGCAGCATTTGGTGGCAGCACTGCTGAGACACCGCTGTTCCGAGATCCCTTTCCCTGGCCTCCTTGGCATAGCCCCTGCAGCTGTGTGTGTCTCATGAGGGTGCCCACTGTGGAGCCCTTGGCATGGATGTCAAAGGAAGGCAGATCTGCCTCTGCAAATGGCCCTGCATGAAGAATGCACAGGCAGGGACCATGGTGATAGTGAAAATGGTGATGATGATGATGATGATGATGGTGGTGGTGGTGGTGGAGACTCCAGGGCCATGTTCATGTGCAGGAGGGCAGGAAGCCCAGCACCCTTGAGATGGGCTGAACCTGGCAGAGCCAGTGGGGTATGTTCTGATAGGTCCGGAAAACCATCTGAACCAGTGCAGGCTTGGGATCTGATTCCTTAGTCTCAGGGTAGCCCAGCAAAGCCTCGGAATAGCTCCTGTTGCTGCCCCCCAGTGTTTTCAATGGCCATCACTCTGTGTCATGGCCCTGAGCTGAGTTTCGCCACAGCAGGTTCTCTCATCTGCCTCAGCACTGTTTTTATGAGCACTGTTTCTCCTCCTCTCCCTCCTCCTCCACACATGTCAGCGATAAATTCCCCTCCGTACGCATCATCTGACCTGCACTTAGCGGCAGCATGTGGTGTTTATTCTCTGCCTTTCTCTCTGTTCATGGTATTGGAAAATCCATAAAAACATATTAAAAGCATACATTAAGGCAGGCCCTGAGACACAAGTGCATTTGGCAAGATTAGATTTGGACACTCTGGAATGAAGGATGGGTTTCTGGCTGAGAGCAAGGGTAGGAGGAGGCGAGCACTGTAAGTTGAACTCATGGCCCAGGTCCCCCCAATAAGAGACTGTGATCGCAGCTCTGGCCCAGGGAATCTGTGTTCATGTTGAGGTCATGGATGGCCCAGAGTGGATGACCAGAGTGGATGACTGCGACATCTACCTGGGAACAGACAGCACCTGACTGCCAACAGACCCTGGTCCCGGGTCCCCTCCTGTCCCTTGACAATCTTCCTTCCACCTCATCCAGCTGCTTGGAAGTGACTTCATCACATTCTGTGGCCCATACCGCCTGCATGTGCACATGCAGACACACAGACTTATGCACAGTAATAAACATATACATGTACAGAAAGACATACATATATGCATATATACTCACACAGACACACACATCCTACAGCACCCAGAACCTGCTGCCAATGCGACCTTTGTTCTTCCCCTCTGCAGCTCCCAAGCCAGCACTAACCTGCCCCAGGTTCATGCACATGTGCAGTGCCAGTACCCAGAGGGCAGGAAGCCCAGCACTGTTTAACCTGGTGAAGCTAGTGGGGTATGTTCTGCCAGTCCTGGAAATCCATCTGAACCAGTACAGGTGGAGGTTCTCTGGGGTAAGGGGCAGCAGCCAATCTCCAGCATGTCATGTTCCAGCTTCCACATGGTGCCCTTCAGGTCCTGGAGAAGCAGAACAGAACACGCAGCCTCGTGGCCAGGAGCTGGACCGGTCCTGCTGGGCTACGTGCAGTAGGGGTTGGAGGCCCAAGAAGCAGCCAGACCGTGGAACAGACTCTACTGATGACCCACCCCTAAGGAGCTGTACTCCAGCATGTGTAAGGGAGTCAGGATTGACTCAGTAGGAGCAGCAGGTTCCAGAACCTTCTAGACGGAGCTTCTCCACTTCAGGGGCACAAGGGCAGCTTGGGGAGCAGTTGAAAGTCTCAGCCCCATCTCTGCAACACCAAAATGAAGGGAAGGGCTGCTTCCAGTAGGCCTGACCGTGGAGGCTATGGGTTGCCAGGGCCAAATTCAGGGTCTCATCCAAGCCAAGCCTAAGACCTCATGGGACCCACCCTTGCCCCAGAAACTTGTCAAGATGGCCAAAGACCCGCTAGAGTCCCACCTATTCTCCACAGGGTCTTCCACAGTGCCAGGGCCCTGATCAGACACCAGGAGAAGCTGGTTCGGGGCGGAATGCACCACACGCCACACACAGTGGCCACAGGCACAGCTCCACATCCGAGTGGAGAAAAGACTTCACCTCAGGCAGAAGATCAAAGGGCAGCCACAACCCAGAGTCCATGGAGAATGGAGGGAGAATGGCACAGCCAGGGGAAGAAGGCTGCACACACAGACCCTTGTGCCTTAGACTCTGCCCACATCAGACCATGTGTAGGTATATATATTTACACTGCATTTCAATGCTGTGCACATGGCTACATGTATATGCTTGCATACAAGCACACAGGCTTGTATGAACGAATGCACAAATGTCTTCATCATGTATCTATGCATGTGTCTGTATATATAGATATGTACAGTTAAGCACACACATACATGGGTATGTTCACATGGTTTCCCAGGTGCCACGTGAATACATATGTGGCAGATACATGTGTGGGTGCATGTCTGGGCAAACACTGTTTGTGTCTGGCCATGTCACTGGCCGTCCTTTTTCATATGAAATGAGGAAGCCTGAGATGATAGGCCTACAGCCCCCTTTCCTTCCAGCCCATCACTGTGCCCTGGAGAACCCAGACCCTCTGATTGAAACCCCCGCTTTGCTCCCTCTAGTGCTCTGTGACTGACTGTCTCTGGGAAGAGTGTTTGGTGCCTGGACTACATGCCCTTCTTGCCCATGGTCCCAGAGCCAAGGCACCAGTTCTATGATTGGCAGTGCTGTATGCCCACTGGGCGAGGGCAGAGCTTTCTCCTGGACCTCCTCTGCTAGGCTGGTGAGAAACCCTGCCCCGGAAGCTACAATAAAGGGAAGCCAGAGGTGCCCAGAGTGATCGTAAACCTCTCTGTGCCAGCAGCGCTGCGAGGGAAGGTTGAAAAGTGCCAAATGAACTCAGCTCCGTGGATGGGCGTTAAAGGCTGCCAGGAAAGCTGGGCAGTTGCAGCTCTGAAGAACTGCCTGGCCGCAGTGCTCAGTGTCTGGAGCAGCAGGGCAGTAGGGGCTTCCACGGGGCTCTTGAGGAGTTGGAGGGACACAGTTCTGCTCACCTGATGAGATGAAGGAGGAATCAGAACCTACCCGAGGCCAGAGCAGGGCAGAGCTGGGACACTTGAGCATGGGGCAAAGGCTGCTGCCCTCGGCCATCCTTCTCTGCAGTGCTCAGAACTGACTCTCAATAACACTGAATTAATAATCACCTTCCGGGACTGGCGAGGTGGCGCTAGAGGTAAGGTGTCTGCCTTGCAAGCGCTAGCCAAGGAAGGACCGCGGTTTGATCCCCCAGCATCCTATATGGTCCCCCCAAGCCAGGGGTAATTTCTGAGCGCTTAACCGGGAGTAACCCCTGAGCATCAAATGGGTGTGGCCCGAAAAACAAAAAAAAAATCACCTTCCTCAGTACCCTCAGTACTTCATCACACCTTCAGCACTTCACCTGCACCAATACCTCAACAATGCTTCAGCCTCCTCAGTGCCTCAACAACTCACCCGCACCAAAAACTCAGCAATGCTTCAGCCTCCTCAACCCTTCGTCAGTACTTTACCTGCATCAATACCTCAGCAATGCCTCAGCCCCCTCCGTACCTCATCAACACCTCACCCTCAACAATACCTCAGCTGCACTTTAGCCTCCTCACTACCTCAATACCTCACCATCACTAATGCTTCATTCTCAATATCTCAATACTTCAGTCTTCTCAAGACCTCGTCAATGCTTCATTTTCAACACTTCATCAGTACTTCACCTTCTCCAATACCTCACCAATGCTTCACCTCTTCAAATCCTTACTATGATCTCACCCTCACCACCATTTCTCACACCCTGAGAGCAAGCTCATCAGTAATTCTGCCCCACATTCAGCCCTGTTCCCTCCTGAGTGCGTGTCTGATGCTTCGAGAACACAGGTTACTCATGCTTCTATTACTGTTTCTCTGGCTAATCAGACCCAGAGTTGAACCTCACAAACGTGTTGAGTGGATATGTCCGTAAATGACTACGATGTTCTTCAAAATGAGGTCTTAGTTGCCAATAACTTCTGTCATTAGTCTAGAAAATTGAGTGTTTTAGGATTCTTGTCTCAAGGTTTCTTTCTAAGTGTTCATTGGTTTATGACTCATTGACCATCTGGGAACTATTTCTATTTCCATACGATGAATGAAATTTCAGCACGTTGAGCTGCTGAAGCACTGGGCCGGTGTACAGTATTACGAGAAAGATGCCATTGTGCCTCTAAACAGAAATGGACACTGAGTACCTGCCAGGCAGACCACTGCTCAGGAAGGAACCCCAGACCACTGCTCAGGAAGGAACCCCACCAAAGAAACCCCACTGACACAGTCAGCTCTGCCCAGACAGGCTCCCGGTGACGCGCACTGTCTGCTGAACGGGTTATTTTTTGCCTTTGTGCTTCTTCGACACTTTAAACACAGTCATTAAGAGTTTCCTGGGAGCCATCCCAGGCTGATCCCATGTGGGCCTAGCCTGCAGAGGTTTCTGAAGCTGACTGCTCCCTCATCCATCTCAGAGCCAGAGAATGGCTGCCCCCATGGTGTGGTGGAAGGGGTGACCTTTCCCTGTTGCACATTCACTAAATGCCCCTTCCCAGAACTCCCTCCCCATCTCCTCCCCTCATTCCAGAAATAGCTGCGCAGATACTATTCTCTGAGGGCAGGTTGAAAGCATGTGGGTGTGTGAAGAAGATGGAATTGGGGCCACCATGTGAGGGCCAACACCCCACTGCCTTTGGGTTCCCCATGGGAGCAGCCCTGGAGAAAGCAAACAGGGGCTCAGAGATGCATTATTGACTAGCAGAAATGCTCTTCCTCACTGTGCAAAGTGTCTCCATCAGTGCCTCATGTCATACAGGAGCCCCAGGAGGAAGAGATGCCAATGAGCATAGCTTGTAGGACTGTCAGTTTGCCCGATCCAAATGCCATTTCCTGGCATTGCTTCTCTGTGGCTCGTGAGGACCAGCATTTGCACCCAGCATGTTCTGAAGCTTGTGGTGCTATACACAGCTGTAGCTTTGTGTTTACAAATTAATGCATGTCACTGCTGATGGCCTAGGAGACGATATCACCATCTTCCAAGGATGTGGGAGCCCTGGGTCACATAGGGTGGCATTGCTGTGAGAGGATGAGTGGGCCATGGATGCAGTGAGCTGCCACACTTGGCCTTTGCAGGCCACCTAGGTGCCAGCCCAGTTCCTGAGGCCTCAGTTTCCTGCACACTCATGGTCCTTGGTGGCCTGGCCTACCCGGGGTCCCCATCAAGCATGATGGGCTACCAGGAGATGCTGTAAGTATACTCCATCTCCATCTCCCTCTGTCTCTGACCTTCTTGGCACCTCGTGGGCAGCCTGGCATGCTCTGGTACATTGCACAGTGCACAGAACAGGGTCTGATCAATCAGCAGACAGCACAGCTGAGGGCTATGATACCCACAAGGTTGTGAGTAAGCCCCAGAAGCCTTCCCTGTCAGATATGAAGACAACCAAGAAATGAGTAAGTTTACCTAGATAGTTGACAATATGAGGAGAGGAGCAGATAATATAAGGAGAGCAGAAACAGCTCAGCTGGGTGGGGGGATTCTGTATCCACTTTTTTGTCCTGCCCCCACCCGGGACAAAGACAATCTACAGAGTCTTCGCATTAGCTTCCTCTTCCCTTCACACCCCCATTTTGAGATGTAAAGATATGCTTAGATTTGATTAGTATTAGATAGGCATGTGCCTGTTGGCTTCTGCCCTTCCTCCCATGTTGATTGTCCCTGCACAATAAATACAGGATGTGAAGAACAGTTAGGGCTCTCAGTTCATTAGGCTGGGAAGCCTCTGGCCCCATGATTTTTCTCTTGCATGTCTGTCTTGTTTTCTTAATCCTTGCCACCTGCTTCTACTTCAAGCCCATTCACCTGGGGTTGGACTCCAGCATTCCCCAGGAGATATGTTTGTCCCAGTGAGTTTAGTTCCCTGGGGGAGTGTGTGTGTGGCCTGGTGTGGCTGTCCCAGACCCATGCAGCTGCTGCTCTCTTCACAGAGGGCCCATTAGGTGTGGAGAGGAAAGGGGTATGGTGCTTGGATGAATTGAGCAAATCAAAGGGGCCAGAGTAATAGCACAGTAGTAGGGCATTTTCCTTGCATGCAGACAACGTGGGCCAGATCCAGGTTCTATCCCTGGCATCCCCTATGGTCCCCCAAGCCTGTCAGGAATGATTTATGAACACAGAGCCAGGAGTAACCCCTGAGTGCCACCAGGGGTGGCCCCCAAACAAACAAACAAACAAACAACAACAACAACAAAGGCTATCACCCAATGCTGACCTATGTCTGACACTCAGACAGCAAGAACCTGGCTGAAAAAGTGGCAGCGACATATGTATATCAGCCTCTTCCCTTAGATTGTTAAAATTGGTCCGTTATTGGGTCTGGGAAAGCCCACAGCCTCAAATAAAGACCACAAACCTTCAGAGAATGCAATCAGCAAAGTGAAGTTTATTGATCCAGAGCCCTGGGGTCCACCGACTCATGACACAGCAGGTTTGCTAGTGGAACCCGGAGCCTTAGAAACCCAGGGCCTTTCTAGTAAACCATCTGCTAATAAGGTTTCAAACTTCAAACATTTCATTGTTTCACACAACTGTTACAATGAAAAAACATCCAATAATGCAAGCTGAAAAAGGCATAACTTAACTATCCCAACCCCCCTTTGACGTCTGCCACCCTAGCCCACATCCTGATAGTCTGTAAAGATATGGCCTATACCCTCCAGATGGTCCTTGGGAGGGTCTTGCTCTGGCAGCGTGGAGGCCTTGTTTTGGAGATAACAAAGTTACAAGGCCTAGCAGGGGAAGGGAGTCTGGTCTCATACTATAGCTCAGAGCAAGCCAGTAACAGAAGCAAAGTAGCATTAATCTCAATCGCACTCTTATTCTATACCTATTACACCATCCTATGTGTTCTTGGGTTGTTAATTCTCACAGTGCCCATATTGTTCTCCAATGCTTAACTTTAAATCATGTTTTCCAGCTGGTAGCTGCTCTTTTAGTATAAACACATGCAGTCATCCCTTTCTCCCTGAGCCAGCTGGTAGCTAGCTGGGGCCACCCCGGTCAGTGAGTTGTTCACTGCTCCCTTGTTAGGGCCCATAATGGCAGAGGGCTTGTAATGGCAGAATTTATGTCAAGTAGGAGTTAACTCAAGAATCTCTAAAAGCAAGCAAAAACAGAAGCCAGAAAGCATATGGTTAGTCCTAATAAATTATACCTATTACACCTAACTTATTCCATCTTATTCTTAACCCTTACAAGATGAGTTTCCCAAGATCCCAGCGGGGTATTCCCAGGCTGCAGGGAAGATGAATCACAGAGCAGCCTGTGAGACAGAGTGAGGGAGGCAAGAGGGGCCTGGAAAGGTAGGTCTGAGCTCACCCAGAATACAATTGTTGGTGCGCCAGTGGGAATGGAACATAATAGTCAGTAGTCAGCTGGGAGACCTGCACTTGCCGACAGGAACCAGCAAGAAGGGCAAGATCCCATGATGGCAGAAATGAGGGTTTGCTGCATGATGTGAGTTTGGTCCTCCCAAGTGTGACCTGCATGATGTGTTTGCCTTCCCCAGTGTGACCTGCATGGTGTGAATTTGGTCTTCTTGGGTGTGACTTGCACTGGTCGCACTGGGCGGCACATGCACTGGGCTGTGCATGTGAGAAAGAGCCACCCCTAAACCGGCTCTGGGCTTCACACTCTTCCTCAGTGCCTGTGTATTTATTTAGCTTTGTGCACAAGCTTCTTTAAATCGGTCCTTCCATTTTTAGTTACTGACCCACTTTCTGCTTTCTAAGTCAACTGGTGACCAAAAAAAAGGGCAACCACAGAGACGTTTTGGGGGGGAGTGTGGGGACATTCCAGTCAATGAATGCAGGGTTGTTCTAGTGATTTCAAGTAGCAAGCAGCTTGCAGGTGGCTATGCTGGGAGTGGCTCAGTGAAGTTGCTCTGTGTCACATGAACTGGAGACATGTGCATGTTTCTCTGAGCTCCTAATTGCAAGTCTGCTTCCCTTGAGGCTGGCAGGTATGTCCCGCCCCTCCAGCAGATGTGGGGTATTCTCAGGGCCCATGAAGGTTGCCAGAAGCCTGAGAGGGGCACAGGCACATTTCCAACAAGGGTAGGGCTGGTCCCACAACCCCTCGGCACCCAGTTCTCCAGAAAATCTCTGATTAGTCCTGTAACGCTGCTTATCAGTTCAACCAACAGTGCTGGATTGGTAATGTCTGGCTAGTTATTTGAGTGCACACTGGGTGGAATGGAACCATTTCCTGCTCCAATATTCAGAGTCTGAGGAAGTCTGAGGAAGTCTTTAAACTCAAGTGTTTCCAAAGGAGGGGGGGTAGACCCTGCAGGGCACTATAAATAATAGGATGAGTACTAAGGGTACTAGAATGATATAGCCTTAGGCATCACTGAGGGGCACTTCTTGTTTGTTTGCTTAGAGTTTAGGGGTGCAGGGTGGTTCTGCAAGATGGCGGGGCCAAAATAGTTTGGGGGCCTATGACTAGACTCAGCAAACACAGAATTAAGCTGCAGGGTATATAGGTGATTGCACAATGCTCAAAGGTCTACACCTGCTGCTGAGTGCACTTACTACCCAAGGCTCTCCCTGTCCCATCAGTGCTCAAAGTTCTACACCTGCACCTGCTTTAGGACTTTCACTCACAGTGCTCCAGACACTCCTCAGGGCCCAGGACTTAGACCACAGAGCCAGAGGACTTCCCTCTGGTGCGGGGTCCTGAAGCCCCCCAGGGGGGCCCGGCCAGCAGGAATTAGCTGGGAGGACTTCTCAGACAACCGCACTCCTATTTTGCTGGGTAGAAGAACAACCACACCTGTAAAAAATCTGAGAGAGGTTAATAATAAAGACCTAAGGCAATATCTCACTGCTCAAAGGCAACTTTATTTGTCTATAGCTCCTTCTTATATAGTGAAGGAGAAGGGGGCAGTACAAAGGTGATGTCAGTCATACTTTTTGGCGCGAAGGCCCATACAAGGCAAGGATATATTTCAGGTTTCAAGGAACAAAGAAAGTAAATCATGCTCTAAATAAGGAAGTGGGCAATGGGCTAGGGGCTGGATGACCTTCAAGTTATGATGAACGTGCTGTTTCTATGGAAATTTCTAGTGACCTTCTAGCTGCATTCCTAATTGCTTGACTATCAGGAGCTGGTGCAAGATGTGCTTGCCTCAGTGATCTTGAACAGACAATGTAGCATACACTTATTGATAACAGCCTAGTTCACTCCGGAATGTGGTCTTAAGGAGTGAGGCCTAGTTTCTGATAACGGTACCAGACAGTTTTGCTCTCCTCCGGGCTAGAGTTGATTATATCCTGCAGCTGCACATTCCTTTCTCTTTAGCTCAAAAACTCACAGCAAGACTGCAAACAGCTTTTAGGTGAAAAGCTGGACTATGGCAGAAAGAATAGCAAAATGGCCTCAAACAAGTCACAGTCCCCAACACTCTGGTGCCTCCTGCACCTCTCGTGGTGACTTGGAGGTGATGGAGTTGGATTAAAGGATCTCTCCACTTTACCGGACAGATTGTTCTAATGATGACTTGGTTACTGATTCCATAGTAGCCTGAGGTTAGCACACAGGGATTGTGCCCTGATGCAATTCCTGGGGCTGTCGCTGTCTCCCCTTCCTACTACAGGCATGCATGTGCATGCAGACACATATACACATATGCACATGCGCAAACATGTACACAATACAACAGACATTTTACAACTATATTGAGTGATGCTGGAACAAGAACCTTGTGATATACAACTGTTGTCCATATTTCATAGGCTTTTCTGTGTCTCATCTCCTCAGGAACGTTCTGTCACTACATAGAGACATTCCTAGAATGTTCCATGACAGGCATCTCTATATGAATGCTCTGCCCAGAGGCTGCACTGATTGGCTTACCCAGATACTTCCTATCCCCCCCCCCAAATGTTTCTCTAATACAAGGCCAAGTCCCAGGACAGGGAGATGGTACAGTGGTCAATGTGCAAACTACCAGGTCCTCCCAGAATGACTGTGGCAGCATTTGGGGCCCCCAGAGTAGAGGTGACCCCACACTGCAGGGCCAGACCAGCATGTCCTTGGGTCCTTGCATTGAACCAGGAGCCTAGTTGGTTGAAAATCATCGAAGGAGTCCTGGACCACCACCTGAACACAGCTTAGACACCTCCCCCCAAAGGAATAGCAAAAAGGCAAACCAATCCTAAATAATAAATAACCCAACAGGGTTATTCTTCTAAAATACAATGCAATTATTCCAACATCCCCCAGCCCAGACCAAAAACAAACAAACAAGTAAGATTTTTCTTTGTAGCCTCTTCCTCTGCAAATGGAAAAGATGAAGGGGGAAAGAACAAAGTTATGATCACAGAAACATGTTTCAGCTGGATGAAGAAATTCCACATTAAAGGGCTTTGGAGAGCCAGCACGTGTGGGAGAGAGGGGGGCTGGCTGGGCATGACACACCCAGGTACCACAATAGTAGAGGGGCCTCAGAACAAGGAAACCCTCTGAGTCAGGTTCAAAGGAGAGAGTCCAAAGCTGATCCCAGTCCCTTGTTCCACAGGGGCAGCCTGAGAGCCTGGTCTGTGGATTCTCACAACGGGTCCTGTGTCATGGCACAAACAGACCTCATGAAACAGCACATATCTCTAGGTCCTCAGGGGAGCATACTATCCCCACGCAGCAATGCCTTCCTGACCCCTGACATTGCTACTGGAGAGGAAGGGACCCCTAGCTCCCTCTACACTCATCACAGAAGCCAGAGGATCACTTCTTTCCCCCCTGTGTCCCCTGCCAGTTCCTTAGATCTAACTGAAACCATGCACATGGGGAGACAAGGAATGAATGACTAAATGCTGCTAAAGGCTGCTTTAGTGTCATCCCACTTAAGACTTCCAGAGGGATCCCAAACCCCCAAAGTCCTGAGAGAAACTTACGCTGGCAATATGAGCTGAGCTGGAATTGGATTCCAATCTCTTTGGTCCCAAAGGTAGGATGTTTCCCTGAGGTATTGTGCATTGGAAATTGTTCCTCTCAGTTCATAGATGAGAGAGAGAGAGAGAGAGAGAGAGAGAGAGAGAGAGAGAGAGAGAGAGAGAGAGAGAGAGAGAGACTTAGCAACTTACTGATGCCAGGGAACTGATCATTGCCATTCATTACTGAAATTCCAATTTTCAGTATACAACCCAAGCGGTTCCTGTTAGAGGGAAGAAAAGTACCCCTCTGTAAAATATATCCCCACGTTGTGAAATCATCCTACATGGTTATTCCACCCCTAGGAGAATGGATCAGATGCATGTAGGGTAGCTGTGAAGAATTAATAAAACAAGCCAGTCAGGAAAGAGTCATGAAGTCAGTTTGCTTCTCACCTCATGGTGTTTCTCTTCGTGCCAAAGCCAGACTGACTTTTTTTTTTTTAGTTCTCAGTACAAAATCCAACTGGGTGGAGAAGGGTGGAAAAAGATCCATTTGTACTTTTAAATATCAAAGTGCTAGGTGAAAGGAAAGAGAAAACTGGGGGACCGCCTTTGTTTGGGGTTAATAGATGGGAGTGAAAAATATAGGAACAGTAAAATTCATCTTAATAAAAAAATATGGGAACAATAAAATTCATCTTAAATATTTAAAAATGGGAACAAATGTGTTGTGCTGCCCAGCTCATCCCCACCCTAGGCTGGTCCCCACCCCAGCCCTGTGGCTAAAAGACAACAAACTCCCCTCCCCAATGTATATCCTGTTGCTCAAACTAGGGTAAGGTTAATGTTCTCAGAAATAAAACTGTTGTTAAACTTCCTAAAATTTACTGTCACATGATGGTCTGTAATTTTGCACTGTTACCAGAGTGCTATAAAAGAAATAAAACCGCTTTACTTGGGACCCTTAGTCTCTGGTCAGCCACTAATCAAGTGGAGAGCCCTAGCATATGCTTGACAATAAAACTTTTGCTTTTGCATGGTCTCTGCCTCTTGAAGTCATTAGTGGGTGCGTGTGGAATTCCTGACCTTATCAGGAGTTATTTTACAATCCCACCCTTTCTGTTCAAAACAAAACAAAATAATTGAGAAAGCCTACAAAAGTTTTGTTCCATTGTTCTCTGCCAGAGGCAGGAACTCCAAATCCAAATTTATAAAATTAATTGTTATTTTATATAGGCACCGTAAAAGTTGACTGTAATAGTGTCAAAGGTTAAATTGCAGATGTCATGCTCAAAACATTCAGCTTTTTCCATATATTTGTCTATATATCACAAAGATTTTCAGACTTCTCTGAACATAATTTCCCGCAGCTAGACAGTATCCCATAGCCTTCCCAACAGTCCCATAGTCCTCCATATTCCCCACCATCCCCTAGTACCCATAGTAACTCAGAGTTCCACCAATCACCACAGCCTCCAGAGTCCCCCATAGGCCCCACAATCTCTACAACACCCAGTGCCCCCACAGTCCCTAAGGTCCCCACAGACCCCACAATCCTCAGTCCGAACAGCCCCCCAGAATCCCCATAGCCCCAACACCCCCACAGCCCCTACAGGCCCCACCGTCCTTCACAGGCCCCACAGTCTCCCATCCCCTAAAGCCCCCCAAAAAGTCCCACAGCAGTCACAGTCACCATAGTCCCTGACAGTCTCACATATCCTCACATCCCCTCATCAGTCCCCCACAGCCCCTCAACAGTGCCCACAGTTCCCAACATTACCATATCCCCAACAGTCCCACTCCAAGTCCCCTACAGTCAGTCCCCAGTATTCCTTCACAGTCCTCCCAGGTCCCCAGTCCCTACAGTACCAACAGTCCCCACACAGACTCTGGCAAACCAACAAAATTCACACCAACTACTATATCTGATGAATGGTCTCCATGAAGACCTGAATAAATCTGATAGCCAAAAAAGACCTAAAGAGGAAAATAATGATCATCTCGATGACTTGAAATCCACAGAGCATGCCTGGCAGAGACACAAGCAGCTCAATGAGTCTATTATTGTCACACTTTTTCAAGGTCAGTTCAAACTCACAGTCCAGTTCATACACAGTCCCAGACATTTAAGACATTTATGCATCTATCTCTGCTACTAGATTCCACAAGCAAATGCGCTTTATAAATTGCCTCAAGTTATTTTCCAAAGAAAAAAAACTGACAGACAACAACAGGTTTTATTGCAGTCACTGCAGCACTGCAAAGCTCAGTTGGATTCACTAAAAAAGATAAAAATTTGGAAACTACCCCCTGCGCTTTAGTACATCTAAAATACTTTCCTAGGCAGGCGGAAGCAAAAATTACAGACCTATATGGGCTTCCCCCTTAGAAATCCTTGACTTGTCACAGTAGGCTATTGTTTCTAAAATCAACTTGAGAAAATATAACTTATTTTTTGTTTTGAATCATTATGGTGAAATAGACAAAGGCAATTGTACTGCCTACTGTAAAAATGCAGCAAGGCAACACTGGTTTAAGTTAGATAATATAAAATTTCAGATATTCCTACCTTGTCTGTGACATCTTCAGCATCTTCTATCCTCTTTTATACTTCAAAGGAATCAATAGCAATGGATACAGATGCATTAATTAAAACAGGTGATCAGCTAGTTGCCTTTTAAAAGATGTCTGCAGTAATGTTTTTTTTTCTCATTTTTTTATTTAAACAACTTTATTACATACATGATTGTGTTTGGGTTTCAGTCATGTAAAGAACACCACCCACCACCAGTGCAACATTTCCATCAGCAATGCCCCAAATCTCCCTCCTCCCCACCCAATCCCTGCCTGTACTCTAGACAGGCTTTCTATTTCCCTTGTACATTCTCATTATTAGGATAGTTCAAAACGTAGTTATTTCTCTAACTAAACTCATCCCTGTTTGTGGTGAGCTTCATGAGGTGAGCTGTAACTTCCAGCTCTTTTCTCTTTTGTGTCTGAAAGTTATTATTGCAAGAATGTCTTTCATTTTTCTTAAAACCCATAAATGAGTGAGACCATTCTGCATCTCTCTCTCTCTCTTTCTCTCTCTCTCTCTCTCTCTCTCTCTCTGACTTATTTCACTCAGCATAATAGATTCCATGTACATCCATGTATTGGAAAATTTCATGACTTCATCTCTCCTGACAGCTAATGTTTTAATGTTTCTATCCACATAAATCTCTGAAGAAGAAAGTTAGATGCCATGGACTCCCATCACAGTGCTTATTGTAAGACTATTTTAGTAACTTATTTTCAATCTAAGTAAGTCTGCAATAATGTTCTAAAGTTTTTGTTCACAGAAGTCTATTAAAAGTCTATATAAAAGAGTTGGATGCCCTGGACATGCATTACAATGCTCTATACTCTAAACTCTCATTATAGTGCTTATTATAAGAATGTTTTAGCACCATTTTCAATGTAAATACATTTGCAAAAATGTTCTAATATTTTTATTTACAGGAGTCTATGGGAAAGGAACGGAATGGTCTGGATTTGATCTGCAGTGCTCAGTGTTCTTAACTCTTATTACAGTGCTCATTATTAGGATGTTTAGCAACTGATGAAATAAGCTTTTGTGATATGTTTAAGACAGGATATAAAAAAGAATTGATTTAAGATGATTATATGCATAATCTAATCTACAACACTTTTACAGCCAAATCTACCTTTATTAGCAGTGATTCCTAGAAATTAGTCATTACAGCAACTAGCTTAAAATTTCCTCATTTCCTGGCAGGCTCGGGGGACCATATGGGATGCTGGGATTCAAACCACCATCCTTCTACATGCAAGGCAAACACCTTACCTCCAGGCTATCTCTCTAACCCCTTTCCTCATTTCCTTACATGCTGGCTTTATACTTCTGAAGTGCTTAGAGCCATTATAATTTACCTCCCTAGATGGGTCAATTTTTACAGCTGTAAAACATTGATCAGTCTACTACGTGCGTGTGAATGCGTGTTTGTGTGTGTGGTAGTATCTATGGTAGTTTAATGTCCATCTGTGTCGTACAAAATGTCCGTATTGTACATAGTCTACCTTTCCCCTACCCCACCTTCCACTCTGAAAAACCTTTTGTTTTGTTTCCCTACACACACTTATCCCAGATTTGCTTATTTCCCTATTAAACCCTTTACTTCTACAGCTCCACAACTCTTTTGCTATGAAACACTGCTCATCCCCCTTCCCCATAGCCTTTCCACAACTCATCACTGTGGACTGCCGCCTGCAACCAGACTCAGCTCAAGAATCAGCCTGTGATTCCACCAGCAGCTTCAGGACATTTCCACTACCCCCTGACTGCCATCAAGCAACAAATTACCTTGTACAATCAACAAATTATCCACCTTGGGTTTATTCAACAGACAAAGGGGGTAGATATGTGTATTTGTGTATTTATTTATTGGGATGCAGTATTGTTCTTTTGGACTTATTCAGTAGAAAATATTGGGATATGTGTATGTCTTTATATGTATTACCTGGGGAACAGTGTTGTTACTATACCTATGTATCAGGAATTATAGAGCATGACATCTTCTGAGGGATACATATCACCTATAATTCCCTGGTTCCCCCATACTATTACCTTATAGCAATATCTTTTCCCTTCTGCATAGACCCAATAACATAGGGACATCTTATGTAAGGGAGGGGCTCTTTTTTTTTATTAGGAATAGGAACTCCAAAATGTAGGTGTTGCAGGTGGGCCTTTACCTGAACATTTTTCATATTGACTTAAGTTCCAGTTGCTCTGAGCTTAAAATGTTTGAACACTCCAGGAGTTTTGAGTCCCATCACTGAAAATAAGGACAGGTTCTGAGCCATCCTGCAACAAGGACTCTAGGGGCATGCTTCATAATGATGCCCTGGCAATGTGAGAACCCACGGATTTTAGTACTATGCCTGATTACAACAACCACCATGAAAAAAACTTTTTCTGGGACCTAGAAGAAAGACTCTGTGGGGTTAGGCAAACTATCTGAAGCCTACAGTTTAAAATGTGATCAGATGCTTCCTGGGAAAGGCCACCCTACTCTTAGGCTAAATTTTTTCTGATATTTCCTGAGTTTTTACTGTGTCTATAAAAAATGCATCACCTTTTGAGCTTCTATCTCATATTTCTGCATTTTATTAAACACAGAAGGGGGTGATGGTCATGTTAACCAGCCTTCACCCTGAACTATGATGGCTTCCTCTGTTACATGTCAAAGACCTGCCTAGGTAGAAAGAACTTTTAGATAGGCTCTTTAGCTTAGTTCCCTGTACCCATTGGGGGTGTTCCTAACTTTCCAATAAATACTGCTATTCTGGTCACCCTCTTCCTCTTGCTCCTTATGATGGAAAGGTCCCCTGACTCGTGTTTCATCTCTCTTTAGCCTGGTTTGGATTATTCTAGCAGTGGCCCTGCTCCAGACCCATTACCCCCTTTCACATGGGATTATGGCATGTGGAGTTATTCACAGCCCACCCCAATGTGCTATTGCTCAGGTCCCAAAGTGCTTCATTTTTAGAGCTCTAAGGTCTATGCAGTGCTGGGAATGGAACCTGACTGTTGTGCTTGCAAAGCATGCACTATAGATAGCTGAGCTTTCTTGCTCTCGTACTGATGCCAAAAGTCTACCAGGGGTTCTCAAACTTTTTAAACAGGGGGCCAGTTCACTGTTCCTCAGACCATTGAAGGGCTGGAATATAGCTTAAAAATCACTCAGAACAATAGTGAGCCATGAGCCACCGTTTGAGGAGCCCTGCCTGAGAGTGAGAGTAATAACTGAGAGTCAGAGAGGAGAGAAGCAGAGAATGAGGCACACACTCCACAATGTGTACTGCAGCCTGGCCTAGTTGAAGGCTAAGCAGAACAGGTAGCGGTGGCAAAATCACTGGGCAGGCCAAATAAATGTCCCCCATGGGCTTCATGTGGCCCATGGTCTGTAGTTTGAGGACCCCTCAAGAATGTAAACTTTACATTCTTGAAAGGTAAAACACCACTCCACATGGAGGTTGAAAAAAAAAAAGCCATTTGGGAATAACAAAAGGTTTAAATGACCAAAAATAAATTCCAACTCCAAGGCCTGATAAATTGGAGGTTTTTCTACCAAAGTTCTAGTTTTCAGCTATGAAGAGGTTTCCAGTGGGAAAAGTCCAAGAAACCCTGGTCTAGACTGTAAGAAATTTCATTCTCTACCCTGTACTGCCCATTCTATCCCACTAGTTTTCTCCCAGTTTTCTCTCTGGATTGCCCATTGGTCATTTTCCTTTATAAACCTGAGCTCAAGGAGAGATCACAGCCAATTACTTCTTTTATACTATGGAGTACTCCTGCAAAATAGCATGGTTCTTTTCCATATTATTACCATACAACAAATGCTCTCATTTGTAACAAATGCATCAGAATCTACAGCACCACAAAGGAAAATAATTGCCCTTTCAAACTGTGTTCTCTTTTTCAAATTCTGCCCACATTCTGTGACATCTTTTAGCTAAAAAGTGCTTCATAATTTATTTCATTGAAACTTCCTCTGTGATAAACTAGAGACTGGCTAACTTTTCTCTTGGATCGTTCTCACCATGCTATGGACATATCAGTATCAGAATATTAGGAAAGTAGATATATAGTAGTAAATATATAAGGTTAAAAAGAAACATATGTTTTAAAATTATTTAGTTCTCTAAAACTATTTATGCCTCATTAGGAAAGACACTTAAAAATCTTCTTGCAACAGCATATCAGGTCCTATCCCAGAGCCCATATGATCTTCTAAACCCTACCAGGAGTGATCCCTGAGTGCAGAGCCAGAAGTAAGCCCTGAGAACTGCCAGGTATGGCCTCAAAATAACAAAAATAATGTTTAGTGCAGTCACAGAAATAAGTACACTGAAAACTATCATAACAAAATGTGACTGAATGAGGGAAGTAGAAAGCCTGTCTAGAGTACAGGCCTGTGTGGGGTGGGGAGGAAGGACACTTGGGATATGGGTCATGGGAATGTTGCACTGGTGAAGGATTATATATATATATATATATATATATATATATATATATATATATATATAATAAAAAGAAAAGATAAAGCCTCCCAAGTCTTACCACAAGCTGTGTTCTTTACACTGACTGTATAGAAAGAGGAGGTACAGTAAATGTACCCCATATACACCTCAACCCAATTCCAATCTAGATATTGTTACTACAAACTTCCTTCAACATCATTGCAGGATCCAATTCTATTATTCATGTACTCGCAACACATAAAAAAATATAGTGGTAATGTTTACAGTTATGTCTATTTAAGGGCACAATTTTCCTTCTTTCACAATATTGTACTATATCCCTCCACCACGGTTTGTGTTCCTCTCTATTTCACTCTTCTCTCTGCCGTCTCTAGTTGGCAGTCTCAGTCCTCTGATTTGCTTCCATTTGGTTTTGTCTCTTCCCTTTCTCTACTTCTCCAATGACACCACCCAACATTAGTCTTTGTCCTTCTGACTTAATTCATGTAGCTTGAAATGTACCTCCAGTTCTTTCCATGTAGCTGCAAAAGGCAAGATTTTTTTCTTAGTGCTGAGAAGTATTCAATTTTGTATCTCTACACCACACTGGCTCTATGCTTTCATCTGCCAGTGAGTACTTGGGTCACGTCCATACCTTTCCTATTTGTAAATAGTGGTGAAGTGAATATCAGGTAAAAAAAACTTTCTTGACAGTATTGTTATCTGTAGAAAAGAAAACTACTAATGTCTCAGAATTAGCTCAGAGAAATATTACTTATTAACTAATTTAATTTAATAATGACACGTGTCATCATTGATCACCTTCTGAAATCAGGAGGGCATTTCGCTGTGGTGATCCTTACAAGTGTCTGCATATTGTGATTGGAGAAACCTGGGCTCAGAGTCAGACTATGAGCACTGGTCATATCTACTATGTCTTTCTGAATATTTTTCCTATCAGAAATGAGAATGAAATAGGTATTGTTCAAATGGCAACTTTTTAAAATGCCGGATTACTTACTATAAACTATAAGCAGAATGTTTCAGAGGGTTTCTATTCCTTAGGAATATTGAAGCTAAGGATATCAAAGGTGCTCACCCCTTGGCCTTCTACTCTTCCTTATGTTCTCCTGGGCATTAATTTCCCACCAAAGAAGATGCACCCATGCCCCTAAGCTCAAGGCATATATATAAAATATGTATAACATTCATATATATAAATTATATATATAAAACAAGTTAATTGGTGAGATAAAGAAAAGAGAGGGCTGGAGTGCTAGCACAATG
The DNA here is from genome assembly GCF_024139225.1 of Suncus etruscus. Taxonomy (NCBI): domain Eukaryota; kingdom Metazoa; phylum Chordata; class Mammalia; order Eulipotyphla; family Soricidae; genus Suncus; species Suncus etruscus. The sequence goes on along the minus strand of NC_064858.1, from coordinate 11,360,494 downwards.
GTAGGAAGGAAAGGAGAGAAGTAGGTTAAGGTAAGTGCTGACGGGACCAGAGAAATAGCACAGCAGGGAGGACATTTGCCTTGCATGTGGCTGACCCAGGTTTGATCCCCAGCATCCCACATGGTCCCCCAAGCCTGCCAGGAGTAATTTCTGAGGCAAGAGCCAGGAGTAACCTCTGAGCACCACTGGATATGGTAAAAAAAATAAATAAAAATAACAACAAATAAAGACAAGTGCTCAAGAACGAACATGGGCTTCTGCTGGTGTGAAGGTGGGGAAGTAATTTCTCATCTGAGGGGAATGTGGGCACCTGCCTGTGTGGGCTGCATGGCCATTTATCCACCCATAGGCCACATGAATAGGACAGAGTGCTCCTGGGTGTTCATGTTTCATAAAATTTCCTTTAAAGATTCTGATTCATTAATAAAAATAGGACTTTAGGATACAAATATTAAGCCCATTTCCATTCTGGGTGGCATTTTATATTTTTCCCCAGCTTTATTCTTACTCAGTGCTTCAGAGAATGTCACTGCATAAGTCTTCTTTGTCCAAGAACAGAGGTTTTGAAAAGGGAAGTCTGGGTAAAGCGGGTACCAGAAATCATTGGATTTTGTGCATTTATTCTCTTTTTTGTTTTATATGAGGGGGGTAGTGGTCATGTCTGTTATACTCACTCCTGGCTTTGTGCTTCGGATTACTCCACAAGTATTTGGGGATTGAATCAGGGTCAATAGACAGTGACAAGACAAGTGCCTTTGTATCCATAGACTCTTGCCTTGTTTCTTTGAGAAGAAATGCAAAAGAGTGTAACATGTTATCTTACATCTCAATAAAACTTACATCTTTGAGAAACAGAAAAGAAAGTAACTAAATAGCATTGACCAAGTATGAAAATGTCCCACACATTATATTTCTAACCCTGGGTGAGTGGGTCTGAAGCAGGGTATTTGCATAAATTAATAAACTGTGACAGTTATGAGGGAGAAAAGCATGGAGTTGGGTGGTTTCTAGCCTCATGGTCTCTCAGACCCTCAAACCAAGCCTCTCTTTATTAACCAGCTCAAATCCAACTGGGAAGGGAAGAGTTGAGTGAGAGACAAAAGTACCTATCTAGCTAATCTAGTCTAGGTGGACTTTTTTTTTTAATTTATTTAAACACCTTAATTACATACATGATTGTGTTTGGGTTTCAGTCATGTAAAGAACACCACCCATCACCAGTGCAACATTCCCATCACCAATGTCCCAAGTCTCCCTCCTCCCCACCCGACCCCCGCCTGTACTCTAGACAGGCTCTCCATTTTCCTCATACATTCTCGTTATTAGGACAGTTCAAAATGTAGTTATTTCCCTAACTAAACTCATCACTATTTGTGGTGACCTTCCTGAGGTGAGCTGGAACTTCCAGCTCTTTTCTCTTTTGTGTCTGAAACTTATTATTACAAGGGTGTCTTTCATTTTTCTTAAAACCCATAGATCAGTGAGACCATTCTGCGTTTTTCTCTCTCTCTCTGACTTATTTCACTCAGCATAATAGATTCCGTGTACATCCATGTATAGGAAAATTTCATGACTTCATCTCTCCTGACAGCTGCATAATATTCCATTGTGTATATGTACCACAGTTTCTTTAGCCATTCGTCTGTTGAAGGGCATCTTGGTTGTTTCCAGAGTCTTGCTATGGTAAATAGTGCTGCAATAAATATAGGTGTAAGGAAGGGGTTTTTGTATTGTATTTTTGTGTTCCTAGGGTATATTCCTAGAAGTGGTATAGCTGGATCGTATGGGAGCTTGATTTCCAGTTTTGGAGGAATCTCCATATCGCTTTCCATAAAGGTTGAACTAGATGGCATTCCCACCAGCAGTGGATAAGAGTTCCTTTCTCTCCACATCCCCGCCAACACTGTTTATTCTCATTCTTTGTGATGTGTGCCATTCTCTGGGGTGTGAGGTGGTATCTCATCGTTGTTTTGATTTGCATCTCCCTGATGATTAGTGATGTGGAACATTTTTTCATGTGTCTTTTGGCCATGTGTATTTCTTCTTTGTCAAAGTGTCTGTTCATTTCTTCTCCCCATTTTTTGATGGGGTTAGATGTTTTTTTCTTGTAAAGTTCTGTCAGTGCCTTGTATATTTTGGAGATTAGCCCCTTATCTGATGGGTATTGGGTGAATAGTTTCTCCCACTCAGTGGGGGGCTCTTGTATCCTGGGCACTATTTCCTTTGAGGTGCAGAAGCTTCTCAGCTTAATATATTCCCATCTGTTAATCTCTGCTTTCACTTGCTTGGAGAGTGCAGTTTCCTCCTTGAAGATGCCTGTAATGTCCTGGAGTGTTTTGCCTATGTGCTGTTCTATATATCTTATGGTTTGGGGGCTGATATCGAGGTCTTTAATCCATTTGGATTTTACCTTCGTACATGATGTTAGCTGGGGGTCTAAGTTCAATTTTTTGCAAGTGGCTATCCAATTGTGCCAACCACTTGTTGAAGAGGCTTTCCCTGCTCCATTTAGGATTTCCTGCTCCTTTATCAAAAATTAGGTTATTGTATGTCTGGGGAACATTTTCTGAGTATTCAAGCCTATTCCACTGATCTGAGGACCTGTCCTTATTCCAATACCATGCTGTTTTGATAACTATTGCTTTGTAGTACAGTTTAAAGTTGGGGAAAGTAATCCCTCCCATATTCTTTTTCCCAATGATTGCTTTAGCTATTCGAGGGTGTTTATTGTTCCAAATGAATTTCAAAAGTGTCTGATCCACTTCTTTGAAGAATGTCATGGGTATCTTTAGAGGGATGGCATTAAATCTGTATAATGCCTTGGGGAGTATTGCCATTTTGATGATGTTAATCCTGCCAATCCATGAGCAGGGTATGTGTTTCCATTTCCGTGTGTCCTCTCTTATTTCTTGGAGCAGAGTTTTATAGTTTTCCTTGAATAGGTCCTTCACATATTTAGTCAAGTTGATTCCAAGATATTTGAGTTTGTGTGGCACTATTGTGAATGGGGTTGTTTTCTTAATGTCCATTTCATCCTTATTACTATTGGTGTACAGAAAGGCCATTGATTTTTGTGTGTTAATTTTGTAGCCTGCCACCTTGCTATATGAGTCTATTGTTTCTAGAAGCTTTTTGATAGAGTCTTTAGGGTTTTCTAAGTAGAGTATCATGTCATCTGCAAACAGTGAGAGCTTGACTTCTTCCTTTCCTATCTGGATTCCCTTGATATCCTTTTCTTGCCTAATCGCTATAGCAAGTACTTCCAGTGTTATGTTGAATAGGAGTGGTGAGAGAGGACAGCCTTGTCTTGTGCCAGAATTTAGAGGGAAGGCTTTTAGTTTTTCTCCATTGAGGATAATATTTGCCACTGGCTTGTGGTAGATGGCCTTCACTATATTGAGAAAGGTTCCCTCCATTCCCATCTTGTTGAGAGTTTTGATCAAGAATGGGTGTTGGACCTTATCAAATGCTTTCTCTGCATCTATTGATATGATCATGTGGTTTTTATTTTTCTTGTTATTGATGTTGTGTATTATGTTGATAGATTTACGGATGTTAAACCAGCCTTGCATTCCTGGGATGAAACCTACTTGATCGTAGTGGATGATCTTCTTAACGAGGCATTGAATCCTATTTGCCAGGATTTTGTTGAGGATCTTTGCATCTGCATTCATCAGCGATATTGGTCTGTAATTTTCTTTTTTTGTAGCATCTCTGTCTGGTTTAGGTATCAAGGTGATGTTGGCTTCATAAAAGCTATTTGGAAGTGTTTCTGCTTGTTCAATTTCATGAAAGAGTCTTGCCAAGATTGGCAAGAGTTCTCTTGGAAAGTTTGATAGAATTCATTAGTGAATCCATCTGGACCTGGGCTTTTGTTTTTCGGCAGACATTTGATTACTGTTTTAATTTCATCAATGGTGATGGGGGTGTTTAGATATGCTACATCCTCTTCCTTCAACCGTGGAAGATTATAAGAGTCCAAGAATTTATCCATTTCTTCCAGGTTCTCATTTTTAGTGGCGTAGAGTTTTTCAAAGTAGTTTCTGATTACCCTTTGAATCTCTGTCATATCAGTAGTGATCTCTCCTTTTTCATTCCTGATACGAGTTATCAAGTTTCTCTCTCTCTCTCTCTTTCTTTGTTAGGTTTGCCAGTGGTCTATCAATCTTGTTTATTTTTTCAAAGAACCAACTTCTGCTTTCGTTGATCTTTCGGATTGTTTTTTGGGTTTCCACTTCGTTGATTTCTGCTCTCAGCTTTGTTATTTCCTTCTGTCTTCCTATTCTTGGGTCCTTTTGTTGAGCATTTTCTAGTTCTATTAGCTGTGTCATTAAGCTACTCAGGTAAGCTCCTTCTTCCTTCCTGATGTGGGCTTGCAAAGCTATAAATTTTCCTCTCAGTACTGCTTTTGCTGTGTCCCATAAGTTCTGATAGTTTGTGTCTTTATTGTCATTTGTTTCCAGGAACCTTTTGATTTCCTCCTTGATTTCATCTCGGACCCACTGGTTATTGAGCATGAGGCTGTTTAACTTCCAGGTGTTAAAGTGTTTCTTCTGAGTCCCTTTGGAGTTCACAAATAATTTCAGAGCCTTGTGGTCAGCGAAGGTAGTCTGCAAAATTTCTATCCTCTTGATCTTATGGAGGTATGTTTTATGTGCCAGCATGTAGTCTATCCTGGAGAATGTCCCATGTACATTGGAGAAGAATGTGTATCCAGGTTTCTGGGGATGGAGTGTCCTATATATATCCACTAGGCCTCTTTCTTCCATTTCTCTCCTCAGGTCTAGTATATTCTTGTTGGGTTTCAGTCTGGTTGACCTATCCAGTGTTGACAAAGCCGTGTTAAGGTCCCCCACAATTATTGTGTTGTTGTTGATATTATTTTTCAGATTTGTCAACAGTTGTATTAAATATTTTGGTGGCCCCTCATTCGGTGCATATATGTTTAGGAGAGTGAATTCTTCCTGCTCTACGTACCCCTTGATTAATATAAAATGTCCATCTTTGTCCCTTACAACCTTCCTGAGTATAAAGTTTGCATTATCTGATATTAGTATGGCCACTCCAGCTTTTTTATGGGTGTTGTTTGCTTGGATAATTTTTCTCCAGCCTTTTATTTTGAGTCTATGTTTGTTCTGACTATTCAGGTGCGTTTCTTGTAGGCAGCAGAAGGTTGGATTGAGTTTTTTGATCCATTTAGCCACTCTGTGTCTCTTAATGGTGCATTTAGTCCATTGACGTTGAGAGAAAGAATTGTCCTGAGATTTAACGCCATCTTTATTTCGGAATTTGGTGTGTCTTTTGGGTAGTCTTGTCTTAGATTAGGTCTTTCAGTTTTTCTCTTAAGACTGGTTTTGTGTCTGTGAAGTTTCTGAGCTGTTGTCTCTCTGTGAAACCACGTATTCTTCCGTCAAACCGGAAAGTGAGTTTTGCTGGGTATAGTATTCTGGGTGAAGCATTCATTTCATTCAGTCTTGTCACAATATCCCACCACTGCTTTCTGGCATTGAGTGTTTCTGGTGACAGGTCTGCTGTAAATCTCAGGGAAGCTTGCTTGAACGTGATTTCCCCTTTTGATCTTGCTGTTTTCAGAATTCTGTCTCTATCTGTGGGATTTGTTATTGTGACTAGGATGTGTCTTGGGGTGGTTTTTCTGGGGTCTCTTTTGGTTGGTACTCTTCGGGCATGCAGGATTTGATCACATATATTCTTTAGCTCTGGAAGTTTCTCTTTAATGATGTTCTTGACCATTGATTCTTCCTGGAAATTTTCTTCCTGGGTCTCTGGGACTCCAATGATTCTTAAGTTGTTTCTGTTGATCTTATCATAGACTTCTATTTTCATCTGTTCCCATTCTTTGACTAATTTTTCCATTGTCTGCTCATTTGCTTTAAATTTTTTGTCCAATCTCTCCTGCTGTATGGAATTGTTATGTATCTCATCTTCCACAGCACCAAGTCTATTCTCAGCTTCTGATACCCTGTCCCAGAGCTTATCCATTTTGTCATTCACTTCGTTTACTGACTTTTTCAGTCCTGTTAGTTGACATGTTATTTCAGTTTGGAGTTTTGTGATTTCTGTCTTCATATTTTCTTGGTTCTTATTAGTGTTCTGTTCAACTCGATCCATGGTTTCTTGGAGTCCGTTGAGCATCTTCCATATTGCTAGTCTAAGGTCCTTATCTGAGAGGTTGATTAGTTGGTTGGTCATTATCTGGTCCTCAGAATTGTCACCTTCATTCTCTATGTCTGATGCTGGCCTGCGTTGTTTCCCCATTGTCACACTTGTATTGTGGGTTTTTCTACGTGTTGTGGTGGTATTCATTGTCTATATGATGCAGGCAGCACACTCCTCTGGCTCCTCCCTTTCTGGATGGGCTGACTTGCCTCTAAGGGAGGGGAGTCCTCCGTGGATGAAGCCTCACACTGGGTCAAATCTTAGGCCCGAGCATGCAACAGAGAAGACAGTCCGGAGAGAAATGTTTGCTTCTGTGATATAGCACCGTTCTTAGTGTAATTTTTCCTTCTTGTTGCAATGGTGTTCTTTCCTTAGAAAGAGTGCACAGCCGTGTAGCGAAGCGGAGCGGCCGTGCTCCGCTGGAGCCTCTTTTTGCCCCACTCGCAAGAGTTTCACGCAAGAGGACAGTAGACAGACATATACAGGTCAAACTCACAGTTTTTCACAGTTGGGCCCCACTGGGCCGGTGTACTTTCGTGGGTTTTCCCCGCCTGGTGTCACACACAGGGCGTCTAGGTGGACTTTTACATGTCAAAGGGATGGTAGAAAAGGAAGAGGAGGCTGGAGAACTGTGCTGTTTTGAGAAAAACGGGTGTTTCAACAACTCTTTTCTGTTCAAAAAATTGAGAAAGGTTACATAAATCTTGTTATAATGTGCTCTGTAAGAAGCAAGAACCCCCAAAAAAGGAGCTAGAAAAGTGGCTATTAATTTGCATAGACACAGTAAAAGTTGGGGAAATAAAATAAAAATAAATAATTTTAGCAGCAAGTAAGGTGGTGAGGGAATTTTAAGGCAATTCCTGTAGTAGCTAATTTCTAGGAATCACTGTTAAAGAGTGTAGACTTGGCTGTAAAGCATCATAGGTTATATTATGCATACATTATTCTCAAAGCAACCATTTTTTCCATATTCTTATCTTATACATATCACAAAAAAATCCAATAGACTCCCGTGAACATAAACATTAGATCCTTTCTGCCAGTATACTTAATTTTTGTTTTTGTTTTTGTTTTTTTTCTAGGTCACAACCAGTGCCGCTCAGGGGTTACTCCTGGCTCTGTACTCAGAAACTGCTCCTGGCTTGGAGGACCATATGGGCTGCCAAGGGATAAAACTGCGGTCTGTCCTAAGTCAGCCATGTGCCAGGCAAATGCCCTACCTCTGCACCACCACTCTGGCCCCAGATATACTTAGTTTTTAAACAAATTGTTAAACATTCTTACATTGAGTTCTGTAATATGAGTCCAGAGTAGCCAAGTTCTTTTTTCATAGATTTCTCTAAAATTTAATTAGAACATTTCTGAAGATATACATAATTTTAAAATAAACTTGCTGAAGTATTCTTCATAATGAGTGCTCTAATAAGAGTCAATAGTATTCAAGTTCTTTTTCCATAGACTTCTGTGGACAAAAATATTAGAACATTTCTGAAGACATACTTAATTTGAGAATATGTTGCTAAATGATATACACAATCAAGTATCATAGCAATTCGGAAACATTCACTATGATAACCAAGAAACATTAAAAATCTAACATTATAAAAAAATATCTAACATTATGCACTTCTCCAGAACTGTGCAAGCTAATATCCACTAGAGTTGGATTTGTTTGCAGTGGGGCATAGAACAAAAGAGTAGCTATTAAGATCTATTCAGGTAGAACACACAACTTAACCAGCAACCAATTTAACCACAGTTTAACACACAGTTTAATCAATGCAAATAGGATCAGGAGCTTAACCTTGAGGAAAGTTAATTTTTAGAGGTGACCCAAGTGCAGGAAGTTCTGAAAGAATATTCTTTTCATTGGTCTTTGGCTGGGCTTGGTTTCTTCATCTTTACTGCTGAGGTCACCTGTGATGGAAAGGCCTTTGGTACCTGAGCTAGAATCTGGGGGGTTGGATCAGCTCATCTCCCTGCTGTCAGTCCTCCTCCAATGGAGTGGTCTCTTTGACTTTTACCCCATCAGTGATGTGGATAAGCTGCTGCAGGTTGAGGGGCCAAGGTCTGTGCACAAAATGCCTTTTATATAAGAAAGGCAATGGAGGGAGGCTGGAGTGATAGCACAGTGGTAGGGTGTTTGCCTGGTATGTGGCTGACTCAGGATAAACCTAGTTCTATCCCCAGTGTCCCATATGGCCCCCTTAGCCAGGAGCAATTTCTGAGTGCATAGCCAGGAGTAACACCTGAACTTCATCAGGTGTGGCCCCAAACCCAACAACAACAACAACAAAGATGAAAGACGATGGGCATTGGTATATGGGACACTGCCCAGAGTCTTTAGCTCTCTCCCTTTCACCTGCTTCTGTCCTGCCTGAGTTGGCCTCTACCAGCATGGGTGGTGGGGCAGCTAAGCAAGGCTGGGGAATGAATCAGCAAGACCTATGTTGATTGGAAGCATAGAGGTTGCCCTTCATTGGCACCCCCAGGACTAGTTACATTAGTACCTTCTGTGTTGTTCTCTCCTTCCATGACATCACACTCCACAGTTTTCACATCTCCAACACTACACAGAAAATTCTTGGGATTATTTCTATTCACAGAGGTTCAGTGAACAAGGACATCCTCTTTGGTGTCAATCTTGTTGATTAATCTGTAACCATTCTGGACGTTGAACCATTTCACTTGGATTGCCAGCACCAGCTTGACATCCTGACTCCAGGCTTGGGGCACAGAGGGTATCTCTGGTTGAGCAATTTTTAGACACTGAATATGAAACCAGTGAAGACACTGGTTTGAAGCCAATAGTTAATGATAAATTATCAACCCGGGGAAGGCTTTTAGATTGAAAACACATCACCACTGGGAAGGCACCCCTCCCCTCTTGGTGCATGTGCATGAAAGAAGCTCTAAGGAGCCTGGCATACACAAACTAGAAATGTGAGAAATGTAGGTAGATGTACAGAGCAACATGAAGCAAGTCAGAAGGGATAATGTGCACTAATGTACTGGTCAAAGGCACAGCACATTTTGTCCAGTTTGAGTAAGCCTCATGGTGATGATCCATGGTAAGTCACATGACTTACCATTATTGGGGTCTTCTCAGATCCCTGTTTGAGCACCAATGTAAATAATATGGAATAATCTCACAGGGAAGAGTGAAGCAGATCTAGAGCAGGGTCACTTCAGGAGATAATCCAAACCAGGCTGGAGAGAGATGAACCATGGGTCCTAAGACCTATCCATCACGAAGAGGAAGAGGAAGAACTGGTGGGACCACAGTATTTATTGGGAAAATAGGAACATCTTCATGAAAGAATAGGTTAAGGTAAAGTTCCTCCTGCCTAGGTGGGTTTTTGACATGTAAAAGAAGAAGCCATCGAGGTTAAGAGTAAAGGCTGACGTGCTATAACAGTTTAGGGTGAAGGCTGATTAATCCAGAATCTTCCCCTACTGTGATTACTAAATATGAAAGAGGAGCTATAGGAGTATTTTGCATTGGCATAGTAAAAACTGGGGAAATAAAAAAACTTAGCCTAAGAGCAGGGTGACCTTTCCCAGGAAGCATCTGATCATATTTCCAACTATAGGTTTCAGACAGTCTAAGTATGCCTAACCCCAGAGAGTCTTTCTTCTAGGTCCCAGTAAAAGTTCTTTTCAAGGTGGTTGTTGTAATCAGGCTCTATAATTAAAGTTCTTGGATACATTCCCTGGATTTCTCTTCATCAGGATGACTCAGAATCTGTCCTTGGTTCTGGTGATGGGACCCAAAGTTTAGGGATGTTCAAACTTTATTCAGTTCAAAAAAAAATAACTTTTTCAGTTCAGAGCAACTGAAGCTTAAGTCAAGTCAATATGTCAAACTTAAAGATTATGAAAAGCACAGGCTTTATTTTTCTTTATTTTATTAAGTTTTTGGGTCACACCTGGTGCTGGGCTCATAGAACACACTTTGTAGTTCTCTGGGGACCCTTTGCTGTGCTGGGAGCTAAACCTGGGTCAGCTAGGTGCAAAGTATAGAGTGTTGTTGTTGTTGTTGTTGTTGATAATGATGATGCTGTCGTCTTTGGGCCACATCTGGCAGTGCTAAGGGTTACTCCTGGCTCTGCACTCAGAAATTACTCCTGGCAGAGTGGGGGGTCATATAGGATTCTGGGTATAGAACCCAAGTTGACCACATAAAGTCAAATGCTCTCTCCACTGTGCTATCGTGCCAGCCCCCAAAACACATGTTTTTAAAACATTAACTGGAAACCATTGAAGGGGCTGGAGGGGTAGAGCGGGGGTGAGGCGTGTGACTTGCCTGCAGCTGCTCCTGGCTCATCCCAGCACCACGTGGTCTTTGCAAGAAGAGGCGGGTACTTCCAAGTATCAAGTGACCAGAATAGCCCAGTAATCTTGATCCTTGCACTGAACCACAGGCCAAAAGTGTCCAAGACTCTGTACCAGAGAGACCTGGATCTCTCCAACATCCATGATTGAGGCTTCCACGCAACACACACACTCACACACATAGTCATGAACACACACAAACACATTCAGACAAACACAACAAAGAAAATGACAGATAAAATGTAATGATGTCACCAGAAAAAGAGGCAGTTGAAATTCTCTACTTTTCATAATAGGGACTATATTATTTCACTTTATTTCTTAATTTTTACCTCTTCTTAGGACATAGCCAACTAAAAATAAGCAATTAATAAATAACCAGAATTCAGACTAAAATTAGCATTGTTTTTCTGTGCACCAGCTACAAGCATCTTGTAAAGATGTAAATGTGAACTGTTGGACATCAGCAAGGAAAGGGGGAATATCCACAGTGATGACTAATTGGTGAGGAAATAACTGTCTCTGAAGGAATATTCCAAAGGAAATCGCCTAGTGTTGGAATTTAATATTGCTGAGTGTCCCCATGCCAGGAGGAAGTGGTTGCCCGTGGCCAGACATCTCTTCATTCTGTTCTGTGGGCACAGAAAATACACAGCAGGTTAGACTCTTTCCAGGGTTAGCATCTCCTCTGCAGCCTTTGCAATGGAAGTGCCCAGAATGGAGCTTCATTGGACCCTTTTCCATCAAGCGTGGGATATCTGTTACTTTACTACGGACACAAGAACAGTATGGGGCACCAGCCATACCCAAGAGATGCTCTGAGCTGCCATTGGGAAGCAAGCGAGCAGTGAAAGAATGTTAAATGGTGACTATAGAGATGCATTTCATGTGACAGACTGGGGTTCAACCTCCGGCACCCATATCCCAGCAGTAGTCCCTGAGTACAGAGCAAGGAGTAAGTCCTGAGCATCACTGGGTGTGACCAAAAAATAAAATGGTTTGTCTGTGGAATTATCCCAGAAAAAATAAGAAAAGTACCAGGTGATTGGTACTCTCTTTTCAGAGGGCAGAAGGATGTAGAAGTGACTTTTATGTAGGATTAGTATATGGTCGGTGCCTTCAAGGAAGAGCTTTCTCTCACAGACACAGATAAAAATTTTAAAAATGTACTTTGCTCCCAGTTTGCATGCAATTGAGTTTAGGACCCTGCTCTGAGTTCTAATGAGAAGTTGGAAGTGCAAAACTGTTTTATGATAGAAAATCTGCTGATGAAAGTCAATCACAGTTATATCCATGAGAGACACTCGGCAGAATTTTCAAACAAACGTTAATCCATCTAGAGTAGTAGATAAAATTGATTTTTTTTCTTTCTGCATTTTGTAAAATTTCTTTTGCAATATTTTCAGCTTCATAAGTAATATATATGTAATGGATATATGATATATGTGAAAAGAAGCTAAGCAAAAATATGAAATTAAATTGATAAAATATCAACTCTGTAGATATTTTTATAGATAATATTAACTAATTTTTTCCAAGAAAGTTTAATTATTAAATACTTTGACTAATGATACTTTCTTTTTAAAATATGTATAAGTTCATTCATTTGAATATTGTATTTATCATGCTATTTAAATATTCACTGTATAGTGAATACTGAATACAGAATCAAAGTTTTATATGTAAAGAATAGTATAATCAATTTTTTAATTATTTTTCCTTAACTTAGAAATACAAATATTTGTCCTCTTTCCTCATTGGAAGTTGTAAAAACTTATAAAAAGGAAGTTATAAAAAGTTGTAAAATAAAAGTTGTAAAAAGGGTTTGCTGTCTGCCTCAGGTGGCCTAAGAAATATTGGTCAACCTGAACTTATGAGCCACCCCTAATACTTTCTGGCAACTAATCAGTGTTTATCAAATCTGCTTAAAGGTCACCAGTCTTCCAGTCTTCCAGCTGGACCTGAGAAGACTTGACCTCCACCCCCAGAAATATGATCCCCATCTTTGAAAAACTCCAACCAATCTATTTCTTATCCCTACTTTTTTAGAAAAAAATACTGTGGAGAGAGTACAAGAACCAACAACAGAGCCTTCCATTATTCTTTCAATTCCCTGAGAAAAACTGAGCTCCTGTATCCTTCCCAATACATAGCGTTGCTATTCAAAAGCTCCTCATCTGACATTTACTGTGAATCCTGTAGCTGGAAAACTGGACTGAGTATGATCATTTACTGTTTTCTTTAGGGCTGAAGCTAATTGCCAGAATTGAGTCCACTCTGTCATGAACTGTGTGGACAATTACTGCCACTAACACAAATGGGCCAGAGGTGCCACAGGCTTAAAGTGCAATGCTATCGTCTCTTTCTCTTCCAGATTTCTCACCATTAAGAATCTTGGAGAAAAAAATTCCTTGTAACTGCAGTGAATTGTCATTGAATAATCACAATGGTTGATGGATGCACCTTGTTCCATTAGGAGATGCAGGTGTCAACTTCTGGTTCTGTGTATGTCCTTAGTCAAAGGTGGTCTGTTCTCCCCTGAAGTCAGCCCTTCAGAACAGTTTCTGAACCATCTGGGATTCAATTTGCGCTCATCCCCAAACCCTCTTAGGTCAAAGCCAAAAAAGTAGACTTCATTGATACTTCATCTATGAAAAGAGACCCAAAAGGCCAAGAGAGCAACTTAGGACCCAAAGTGTTTAGCTAGAGATGAGGAGGTTATTCTTCAGGATACTGTTAAGACAGGGGAATATTCAATTCTTGCAAGTCTGTAGTAAAATTTAATCATTGCCCAAGATAACACCAACAGGTTGATCAATTCACATATAAGTAATATATTTAATTTTATTATATCTTTTATTATAATATGTTGTGTATGTAAATATTTTAGGGGATTATTATGTTACTGACCCTAACCTGATCAGTGATTGTGCCCTACCCTACGGTGTGACCTGGCCTTCTGCCCCCACCCTAGGGTAGTACCTGATTCTGCTTCCACCATTGGTTGGTATCTGATCCCACCATTGGGTGGTACCTGATTCTGGGGGATAAAAACAAGGGTCTGTGGAAGGCGAGGGGCTTTTTGGCAGGAACTGATGCTGAGGCTTTGGACTTCAGTCTTGTCCACTGAATAAAGCTAATATTTCCACAAGCCTGACTTTCTGCGAGCTCTTTACCCGCCGTTTCACCTCAGAACCGTCGGCTAGACAGGGTGGCAGATGCGTGCTTCGAGCTGAAGGGGAAAGACCTCATCCTCCATCCCTCCATCAGTCAACCTCTTTAGGGGCTGACTTGCAACAATAATATACTTTCTGGTCAGATAAAACAGAAGCCTCATGCCCTAAAAAATTGGAGAGACACGAGTGTGGGAGCAAACACTGACACAGGATTAATTCACAAGATTGAAAGGAATAAATCAGGCTCAGGTAATTTCCACCACAAATCTTCTGATTCTAGCAAGATGTACTAGTAGTGGATTGACCAGCTGTGGAAACGAAAACTGAAACCTCCCTGAGAACTAAGGTCTTTATTGGAAAGCAAAAGACCACTCCCAAGGGTGGAGAACAGGTAAGGTAAGGGACAAATCCAGATGTATTTCTAGCAAAGAATTATCTTGAATAAAATAAAAACCGGTTATTCCAACATCTCCCCCTTAATTTTATAGAAAATGCAGAAATATGAGGTAAAACAAAATAATTTGTGTCCCAAGGTTCTATGAAAATGGTGAAAGTCCCTATATAAAAGACAAAAAATATAGGGGTGACAGTTTTTCGCATAGGTACAGTAAAAGTTGGGATAATAGAAGTCCAGTGAGAGCAAGATCAGTTTCTTTATCTACAGAACTGAGGATCTGGAACTGATCATTTTTACTCCCAATAGTCTCTGCTTCAGTGTGAGGTGTCAGCTTATTATCCCAGTTACTAGTTAGGGATCATGATTTGTTTCTTGCTTTCAACCTCTCGAGTAGACTGTGTTGGAGAGGCTTGAAGTCTTATCATGTACTGGTATTTGAGTTTTTTCATTTATGAGAGTCCTACTTCTGACAAGATATAGCGGGACCCAGAGTTTCTTGTCAGGGTTGCCATCTGTGGAAACATGAGCATAGTATTTTCCTAGAATGAGATAACCAGCAATCCATTCATTATCAAATTTTATCTAAATAAGTGATCCACCCACCAGCATCCCCTATAAAATGTCTTTCTGCAGCAGTGTAGGGCTCTCCTTGGGGGTAAATCAAGAAGTTAAGTGAAAATAGTGTTAAGAATAAAAGGTCTGTCAGTGACATGCCCTCTTTGCTGTATCTTTTTTTGTTTGTTTGTTTTTGGGTCACACCCAGCAGTACTCAGGGGTTATTCCTGGCTCCATGCTCAGAAATTGCTCCTGGCCAGCACGGGAGACCATATGGGACGCCTGGGATTCGAACTGATGACCCTCTGCATGAAAGGCAAACACCTTACCTCTATGCTATCTCTCCGGCCCCTCTTTGCTGTATCTTAATAGAGGAAATACAGCTCTTTGAATTATGCCTTGTCCTTATGGATTATAGGAGATTCCAGTGATGTTTGATTTGCCATTCTTTGCAAAACAATTGAAAAGTTATTCTGGTATAGGTGGGGTCATTGTCCATTTTTATGGGTTGGGGAAACCTATGACAGAAAAACATCATAGTATGAAAGTAGAAATAGCTTTAGCTCTTTCAGAAGTCATTGGTGTTCCCCTGAGAAAATGTATCAACAATCACATAGAGATGGGTTTCTTTGGAAAGAAGTTGACACATGTAATCTCATTTTCCATACTTTATTAGCCTGTAAAACACAGGGTTTTCCCCAGCTACATGTGTCCTTTTATTCAAAGGTTCACAAATGGTACATTTACTGACAATCTGCATTGCTTGCCTCCATGGAATATGATATAGTTCACATGCAGGCAAGTGTTTGTATGTAGTACTGCATGTTCTTCTGTAGGTGATTTAAATATGAACAGGCTAAGAGTCAGCAGTTTCATTTCCTTGAACCATTGGCCATGGTAGGCAAGAATGGTCTCTTATGATGAGTGACGAAGATTGGCTCAGAATGTTTTTTAGAAGAGCTTGTAATTGCTGAAGCAGTTCCTGAATGGCATTTATGTAAGCAGTAACAATCTCAGAGAAAAAGGTCAACAACATAGGCTGAATTGCTTACTACATTTCATAGCTCTGAAACATGTTATAGTAAGGTAGAAAGTTCTACATGTTGAGCAGACTTATAATTTGTAGGCATTGCTGTGGTCAGTGAAGGGCCAGTGATACCGCCTTTTCCTGATGATGACATGCCATTGTAAAACATAGAGATGTCAGGTATAGGTGAGGAATATATAATTGAAGAAATTACAAAATGCATCATTCTGGAAAAATCCCAGGCCTTTTCAGGCAGGTTAATGGGAGGAAACTTCTGGAAAATCTGATAGGGCTCATGGAAAGGGCTCACTGATAGATAATATGCATTCTACTTCACATTTTGGAATTGGTATGACTATTCTATTATTTAAGGATCAAAACCTAACAAAGAAGCCACTCTGAACCTTAATTTGATGATAAGAACAGTGATCAATTCTAAGTAGGGCAAATATGTGCAAGGTTAATTATTGTGTAAATAAACCTATTCTAAAGACCCAGACAGCTGAGAATGGCACCCATAGAATGAGTTATAAAAACTAAAAGCCACACCTCTCCAGGTGTGTACCTGGAAAAATAGGGCTTTTAGAGCTGGTTTGAAAAATGAAAAATGAAAAAATCCAATTGTTTTGTGGCCTTTTGAACAAAACATCCAGAACTAATCTTGACTTCCCTCCAGTGTGCTAAATAAGTTGCAGAGTTCAGAGTTTGAAAACCCAAGGAAGAAAAAGATCCAATTGATGCCCCCTAAGAGTTTTTGAAAATCATTAAGATTTAGAATCGCTTAGATTTTTCTGATAATAGAGATCTTTTGGGGACACACTGAAGTACATCTGTTGGAGACTGTTTGGCATAACTAAAAGCCCTTTATACTAAAATCAAAATGGAGTCTCTGAAAGTCTGAGCAAAAGTGCCTACGTGACAATTTACCAGAGGCTGCCAGCCTGAGCTGCTTAGCAAGATGTGGCCTTTGCCCTTGGACCTAAAGAAAAGGGGAGTCATTGCATTCCTCAGAGCTAGGGGAGTCAACCACAGGCACCAAGATGTTCCCATAAAGATAGAGGCTGGTGGGCCTGGGCAGAGATTAGATCTTATACTTTGTTGCTCTAAGACAGTATGGGCCTCATGATTAATGAATGCCAGCTTCGTGATGTACAGCCTTGATAATTTTGAAAAACCATGATGTGCCTGTGGAAAGTTACAATTATTCCAAGAATGCCTTGCCCCTTTCTCTTTGTTTGGCCTGACTATAAAAGGCTATCCCCCTCCCCAAATAAACGGACTCTTGATCGGAACTTTTTGCCTTGAGTCTCCTTGTCTTCCCGATCCCTCTTTTCTTTCAGGCTGGGATCCCCTTCGTGAATCGTGAATAACTGTTGTGGTCTCCAGCCTCTCCTGCGGGTTGGGATTGAGGTCCCTGGGGGGCCGCATACATCCAATACAAAACTCCCAATACAAAACCCAAGTATTGAAATGAGGTCAAATTCTGAATTTTTCTGTGGCTATTTTTGAACAAGCAGCCTGCAGGTATGTGATGGCATATTCATACAAGCATTGCAATTCTTTGTTAGTATAGCAACTAATAGGATATTATCCATGTAGTAATATAAGCATTAGGAAATTTTGCAGGTAAGGATGTAGAACCACATCAAAATATATTGACGCATGGGGCCAGAGAGATAGCATAGTGGTAGGGCATTTGCCTTGCTCCCAGCCAATCCAGGATGGATGGTGGTTTGAATATCCCAGATAGTCCCCGAGCCTACCAGGAGCGATTTTGAGTACAGGAATAACCCCTGAGCACCGCTGGGTGTGACCCAAAACAAACAAACAAACAAATATATTGACACACTGTGAGCATGCCATGCCCTGAGGCAATACAGTCTACTGAAACCACTGCATGGGGGCTCTATTGTTGAGAAGGAATTGAAAAGGCAAAGCACTTTCTGTCTTTTCGGTAAATAGAATATTACAAAAAGTCTTTTAAGTCCATTGCTAAGAAAGATCAATCTTTTGGAATGGCTACTGGTGTAGGTAAGCCATTATGTAATTTCCCTATAGGAACTATGGATGAATTGACAGCTTTTAAATCAGATAACAGTTTTCAGCTACCTGATTTCTTTTGTATTACAAATATAGGGGAATTCCGTTCAGAAAAGGAGGCTTCAATGTACTCCAGTCTTAACTGCTTATCAACTAAGTTTTTCAGCACCTCTAATTTTATGGTATTCATAGTCAACTGGGGAACCCAGATTGGAACATTAGATCACCATTCAATTGGAATGGGTGCCAGGTGCTATAACCCAGTGGCCCCAATTAAAAAAGCCCCACTATTTGAGGAGCACTGCTCTAGCCCAATGGAATCCTTTGTCAGACCTCAGGCAATGTCCCGGTGGCCTCGTTGGGTGAAGTCCACAGTGTCCTTAAACAGGATAATTTTGTCCATTTTGGTCCCCCAGAGTTTGCCTTTTTATTGCACAGGTTGGGAAATGGGCAGTAGAACTGCATGCCCCAATATTTCTACAAGCATGTAGAAATCCCATGACATCTTTTTCTCTCCCTAAAAGGATTTAATATACCCTGACAATTTTCAATGACATTTTTAAAGGCTAACACTGTTGTCAGGACCTATTGTACTAACTTGTCTTTGATCTGCCTTTCCCCATAAATTCTGCGTATGGCTTAGAAAATCTTTGTATAACTACCTTTAAGTTTGGCATCAGCATCAATTTTTTTTCCCCAAGCTTTCAATGTGAGCTTTCAAGAGTCCCAAAACAGCATGGGGTAATTTTGCCAGCTTGTTTGTATTTGAGAAGTTCCATCCCCCTATGAACAGCTCATAAGACAACAGAACTCCTGCAACCATCCTTCCAGAGAGATGTCAGTAAGCTTAGCTTTAGCTCCTTCAGCAACCATATTTTCTTTTTTTTTATCTTCCTACTAAATTCTTTTTTTAAATTTATTTTTATGAATTTTTATTGTGACCAAAGTGCATTACAAATCTTTCACAAAATTATTTACAGTACATAGTGACAATGAATGAGGGGCATTCCCACCACCAGTGTTGTCCTCCCTCCACCCCTATTCCCAGCATGTATCCCATATCTTCCTCCTTTACCCCCAGAATGCTAGTGTAACTGGTCTCCACTTTACAGCTTGTTGTAGATTGGGTATCTATTCTGTTGTCATTGACTTTGTATTTGGTGTTCAAGTCTGATCATTTTTTATTTCCACTACCTGTTCATATGACTGGCCCTGGTATTATCCTTTCCCCACCTCAATTTATGAGGCTGAATGATTCAAGTTATGTAATTCTGTTGGAGATAAAAAAAAAAAGGATAAGAAAAAGAGAAGAAAAAAATTGGTAGCAACTATAAAAAAAAATGCACCTAGCCAAAAAAAAAAAAAATCACCAAATAACCACAAGAGTGAAAAAGAAAAAAGTGGAGGAAAAAAGAGAAGGAAAATAATATCAAAAACAAACAAAACAAAGCAAAACAAGAAAAAGGAGTGCTAGAGTGGCAGGGTTTGGTGTTCCCCTAGCTTTTTTTCCCCATAGGCACAGTAAGTATTGGGGTAGAAAGGGAATTCCCATGGTCTAAGAGATTCAGGGTTTCTCCACCCTTAAAGCATACCATCATGGGAACAACCACTGGCTCCATACATACTCATTACCACATCCCAAGGGCTTTTTTGTGGTGCCAGGAAACTTTTCTCTGTTGTGGATGACAAAATCAGGCCACTGTAGCTAGCGATCTTGGTATTTGTGGAGGTCATAGGACAAGGTCTAGGATAGACTCTTAATGGTGCTAGCGGTTCTGTTTCATCATTGTTGTTGTGTTCAGTCTTCTGTAACAAGTGCTCCCTGATTTTGCTCAGTCCCTAAGCTGAAGCCTAGGATATTATGGTTCCAAAGGTTCTGCTCAGTCTCTGTTGTCAAAGTTGGGCCTCTGTAATTAGAAATCTTGATTTTTTGGGCCCTGAGAGATAGCACAGCGGCGTTTGCCTTGCAAGCAGCCGATCCAGGACCAAAGGTGGTTGGTTCGAATCCCGGTGTCCCATATGGTCCCCCGTGTCTGCCAGTCTGCCAGGAGCTATTCCTGAGCAGATAGCCAGGAGTAACCCCTGAGCAACGCTGGGTGTGGCCCAAAAACCAAAAAAAAAAAAAAAAAAAAAAAAAAAGAAATCTTGATTTTTATAAGAGTCCTGGGCTACAGCCTAGGGTAGGGTTTTCCTTATTGGTCCCAAGGTAAGTTCTGCCCAGTCACGGTTGTCAAAGTCAGTTTTCTGTAGTTAGTGCTCTTATTTTTCACAATACATCTTCTGATTTCCACTTACTGTTAGGTGATGTAATAGGACAACCTGGTCTTAGGTCAAGTTGTCATTTGATTGTTGTCCTCGTCATATCAAAACTGGCTCATGTTGGTGCCAGAGCGATGTTAGAAATCTCCCAACGGAGCTTAGTTCCTGGTTTTGTTGCAGGGAGCTGGATCAGTTCTACATCTGGGATCTGGGGTTTGGGATTAAACTAACACTGTCCAATCTCATGGAGACAGTTGTATCCATATGACACATGTCCAGGATGGGAGGCACCCTTGTGTTATAAAAAGTGTGAGTTCTTATCCCTAGAAGATAAGATCTTGTTTCTGTGTCTATGGTTTCCCCCTTTTTACTGTGCCTATACAAAAACATATGGTTTCATATTGTACTGCTGGTGCTATTCTGGATAAGGATGACAGGCTACACAATCTCTTTGGTCTGTTTCTGATCTTTGAGCTTTTATCCCAGGCAAGATGTTTTCTTGGTTTTTATACCAAGAAGCACCAAAACTGGTGAGGATAGAGAAAATGTGTGTGTGTGTGTGTGTGTGTGTGTGTGTGTGTGTGTGTGTGTGTGTGTGTGTGTGTATAAAACAAATAGGGGCCGGAGAGATAGCACAGTGGTAAGGTGTTTGCCTTAGATGCAGAAGGATGGTGGTTCGAATCCCGGTATCCTATATGGTCCCCCAAGCCTGCCAGGATCGATTTCTGAGTATAGAGCCAGGAGTAACCCCTGAGCACTGCCAGGTGTGATCCCCCGTAAAAAAATAGAATAAATAAAACTGAGTTTTAATAAAAAGGTATTTGAAGAAAACAAGTGATGGAGGAGGCTACCTGTATATTTAGGAATACACATCTTAAGATGCATTATTATAAAGGTATTAAGCTTACATAGGCAATATAGGCCTCCCAATTAGGGCTTTTGAGATATTCTGTGGGGAGTGAAAGCCAAGGCACTTTTTCGTATCACAGACCTTGGTCTTGAGTTTGAGACATGATTTGCAGCTTTATGAAATTATGTAGTGTCCTTGAGCTGGGGGTTTTGTTGAAGCTGATTCTGGTATCATGCAACAGTCCATGATTTGATGGGGGTGAGAGGGGCCACAAAACATGAATCAGAAGGTGTGTTGGTTGAGGTTTCTTGCCTAGGAACGAGATGTGGGACTGAGAGGGTATCTTTCATTGAGGAGCTGGATGGTGGTCTGTTGAGGCAGGAGGTCGGTCTTGGTACCTAACAACTTAAGAACTGAGGGTAAAAAGGGTTAAATAAGGGGAAGATAACGGATCCGGGTGGGGGATGAGGGGGTAGAAGGGACTCTGGGTGGGGGAGGGGCAATATATAAGAGGGGCTATATACATTATATAGATGAATTGTTTATGGTTTAGGCTTGGCAGTCAGAGAGGACCACTGTATACAAAGTCCTGTCCACATAAAGACTGACTTTAGAGATCTATTTGAGTGTTATCCTCCAAATCTTGGGCATTCTGTTTCTTTTCCTAGAAACAGTCTAGAATTAAGAATATTGCTGGATAATGGTTAAAAAGTAATTTGCCATGCGCTTTTGAAAATGAGTACTAGTAAGAAAAGACACTCCTGCAGGGGGCCCAGTATGCATGGGGGAGGAGTTTCTCTCCACCCCTCCCCCCAGGGCCCCAATTACCAGGCCTGGCCCTGAAGGCCAGTCTGGCGTACTAATGGTCAGCACAGGGGGGCCATTGGCTAGCTGCCCTGCCCAGAGGCCCCGCCATACCAGTGGAAGAGGAACAGAGAAGTCCTGGCATGTGGGGTCTTCTGAGACCAGCGCTAGCCTCTCCAGTTTGTTTACGCATGGGGGAGGAGCAAAGCATATTTTCAACTGCAAATGCTGAGAAGCACTCAGGCAGGTTTGAGCCACATTATTAAAGTCCCGATGGGTCTACCACCCACCGTCACTCCAGGTAGCAAGGCATTCAACACGAAAGGGAGAAAGTGGACCAGACTCCAAGCACACTTTCTTAAATGGACTGAGATATTCCAAACTTAAACCCACATAGGTTGGGGTTTGATAGTCTTCCTGAAGGAAGGAAGCTGGTTCTGTATCTATCTATCCCTACTCTCTCTCAAAGCCCAAAGATTTGTGGTCAGGGGAGTGGGGCACGGTGAGTGGTACCCGTACAGATCTGCTTCCTGACTCAGCTTCTGATTAGGCTGCTACTATCTCATTTTTGGTATTCACTCTATTTAGTAAATCAATGTGAGCAGCTAGCAGCTCCTCTGGCCTAGCATCAGTGGGGGTGGTGGGGGGGGTGGTGGTAAATTATCAGCTGCCTCAGGAATTTTGGCTTGAGCACATGTGACTACTGGGAAAACACTTCTGTTTTTTGAGGTTGGAGACTTTTCAGAAACAGTCAGGGGTGCTTCAGAAACAGTTGAAAGTGTTTCAGAAACAGTTGGTGTGGTTTCAGAATGCCTGGCCCAATTTTTTTTTTTTTTTGCATCTCATAATACATATAAACTATACTGTTCATAAGCATCACTACCAGATGGGGCCAGAGCAATAGCATGTTTGCCTTGCATGCAGCTGACCCAGGATGGACCTCGGTTTGATCCCTGGTGCCCCATATGGTCCCCCAAGCTAGGAGCAATTTCTGAGCGCATAGCCAGGAGTAACCCTTGAGCATCATTGGTATGGCAAAAATAAATACCAGAGTATGCATCAACTTGACTATTGGAATAAATAAGGTAACAATATATGTGAGGAGAGACTAGGGTCCCTCAACCCAAAGTCAAGCTGTTATCATAACTTTGAACCAAATAGGAGCTAAATTAAAAATTCATGGGGGAACAATCCACCAGAGCAATCATGAGACTACTCTCACCAGTCGTAGATGGGGTTCCTGTTCAGGAATAGGTGAAGTGGCAGTCTCATATCTAGGGAATGGAGGAGACATGGATCTGGAAGCAAATGCCAACACAGGAAAGAATCCATACATAGTTAAGGAGATAAAACAGGTTCAGGAACTTCCAGCGTAAGCCTTCTGCTCCTAGCACAGGGACCAGCAGATGGCTCAGTAGTGGAAAACTGTAACTAGTTTCTCCTTGAGACTGGGTGATTTATTTGGAACTCAAAGACCCGCCTCAGTCTACCTGGCCAAACTAGGTAGCCTATCAGGGAAGGACAAGGGAGCAATAGGAAGGTACCCCTAGACAAGAGCCAATTATTTTAAAGATCATCAGAAAGCTAGAACCTCCCTATATCCCTATCCTATATAATCCCATTCACGACCTTGGGCGGGGTTCTTTCATCTCTCGTGGTAGAGAACCCTGACCAGTCAGTTAGGAGCTGTTGACAGGCAGAATAAAGTTTAAACTTTACTCCAATTTGTGTGGTCTTGTCCCTCGATTTCTGGACCCTAACAGATGGTTTGGTGCTGTTGGTGTTGGTGTCTAACAACCCAAAAGAACAATCAACTAGGGGAGTGAGGAGGCCTGGTGAGGGGGCAGGCAGAACATTTTGGCTCTTTCTTTACAGTGGACCACTTATTCTTACCTAGTAGAGACTGTGGATGTATTTAAGGCAATTAGTCAATGTACCTAACGGGGTACATGACAGCACCCCTTGTAGTGGCTGTTGAACTGGGACAAGCCCCTCTGAAACCGACAACAGCCCTTGAAGTTTAAAGAGTATAAAAAGAAGTATAAAAAGAATCTGACAGTTATTGGGAGGGGGCAGGGTAGATTCTGGAGATGAGCCTGCCAGTCTGCAGGGGGCCAGAAATAAAGCATCAGGAGATGTTGCTTGGTCCATCTCTATCCCTATTCTCTCTCAAAGCCTGGATCTATAGGACCTATAGACCCTCTGCAGCTGCAGCCTTCAGACTGGGATAAAAGATACTTAGTCCTTTCTCTCTTGGGCCAACCTGGTTGGTTGGCGCTACTTAGTTCTCTCTCTCTCCCCCCCCCCCCCCGATTCTCTCCAATTGACAGTTCCAGACATGACTTTGGTGTTTGCTGGTGATCATTTGTGTGTGTATGGCATGTACCTATGTCCTATAAAGAAACTGGAGTGATACAGGGTTCTGCGAAGACAAAGGATCAGTGAGAATGGCGCCCTCTAAGGCCCATGTTCTCCCCGGAAATCAGCTGGCTGGGATTTAAAGCTCAATTCCACTAATGCTAATCACACCCAGTCTCACGCTTGGTGGTGTTTTATTACACAGAACTCAACAGATGAAGAGAAATTCAGTTAAATCCGTGATTTGAAATGCTAATGGCTTTGATTCTCACCATTCAAAGGTCCCATCATCAGCAGAGAGGATTTGTCCCTGCAGAGGTCAGAGCTCCCAGTGCAGACATGAGTTGGATCTGCCCCTCTCACAGATCAGAAGGGGACCTCCAGATGTATCACTTTACAATGCAGGACTGACAATAGGGGGTTAAGACTGCATAGTGTGGTGAGGGAACCAGACAGGTGCCTTAAGTTCTGGCCCTGTCTTACAGCCTTTTAGATGACTGGCCCATGAGTAGACTCATCTTAACAAACACTGACTCCAGCAAGTCTACAATCCAAAATTCTTGGAAATCCCACCTGCAGATGCATCAGCAATCATCATGCACACACCTGCAGCAACACTCCTGCATCACATCTGGACCACCAAACCTGTACATCTGCACGACACCTGCAATCATCATGCAGGCACCACCACACCTGCACATCTGCATTATCACACCCACGCATCTTTATCATCACACCTGCACCATCTCCCCTGCACCATCACATTTGCTCACCATATTTGCGCTTCCACTGGCACTCCTCACCCCTGCACATTTATCTGCCTCATTCCTCACACACATCTATCACTGCACTCACATCCCATGCCATGTGCACACAGTGATGCTGGAGGCCAGGATGCAGCACAGGCTGACGAGGTGGCTAAGGCCCGGGCTCATCCTCAGCATTTTACTGGGCATGTTTGCTCACTGCTTATCAGGAACACCTGCAGGTTCATCAGCAGAGGACGGGGAACTCCCCAATACTAGAAGATTCCTCTGGGCTCAGCTCCCTGAAACCAGCCCCTCTAGCCCATTTCTGGGAGAAACCCCCCCACCCCCAAATCCCAAGGCTGTGAGGCAGCATTTGCTCTGGTGTGCTGGCTGTCTCTCATACACTCTGCCACCCTCCACTTCGCCATGCAGTTACCTGCTAACTGGAAACAGCCTGTGACTCACGAGGCGGTCGCTGCCTCCCAGGGGGAGAAATGCAAGGCCATGGCACAATTCACGTGGAAGGGCCCCGGGTGCTGTGGCCCAGCCCTGACCTCTGTGGCTCTAGATGGCTTTCTGAACCAGTCAGATCTGCGGAAAAACGTGGCCCTATTGACTTGGACTTCTGTTTGAGTTTCCTTGATACAGTGAGTGAGAGAAGCAGCTTGAACATGAAGTCTGGGGACAGTTTCAGAGCCCTGCATCAAGGCCTGCATGTCAACTTGCCCATGCTTGGCCTTAGCCCGCAGTAGCTCTGTGCTTCCCTCATATGCTTTGCTGAGGGCTTGGCGCAACAGAAGGCCAGGCCGCAATGAGCCACGCGGGTCAACCTGGTGCTGCCAGGAGGGAATGAGGAGAACCAAGTCATTCCAAACAGCTCTGACAAAGGGGGCTAGAAAGAGGTTGCAGAATTTCCAGCGACCCCACATCATGAAACATTCCTCACCGACAGCTTGATGGATATGCTCTTAGAGCCCAGAGTCTTTGGGAATGTCACTGACAGTTAAACAGGGTAAAAATCATGGTCCTGGAACAATCTGAGATGCTGCAGCCAGGGCTGAGAAGTCGCTGGGAGGAGAGGCAAGGGCGCCCCCTGGTGGGGCTAGGCAGAGACATGAGCAACTACCTCGGAGGGGCCTTTAGTCCGACCCTGCCCTGGACACTCCTGAGCTGACAAGACCTCAAACCCAGGGGCGCACAGGACATAGGACACAGAACACATGTGTGTGTGACACATGTCATGGGCATGCAATGTGGAACACACTACAAAGGACATACTGGGGCACAAAATAGGGCACAGGACGCAGGTCTGATGGGTTCAGACTGGTGCTGGGGGGATCCTGAGCCCTGTCATCCTGCCCAGTGTCCAGGAGAGGAAATGGGGCCTCTGAACCAAACAGATACCCAGACAGCGCTTCTAAGGTGACAGCCGGTACCCTCCGTGCAGCAGTGGGTGGGGGTGGCAGGGCTGTGGGGTCCCACAACATGCACTAGACCAACCCAACCCATTCCCTCCTCCAGCTACTCCTGCCCACTCAGCAAGCGGCCGAGAGAGCCCCATAGACAAGTATACCTGCACTTCTGTGACTGGAAACAGCAGGCGGGTTGGGAAGGATGCTGTCAAGGGCTGGAAGCCCAAAAGTGCTGCTGTCCCTGTCTGGTCTGGATATTTTGTTCTACCTAGCCCTGGCCCGAATTCCACCTGCAAGCTCAGTCCTGTGTCCATGGGTGCCCGAGGTCCACACAGAGCAGGCCCTGTCGAGCAAGGCTTGGTGGAAGACCCTGAAACTCGCCATCAGTGCTCTCAGCAATCATCGTTTCAGGCTAGTAGAGCCCTGAGTCACCCACTTGCCCCTTGGCCCTACTGGGGTCCATCCTGCAGCCTCATATTTCACCTGGGAGCAGGAAACTTCCTAGGCCACTACCCCACCAGTGGACAAAGGGACACAGGAGTGACCTGTGTGGAAGCTCTGCCAGGCAAGACAGGCATCTCAGGAGATACAGCCGGTGTAGCCATCTATCCCCCAACACATGCACCGGGCCACACACTGACCCTTCCAGCCACTCCCCTATATTTGGGGGTTGACCCCACAGAAGTTGTAGGAAAGGTCCCAGAAACTAGAATGATCTATGCATGGTGTGCACAGGGGCCCTCTGTCCGGCCTGTTGTCAACATGCTACTCCTTAGGGCCAGAGAGTGAGCCAGCCTGCAGGGCCACACTTCCCACTCAAAAGATGTGTCTCTCTTGGTCTCAGGCTGCTAAGAATGGATGAGTTCAGTCCAGTGACCCACAAATGCACCGTCTGACGAAGTCACTTTACTCCTAGCCCTTCTGCTTCCAATTCAGTCTCACCCCAAAACAACTTCCACGTGTCTCATGCCTGAAATGCACCCTTAATCTATTTTGACTAGCATGTTTGCAGCCACACAAGTGTTTAATACAGCAGGTGTGCATATCTTTTCAATATTATAGGAAGCACCCCAATACAACTCCAGGAGGGTGCGGATACCTGAATCAGCTCACTGGCCCTTCCCCGGACACTCCCAGGCTGGGCCTGGCAGACATGCTTCTTCTTAGTGAAGTCCTGGCAGCATCTGAAGCACACAGCATCAGACGACAGGGACAGCAAAGTGGGAAAAGAAGCCTGACCCAGCATGCTCTGATGGTGTCACCAAGAGTCTAAGCTTGTGCTCCTGAGATGCCCACGCAAGTCCCAAGCTGGCTGCTGGCCACTGTTCATGCTGAACCTGCAGTCTAAAAATTTCCCTTGGAAACTTGTCAGAGGGTTCGAGAGAGGAACCTGCAGTCTAAAAATTTCCCTTGGAAACTTGTCAGAGGGTCCGAGAGAGGCCCCAAGGGGCCCCCAACGCCCTTGTGAGCAGAACAAGGCCAAGCTGCGACTGCAAGGGACAGCCCAGGGTAGCCCTGCAGGTCTCCAACATGCATAGTGTGTGGGAGTGTCCGTCATTAAATGCAAGGTCACATGTTGGGAATACAATCTGTTCGATGCAGTTCTCTCAGGGCCAGGGTGATAGCAGAGTGAGCTGGGCACTTCCTTTGCATGTGGCTGACCTGGATTCTATCTCTGGCACCACGAGTCCTGAGCACAGCGAAATAAAGGTGATTCTCACTTATCTTTGGCCATTTGTATATTTTCTGTTAGAAATGAATGAAAAACACTTCACAGTTCTTAACAAAAATCTTAATAAAAAAAAAAAACCCAAAATAATTAACTTGGTGCCTAAACATGAGCTGAAATGGGGACATTCCCATCTCTAAGTCTACTGCGCCTTGCGACTGAAGTGCCAAGAGACAATTCTGTGGGCACAGGAATGCTCAAAGGGGCCACACACTGCTGCTTCAGAGAAACACAGGCAGAGACCAATGGGAGCTGAGTCCACAGCAGGCAGCACTAATGTGCCACTTGTGTCCGTTGGCCCCTCCGGGCCCTCCCACATCATGTGCACTAGCCCAAAAGTCACCCATGTGCCTGGGTGAAGGTAGCACTCAGAGGTGCTCCTGAGGAGATGGCAGTAGCACCGACACCAGATCAGGAGCCCAAGCCTGGTCCACGCTACCACATGAACCTCTGCACATCCTGACTGCCAGGCCACTGGAATGTCTTGTGGAGAAAGACGTAGAAAGTGAGAAAGTTCAAGGCCACGTAGCAACCCAGCTCACAGGCGAGCCTGGACATGGGCGGCGGGGGCACGTGCAGCCGGTACATGAGGTAGGGCAGGATGAAATAGCGGAACTCTAGGAGCTGTTGTGGCACTATGGCCGCTGCCAGGCAGGCGAAGAAGGCCAGTTTCCAGAAGACAGACCTGGACCGCAGCGCGTCGGCCAGGGCCCAGCCAGCAAACAGGTAGGCAGGGACCAGCAGGTAGGGCACGGCTGGGTGGCACTGCAGCAGCCGCCGCCAGACGTAGAAAGTGTAGTGCCGGTTGTCGGCCAGCAGGTACTTATGTGCGTAGGAGAAACGCCAGACGGCTGCCAGGCCCAGCAGGATGAGTAGCACACAGGTGCCGCACCGCCGCCACACCAGGCCCACAAAAGCCCGGAGCCTGCCAAGCACCAGCAGGTGTGGGGAGGAGAAGCAGAAGGCAAACGCGCAAAAATAGAAGAGCTGCGGTACATGCAGGCAGGCCTGGTGGCTGCTGCGGTCACCCACCACAATGCCACCGTTGAGGAATACGAAGACACAGAAGAGCAGCCCCAGCAACACGTAGGGCCACACCCGCAACAGCAACGACTGCAAGTTTTGGGGCCGCGTGCAGAAAGTCACGAGGAAGTACAACGGTGCGGCCAGCTCAGAGTGTGGCCGCCCCTCCTTGCGCTTCCCCAACTCCGTGGCCCAGGCCTCTGCCAGCTGCTGGGCCACTACGGTGCCTGCGCAGAAGGCGGCCCACACGATGTTGGTCTGGCGGAACATGAAAGCGCAGAAGCCCAGCAAGGCTGCTGTCTTGTGGTTCTTGTAGAGGCACATCAGGTAGGCGAAGAGCGTGAAGAACACGGAGCCTGCATCGGTGTAGTAGAGGAAGTTAAAGAAGTAGAGGGTGGGGAAAATGGCCAGGGTCACTGTAGACAGGACACGCTGCATGCCTGAGGCTGCCTGGGAGGGAGAGATAGTTCCGGTGAGTGATGCAGGACAGACATGGGAAGTGTTGCCAACAGAGTTGATGAGCCAGAGCCTGGGGTTTCTTAAATAGGATCCAAGACTAGTGATCCATTTCTGCCAATTACGTTTCCGAGAAGCTTTCTGGGGACACCCGTGAGTAGGGGGCCAGTGAGCCCAAGTATGATCCACATGGCTCCAGCCCAAGACACAGGGACAGATCCATAGTGAGGGCGTCCGGCCTGCATTTCCACCTCTACAACATTTCCCACAGAAAACACAAACCCTCCAAGCAAAGGAATGGATGTTCTTGTGTAAACAAAACAGGTACCAGAAAGACTTACCAAACTGGCCTGTGCAAGCCATTGCTGCTTTCGAAAGTCACACACCAGTAAGAAATTCAGGCACTGACAATTTTCTTTACAGATACAATGAATACTAAGGCAAGTAGATGTTTCTTGACCCCACTGCACTGAACAACTCTGTCCAGACTGGGAAATGCTCCATGGGCTGAGCCAGGCTCTGTATGAAGGTGGTTTCAGATCCCGGCACCACCTGGGTTTGTCTCAGCACCCAGTACCCAGCACAGAGACGGGAGCAGCCCAGCGGCCCCAACTCTTGATCAAGAGCAGCAGCCATGTGGCCCGCCCAGGAACGCACCTTAGTCCTGGGCTGCAGCTTGCGAAGCAGCAGGTAGAGAAGGTAGAAGGTGCCGGCGCTGAAGAGCACGTTGATGAAGCGCAGCATCCCGATAGAGCACACAGCGTGCTCAGGCCACCCGAAGATCCAGCCGGCTGGCTTCACCACACCCACCGATGCCAGGTACAGGCCGGGCAGAGTTGTGATCATCGGGTCCCACTACAAACAAGATCCGGGTGAGACCTGGGCATCCATGTCACTCTTGTGTGCGAAGGGGGTGGGGGTGGGTTTCCCCGCACAGAGGAGGGATAGGTAGGGAAAACCTCTTCCTCTCTCTCCCTTCTTTACTTTTCTCAATACCCACTTTTTGTTTGTTTGTTTTGGGGCCATACCCTTCTTTGCTCAGGGGTTACTCCTGGTTCTGCACTCAGAAAACATTCCTGGCAGGCTCGGGGGACCACATGGGATGCTAGGGATCGAACTCTGATGGGCCATGTGCAAGACAAACACCCTTCCCACTGGGCTATCTCTTACTGTGCTGCACATGCACCTGCACCCACATCCAGACTGACACTGGCACCCACGACTGTACCCACAGCCACACCTGCACCTCCAACCTGCACCCAACCGGTACCTACACCCATCCCCGCACTCATCACCACCTACACCCCATCTGCATTCACATCCACATTTGCATCCACACATCTGCACCTGCATCACACCTGCATCCACACCTGCACCTGCACCGCACCTGCACCCGCACTAGGAGCCCGCCCCCCGCCGGACCACCTGGTCGGGGCCGAAGTGGCCCTCGCAGAAGCGCTGCGCCTGCGGCAGGTGGAAGACCTCGTCCATGTAGGGCTCGCGCAGCGCGCGGCTGACGGCCGAGAAGAGCAGGCAGGTGGCCAGGAAGGTGCAGCTCAGCGCGGCCGAGAAGTAGTAGCCCTCCAGCGACGCCGTGGACGCCGCCATGGCCACCCCGCCGCCCGCGCCGCACGGCCGCAGAAGACGGGGACTGCCCAGCAGCGAGGCCGACCGGAACCACTCGGCTGGGACTTCCGGGGAGGCCGGACTCGGTTTCACAGGGACCACTTCCGGGACGCACCGGAAGCTGCGCTGTCGGGGAAGCACCCATTGGCCATCACGCCGGAAGAGGCGGTTCTGGGGCTCGCGCCAAGGACGCACCCGGAAGCCTAGCAGGAGGGACGCCCCGCCGACAAGGAGCGCGTCGATTTCGAGTGTCGCCAAACGGTGGCGCTGCCGCCTCGCGCATGTGAGCCCGCGCGCGCATGCGTGGAAGGAACACTGAGCCCTCGAAAGGGAAGATGCGACTCAGTTCTGGGAGATCCCAGCGAACGGGTGGGCGTGGCCCGGGTCACGTGCTTCCTCGTGACTCACAGGGCGGAGACCCCGGCGGTTCCTGCTCTCCTTTGGCCAGCAGCGGGCACCGCCTCTGGGATTTAGGCCTGCGCTCTCCAGTTGCCTCTTGGCCTGGTCCCCGGGGCTCCAGATCGCTGGGAGGTGTGGGTCTGCGTGCTCAGCAGGAGGCATGGAATCCAGAGCACGTGAATGCCCGCAGTCACACTCCACCTTGGTACACCTGGCGCTTGCCCAGGAAGGGGGGAGGAGGCCGCACTCCCTGCAACCAGTGGTGCCCTCTGCTCCTCCCACCCATGCATTGGACACTCGAAGGTCCCAGTCTGCCCCGTCCCCTGGTCCTCTTTCTAAGTCGGACACGTGCACAGCAGAGGGAAGCCTGGGCCCCCTCAAAGGATCATCAGTCTGTACCCAGCAGCACCACGAGGCCACCTGCGGCAGGGCACAGGGCCAAGTGTCCGGTTTATGGTCACTGACCCAGGACAGTCTAGCTTGGCCAGAAGCTCACCCATACCTTCCCTTCCGTCTGGTATGAATGGGGTTCCAGCCCTGATGAGCCCCATCCTGTGGGCTAGTGAAATTTGGACTCTGCTTCCTCTTTAAAGCACCAGAGTCCTTGCTAGCCCTTGGGGAATAGATGTAGGACAGTGCCCCAGTGCATGAGCCCCGCAGTGTCTCTGGCTGGCACAGGGTTGCACTGACTTCTCTAAGAGGCTTCTCTAGTTCTCCCCATTAGCCACTGTTTAGGCCCCATAAAACGCAAACTAAGAGATTCTGTGGTTCAAGTCAGTCCCTTAGGCCAGACCACATTTTATTTTGCAATCAGTGTCCATCAGGATGGAGTAACCTCCTCCCATAGAATAGTGCTCACTAAAGTGTTCACCTGAAATGAAATGAAATTCTAATAAGAGCAAGAGGAGTCTGGAAGTCTTCAGTTCCATTTCTCTCACTTCCTGTGAGCCAGTTACCTACCCAGGAATTAGATGTACATGGTGAAAAGACGCTGCCTGCTGCACAGCACATGTACCAGGAGCAGAGAGTCCCTTGCTTTGTTGGCTCGGACATCAGGGACTAGGGTTCTTTAGGAACCAGCCTAAGTTAGGTACCAATGGTTGGCATATTTCCCCTTCAATATTTACCTCTGTAAACTTCTCTTTGCAGGAAAGTCAACTGTGTTAATACCTGGAGAGTCATCTTTGTACCTAACAATTTCCCAACAAACCCCATGTCATTCATTAACTTTTCCTGCCTTCTGAAGGGAGCTGATAGATTAAGATTGCTAGGGAGAAGGCATTTTCCATTATGTGTTTCTGTATTAAGCCTGTCATCCAAAGGTTCAGCGATGGCCACACCACATTCTTTTCTATTAATAAATATCCAGAGTTAGCTGTCTGAGAAGGAATCATGTCTTGTGCTTATGTGATCTGGAGACAGGTGATAAGGGCTGGTGATTCTTTTTTTCTTTTTCTTTCTTTCTTTCTTTTTTTTTTTTTTTTTTTGGTTTTTCGGGCCACACTCGTTTGATGCTCAGGGGTTCCTCCTGGCTAAGCGCTCAGAAATTGCCCCTGGCTTGGGGGGACCATATGGGACGCCGGGGGATTGAACCACGGTCCTTCCTTGACTAGCGCTTGCAAGGAAGACACCTTACCTCTAGTGCCACCTTGCTGGCCCCGGCTGGTGATTCTTGAAGGAGAAAGTCAAGGTGGTGGGGAGGATGGATTAGAATAGAATAGAATAGAATAGAATAGAATAGAATAGAATAGAATAGAATAGAATAGAATAGAATAGAATAGGGACCCAAGAGCCGTGACTCACCAATGCAGATATCTGCAGGATACTGAAGACAGACTGGGTGGCTCAGTAAGCCCAGATTGAAGCTTGGAGTTTGGCATGAAAAACAGAGAAGTGTTTCTACTGGGATTCTGTGCTCAGTTGGGAGTGGATATGATGGGATGGTCTGTTAGCATGAGCCAAGGCATGGCTCAGAGAGATTTCACAGCTAAAAGGACCCAAACTATGAGGGCTTTGCACAGTATAGTACTGAGAGGCTTCATGCAGAGGCAGAGTCTAGTCCTAGGAGTGCTCACTTCTGAATGATCCCCACGAGTGCTTGTCCCTATCTACCAGTGGGAGTTCTTGCCCCTGTCTACCCCTGGAGGTGCTCCGTGTTCACCCTTGTTCACTCGAGGTGCTGATCTGTGTGCAGTTTGCATCTGATACTGAGACAAATTTGTGTTTCCTGAGGGCCGTGGTCTCATTACTGGATCCTCAGAGACCGAGAATACTTTTTTTAGCCACAGGTCAGAGGACAGCCTCAGGCAAGGGGATCACAGCCAAGGAGATCCCATGTGCAGACCCTGAGGGGCCACTTACTTGTTGGGGGAGCAGGAGGCTCCTTGTGTGGCAGCTGGCAGGGTGTGGGTGGATCGGAGCTGTAATTAAGGGAAGGTGTACTGGGCCATCCACACCAGGCTCTTCCTAGTGGGCTTTGGGGAAGGATACCCACATCCAGTCCTGGGACTGGACTCAGATCATCCGGTCTATGTCACGGCATGCAGTATAGATGTCTCCATATAGGGGAAGCAAGCCCATCAAATGTGTCTGTTGACTTTCCTGGTGCAGTGAGCTGATTTTTTCCCCAACAAATATTTTAGTCAGCAGGCCCGTTGGTGGACTTTAATTATACCCCCTATGTGGATTACTGGCAATATTTCTGATATTCATGACATGATAGTGACATTACAATTTCTTACTATCTCTCCCTTGCAAAAATACAGGCCAAAATTACAGGCCTCAGTCTTGACTCAGGGAAATTTTCGGCACCAAAGTTTGCAGCCAGTTTTACCCCCTGGCCAGATAAATCTGCATTTCTAAAAGCATAGAGGTCAGTGTAAATGCAACCCACTAGTTGGTAAACAGTTCCTATCTTCTTTGTTAGTTGCTGTGGGCTAGTCCCCAAATTGTAGCAAAACAAGTTTCTCTTCCTTTGTCATTAGAATCATGTCACTTCCTTACCTTTTAGCTTGGGATTCTTTTCACCTGTATGGCTAGTTTTTGATATGCATATTCTAGGGCCTAGAACCATGTGTTGTTCCTCCTAAGACTCTTTGTTATCATGGAAATACCTTGCATACCAGAAACGTACTTATACAGGGGTGGTGAACATGTGGCTCTCGAGATGCATGTGGCTCCCCGCCAAAATGAATGTGGCTCTTTGCCTCTTCTCATTACTTTGTATACTGTGGCTCTTTGCCAAGTTTGGATTTTGTTCTGTTGCTTCTGAGGAGGGGACGGACCTCTGAGGAGAGATCTCCAAGCGCAGAGTCCCGTCTCCCATCCCTCGGAAACAACTGCACGGGACAGCGAGCTGGGGACCCATGTGGCACATTTTGGGTCACATATGACCGTTAGTTCTGAGTGTGGAGGACACAGCACAACTTCACCAGCACTGCAGGATTTTGCCCCTCACTCAAAATGGCAAAATGCAATGTGTTTAATATATTATATGTTAAATATATATAAATATAATATATTGTTAAATTATATGCTTTTGTGTGAGTGTTTGTCTGTTTTGGCAGGTCACTGTGTGGTGTGGCTCTCTGATTCTCACAGTTTAAAATTTTGGCTCTTTGTGTCGAACTTGTTCACTACCCCTGTGCTTATATGTCACAGCTTGAAAAGTAAAATTGTCTCACGTCTATTGCAGATGCGAGTCCCTATGCAATGTATTTTGTGTGGTTTCATTATTTGATATTTCATATTTCGTCACCCATGCAATCCACTCTCCCTAAAGTGGATTCATCGAAATCCCACTGATGACTGTAGGACAGAAGCCACCTCCAACAGGCCTACCACTACTCACTCACAGTAAGCCCTTCTTTGCATGCTGCTCCTCAAAGATGAATACCAGGTAAAACTCCTCCCTTTCCACTGACAAATACTCATTTCCTAAGTCTGTCTTCTTCCAGATCTTAAAGAACTAAGACTAAGTATTTTGGGGGTCTGATTTGACCTTAGAATTTGAAAAGGGAAGTCAACCTTGGCAGATGTCCCGCCCTTAAGGAAGTCGTCACTACCTCACTACTCGCCCTCACCAATACCTCGAATTGCCTTGGCGGATGTCCCGCCCCTAAGGAAGTCGTCACTACCTCAGTACCTTACACCCACCAATGCCTCCTATTAGCTTGGCTGATGTCTCGCCTCTAAGGAAGTCGTCACTACCCCCTCCCCCTTATAGTATATAAGAAGAAATGTAGAACGCCACAGTCTTTTACCTTTGTCCTTTTACAGGCACACAGCAGCGGTAGACCCTGACCGGCCAGAAATAAAGACCCACTTGAGCTTTTGCCCGAGTAATCGTCTCTTATCTGGACTGCCAGACCTTTCAAATTCTCCTCTCTCTCCTTCCCCCTTTTTGGGGGAGCACACCTGGAAGTACTCAGGAGCTACTCCTGGCTTCTGCAGGCAAAGCAAGTGCTCAGCCCTTTGCCTGGTCTCTTTTTATTTTAAGTAAACACCAGAGCTGGAGAGATAGTACAGTGGGTGGCACTTGCTTTGCATGCATCCATCCTTGTCATCTCATATGGTCCCCTGAGAACTACCTCTAGTGATTCCAGAACAAAGAGCCAGGAATCACCCCGTGGCCCAAAAGCAAAACAAAAAACAAACAAACAAACAAACAAAAACCTCAACAAAATAAAGGCAACTTTACACAGTAATTTAAAATTATTAAAAAAATAAAATTATTTAAAGATGTATTTCCTTAATATTGTCTTAAGAATTCAGGATCTCTTTACCCTTTGTCTCATCATTGACCATCCACTGTCTTATCACCATCACCCATATCTCACTAACTCGTCATTCATCAGTCATCTGTTCTCTGTCATTCATCTCCCACCTGTCTCTTCCTTTATCCATACAAGAGTGTTGGTGGCCAGCCCACACCTTCTACCACCCTGATCTGTGCCCCACTGGCTCTGCTGGGCAGTGGGCCATGCATGAACCACGTGTTATTTGGGTTTCTGCCTGATGTTGCTTGAGCACAGTAGAAAGCAGGAGACAGGAGAAGGAGGAGACAGGACACGGCAGGCAGCAGAGAATCGTGGTCAGGCCTAGAGAATGGCTGGTCACTGCAAAGGGCAGCACATGGACTTTCCTTCATTGTCTGGCTGCAGGGCCCTTCTGCCATCTCTGGGCACTGCTGCTGTCATGTGGGGTTAAAGGGTCCAGCTGAGAGGCTGAGAAAGGTGGGATTTGGGGGGAGACCCAGTGCCCTCTCTTGGAGACTTTGACCCTCCTGTGCTTTCTCAGCCTCAGCTCCTCTACTCAGAGCAGCGCCTGGCCTCCTGCCTGGTCACCTCAGTTTTCCCAAGTCATGAGGCAGTGATCAGGGCAGCTCTGGTCCACACGGTTCAGCTTTCTGTGTGGTCATGGGAGAAGTGTTGCCTGCAGTCACTGTGAGGGTTTGAAACAGCACCAAAGAGTGAGGCTATCGTGACCCTGTGGGGACAGAGGGACAGGTTTTGTTCAGGCTCTACAATGGCCCCTCTGCAGTTTAGGGTCTTCACAGGGGTCTCTTTAGTTCAGTTTGCAGCTGGCAGAGGAGCCCAGCCCTCTGCAAGGCACCCATCCCGCCTTTACAGACTCATACCAGAGCTCCTGCTGTTGGGAATAACCCCTGAGCATGGCCAAGTGGGGCTCAAAAATCCAAAGCCAAAAGCACAGCAAAACATTCCAAACATTCCACAAGATTTCCAAGCATAGGTTGTTTCAGGCTACATTTGTGGGATGGACCCCAGGGTCAGGAGCTAGTGAACCTTTAAACATTTCAGACACAACTGAACATGTGCTCTCCACCCTTTCCTTTGTATCCCTGCTTCAGGTCCAGAGGTTGCCATTGCCGACTGGCCCTCAGTGTCTCTGCCAGTCCAGGGATCCCAGTTATCTGGATCTCCCCCTCTGTAGGAGGGGTCTGGGGGGCTTGGGCGGGGCACTGGCAGGAGGAGAGCACTAACCCTGCCTGTCACCTAGGACAGGTGTCTCAGTGTTACGGGGACCTGGCCTGGCTGCAGGAGACTCGCTGATCCTGCAAGATTCATTGACTGTGTGTGTGTGCTGGGCTATCCTGTGAGCTCATCCCTATGGCCATGCTGGGGTCAGATGCACAACAGCCGCTGTGTGTCTTGGTGCTGACCATGGGCGTGCTAAGCACTGCCCTCCTGCTATGCCGCAGAGCCTGGAGGAAAGTTCTGGAAGCCAAGGCTGCCCGGGCCAGGGGCCTGTTGGAGCAACAGCTGTGCCAGGCCAAGGCTGCAGTGCAGAACTTCTGGCAAAAGGTGGGTCCTGTCCTTGCACCCCCACCCAGGGCTAACCCTGCAGACTGGGGACACTGTTGTGGGGACAGGAAGGGGTTAGGGAGAAGGAAGGGAAAAGGAAGGAGGAGAGGACAGAAAAGAAGGCACAGGGAGGAGGGGGCAGGGAAAAGGGAAGATAGGACAGGAAAGGGGAAGGAGGGAAGAGGTGAA
Source organism: Suncus etruscus (assembly GCF_024139225.1). NCBI lineage: Eukaryota > Metazoa > Chordata > Mammalia > Eulipotyphla > Soricidae > Suncus > Suncus etruscus. The sequence continues at coordinate 11,322,610 of NC_064858.1, read as the reverse complement.
AGAGAGGAAGGGTTAGGGAGAAGGGTGCAAGTAAGAGGAAGGACAGGGCAGGGAGGAGGGATTAGGGTGTGTGTGTGTGTGTGTGTGTGTGTGTGTGTGTGTGTGTGTGTGTGTGTGTGTGTTCTGGGCTGTCCTGAGAGCTCCAGGTCCCCTGGGGCGGACCTGCCAGCCTTTCCCATGGGGAACTCTGCAGTGTGTCCCACAGTCTTGACCCCATTTGGTGACTCATCATCCTACAGAATAGTGTTGGGACCAAGGACCATTAAAGTGCCACCCTTACCTGCCCTTACCCACCCCACACCCTCCCACATCCTTCCTCACCCACTTTCACACTGTTCCCACACTCCATCCTTTCACTTCATTCCTCATTCTTGTCTCACTATCTCTGGAGCACTCCAATGGCTGTGTGTTTCCCTAACATCTGCTTGTCCCTGCAGAACTCTGACATCTGTGTCTGTCCCCCAGCACCTCAACATCTGTGTGAGCCCCAACATCTTTGTTCAGCAGCATATTTGTGTGTCTCACCCACAGGATTCTGATGTCTGGGTTTGTCCCCGCAGCATCCTGACATCTTTGTGTCTCCACAGCACCCCAACATCCATGCTGAGTCCATCGTCTGCCTGTCCCTGCTGGAGCTGACGCAGAAGCTCCAGGAAGGGGTCCTGTGCCCAGAGCTCGTGGTATACAGCTACATGGAGCAGGTGAGGACCCAGCAGAGGCCCGAGCATTACTTAGCTCTTGGGGTGCTGCAGCTGCCTGGTAGAGGGCCAGGCTACTGGGGAGAGGATGTCATCAAAGTCATCAAAAGCTGTTTCCTATGTGATGGGATGTGCTGGAGAGAAGGGAGAGAGGCCGTTCGGCCACCAGATCCTGAGCATTGGGCATTGTGAAGGGTGCAAGCTCTGGGGCAGAGAGATCTGCAGGAGCACAGGGGTGGGAAGGACAGTGTCCCTTCCATGTTGTCAAGCCCGGGGCCTAACTTGTTCTGGGGCTGGCAGGTCCTGCAGGCACAGAAAGAGCTGAATTGCCTCACTGGCCTCGTGCCTGGCTGGGAACAGCAGCTGCAGGAACTGCAGCAGCGGCTGCACCGTGGACCCCTGTACGGCGTCCCCATCAGCCTCAAGGACAGCTACCAGTGCCAGGTGGGCCAACCCTGCAGTGTCAGCTCCTGACGCCTGCTGCTCTGCTCCCCCAGACATCCCCACCAGTACCACCAGCTTTCACTTGTTCTCACCACACTCTCACTAGCTCCCACTGGCTTTTACCATCTCCTACCAGCTCTCAACAGCTCCCAGTGGCTCCCACTAGCTCCCACCAGTTTCTACTGGCTCCCACTGGATCCCACTGGCTCCCAGTCAATCTTCCACCAGCTCCCACCATCTCGCAGCCACACTCCCACCCATCAACCAGCGCTTCCCAGCTCTGCTTCTCTTGCATCCCGGGTTCACTCCAGCAGATAGGGGAGCTGTTGACTCAGGTAGTTCAACTTCTCTCCTGTAGGTCACTCTTATTCCTACTGGTTCCTCAGGGGATTCATCAAATTTGACCTGAGGCAAGTCAGTCCTAACCTGGACCCAAGTTTCTCAAGTTCATCTCTCAGAAAACAGTCTAGGGAAGCTAAAAGAGAGAGAAGGAGAGGGAGGGAACGTCTGTGCTCTGCTAAGGGAGTATGTGGCACTCTGAGCCCTCTGCATCAACACTTGGGTAATCCATGATCTAACTGACGTTAACTTCTGTGGATACCTGGCATTTGGTGTTAGAGAAGGGTGTAATCACAAAACTAGATCCAGATAATTTCACTAAAGTAGGAATCATCCCAACACAATCCATTTCACTGCTCTCTGGAGTCCAGGGGGAAATGGAGATAATGCATACTTGAAGAAACATGGCTAGGCAGCAACCAGTTTCACCACACACTGTGTGGGGCAGGGGAAATAATGGACCACTTCCAAATCAGTTTCTGTGGATCAAGACATTGTGTGCAGACCTATGAGGATGGTTCTGTTGGCTTCTCAGGACATAGTGCACAGTGGCAGTTCTTCAGACATCAGAACACTCTACATGCTAGGACAATTTTGTTTATTTGTTTTGGGCCACATCTGAATATGTTCAGAGGTTACTCATTGCTCTGTGCTTCGGAATTTCTCTTGTTGGTGCCCAGATAGATGGCATCTATCTATCTATCTATCTATCTATCTATCTATCTATCTATCTATCTATCTATCTATCTATCTATCTATCTATCTATCCATCCATCCATCCATCCATCCATCTATCCATCATCCATACATACATACATATATGGTACAGGAATAGAACTCAGATCGACCATATGCAAAGTAAGCACCCTCCCTGCTGTGCTATTGCTCTGCCACACCCCCATCCAGGACCTTTGATTCAGCCTCTGTGAATAGTTGGGTCAAATGTTGTTTTAAAGTCCAAGCACATGTGTCCATGGCAGGTGCGTGGCCCCACCATATACAGAAGCACCGCCATGAGAGTCCTGGGCAGGCAGCACGAAGTTCTCCCTTCTTTGTTGCCTTCTGGGTCCTGTCTAGCTATCCTGTGTTCCACTCATGGGACTGCAGAGACTCAGGTGTCAGCCCCGGTGTTCCTTGTCCCCTGTAGGGCCAAGTATCTAGCTGCGGCACATTCACCTTGCTGGACAGTCCTGCCATGGAGGACAGTGTGATAGTGAAGGTGCTGAAGAGCCAAGGGGCTGTGGTGTTCGCCAAGACCAATATCCCGCAGGCCATGATGAGGTGCTCTAGTCTGGCCCTGCCTTTCATCTCAGCTCTGCTGCTGGGACCCACCAAAACTCCTAACCTGGGGGACCAGAACCTGGGGTGCTGTGGGGAAAAGGGAGGAGGGGCCCGAGTAAGGGCAGAGATTCCAGGATCTTGGTGTCTTTCAGCTACAACAGTGGCAACCCTATCTTTGGAAATACTCTGAACCCCAAGAACCACAAGAGAAGCCCCGGGGGCTCATCCAGTGGAGAGGCTGCGCTGATCGCCACAGGGGCTTCCATCCTGGGCCTGGGCACAGATCTGGGTGGTAGCATCCGCTTGCCTGCCAGCTTCTGTGGGATCTGTGGCTTCAAGACTACGAGTGCCCGGCTAAGGTGACAGGGATCCTCTGAGGGACTCTTAGGGTCTTACTCAGGATCTCTCTGAAGGTCTCTCTCAGGGTCTCTCTCAGGATCTCTCTTAGGGTTCTATCTCAGGGTCTCTCTCTCAGGGTCTCCCTCATGGAATTCTCTCAGTTTCCCTGAGGGTCTCTCGAAGTATCTCTCAGGGACTCTCAGAATTTTTTCACAGGGTCTTTCTTTGGATCTTTCTCATGATCTCTATTAGGGTCTCAGAGTTATACAGGGTTGCTCTCAGGTTCCCTCTCAAGGGTCTCTCAGGTTCTCTCTCAGCGTCCTTTCAAGGTCCTCTCATGGACTCTCTCAGGGTTCTCTGTCAAGGTCTCTCTCAACATCAGTCTCAGGGTTGCTCTTAGGATCTCTCTCATGATCTCTCAGGTTCTTTCTCAGGATCTCTCTCGGGGTTTCTCTCAGGATATCTCTCAGGGTCCTCTAAGAGTCTCTCTCAGAATCTCTGGGTCTCTCTCAGGGTCTCTCAAGATGTCTCAGGATCTCTCAGTGCCTCTTTCAGGATCTTTCTCAGGGTCTCTCTGGGTGTTTCTCTTAGGGTTGTCTCAGAGTCTCAGGGTCCCTCTCAGGATCTCCTCAGCTTTCTCTCTCATGATCTCTCAGGCTCTTTCTCAAAATCTTTCTCAGTATATATCTCTCAAGCTCTCTTAGTGTATCTCTCAGGGATTCGCAGGGACTCTCTCAGGTTCTCTCTCAGGGTCTCCCATGGTCTCGCTTAGGGTCTCCCATGTTATTCAGGGTCACTCATGATCTCAAGTTATTCAGGTTCTCTCTCAAGTAACTAAGGATTCTCACAGAGTCTATCTCAAGGCTTCTGTGGGATCTAAAGGTTTTTCAAGGTCACTTAGTCTCTCAGGATATCTTAGAGCAGGGGTCTCAAACTTGCGGCCCACGGGCCATTACAACATTGTTGTACGGGCCGTACAACATTTTGTGGCCCGCGGCCAGCCTTCAAATACTGTAGTATTCGCGATTATTCGCCTATTGAATAATCGCAATAAAAATCGCATTAAACATTCGCATACCCCGAGCAGTTCCGTTCAATTTTTTGCGATTTTTTTCTTACTAATGCGATTTTTATTGTGAATATTCGGTAAGCAAAATCCCTTATGCGGCCTGCCTCACCCCGACTTTGCCTCCTGCGGCCCCCAAGTAAATTGAGTTTGAGACCCCTGTCTTAGAGTCATTCAGGATCTCTTAAGTCACTCAGAATCTCTCTTCAGATCTTTCTCAGGGTCTCTCAGGTTACTCAGTATCTATCTCAGGGTCACTCAAGTTATCAGGGTCTTTCAAGTCACTCAGGGTCTCTTTCAGTTCACTCAAGATCTCTCTCAGGGGCTCTTTTAGGGCTGTGTACCAGAGTCTTTTTCAGAACCTTCTTACACAAGACTGAAGAGTTGTTGAGGTATTTCTGAGGCTTGACCAAAGGAATGACCTGTGTAACTGAGTGTTGTCATTAGTGGAAACTGGCCCCACTTAGCCCACTTCTCTGAGACCAACACAGAAAACCCCTGTTTTACAGCTCGAAGGGTGTGACACCGATACTGTCAGGCGCGAAGTTGGGTGAGCCGCCCTCACTGTCTGCTCTGTAAGGGGATGATGATGAGCAGTCTAGAGAGCAGAACAACCTGGCCTAGAACAAGTGTGGGTCCCCCTGTATGCTGCTGCTTACTTCTGTACCCCAAGATGCCCAACTTGTGTCTATGTAGGCCTTGCCTGAGCTCATGAAGAGTCGGGGGTATAGATCCCATTCCCCTCTGGCAGTAGCCTTGGGAGGGCATGTTGGTAGTGGTGGAGGGAGAAGCTGAACCCCTGAGAACTCACCCCAGGTGATATATCCAACAGGGGAAGAGGCCATGCAGGGCCAAGGGCTTGAGCCCATCTCTCCCTGCAGAGAGGACATGTAGTCTTTCAAGGTCCCAAAAATATTCTAGGGAGCAAGTCTGGGCTCCTGACCACCCCCACCACCTTCTCCTCTTTCTCCCAGTGACATCCAGCCTGGGGCCCATGGCCAGGGATGTGGACAGTCTGGTGCTGTGCATGCGGGCGCTGCTGTGTGATGAGCTGTTTCGCTTGGACCCCACCGTGCCTCCGCTTCCCTTCAATGACCAGGTGAGCCACAGCAGGGCCTTGTGGAGTCCCCCAAAATGTCTAGTCCTTGTTCTGGCAGGAGTAGCTGCAGCCACAGTTGCTTTCCATGCACTCTGACTCTGCCCATGTACATTAGGATGAACCATTTCACACGGATTCTGCCAAGGTTTTCTGATGGGGCCCGTGAGATCCGAAACCCTGAAGTGCTACACGACAAAGAGGCAAAGGCAGTGATCCAAGACAGCAAGGCTTTTATTCAGGCATGCCTGGGCTTGCAAAAAGGAGCAGTCTTGAACCCTGTGCTCAGGGCAGAGCAGGTTTTTATACTTTTCAGATCATTCCATTACATCTTATCAGTTACACAAAAGGTGATATATATAAATTCTAATTTACACCATACATCCCCTTTTCTGGCACCATGCATTTTGGTGAAGTTTGCGTGGAGATTGATTTATAGCCTGGCTGTCAGGGCCTCAAGGGAGGATGGAGGTGCCTGCAAACTGCAGGGGTCCTTGGGCCTAGAGGTGCCTGGGGGCAGTGAATCCTAGAAAGCAGATGGGGACGTGGGAGGTTCTGCTTGGTCAGGAGGAAAATGGAGCACATAATTCACCTTGACATTTATGACTTTTAGCTATAATTTCTCTTAACCCTTTAATACCCCTCTTTATTTTTAAAGAAAGTTCTAATCCTAGAGCATATGCTCGAACTCAGGGACCATCTGGTACTGTTATTTTAAGACCCACAGTTTCACTGCACTTATTCTGTGTTGTACAAATTCAACCAGCTTGTTAATTATACAGGGCCCTACTATTAGTAAGATAAGGAATAAGACCATGGGACCAGCTAGGGCTGATAGCAGTGTAGTTAACCAGGGTGACTTATCGAACCAATATCTTTGTAGTGCTTATCCAGCCTTTTTTTTTGGGGGGGCCACACCCAGTGATGCTCAGGGGTTACTCCTGGCAAGCACAGGGGACCATATGGGACACCAGGATTCGAACCAACCACCTTTGGTCCTGGATCGGCTGCTTGCAAGGCAAACGCTGCTGTGCTATCTCTCCGGGCCCCCCAGCCTTTTTCTTAATGTGCCATAGAATTCTTAACTACCCTAGATCCCAAGCCCATGGGTTGGTTGGTATTTACTTTTCTTAACACTTACACCTCAGTAGGAGCAAATTTTGTAGAGTATATCCGGATTCCCAAACAAATCACACCAAGTCAAAGTTTAGGGGAGGAATCCCCATGGTGACAGTCTGACCCACAACCCCCCCCCCCCATCCAGTCTGGGTAAAAGGGTGTCATTCTTGCTAGTCGCAGTGCGGTCATTACAGTCACTGCTGCTGGAACACCAGGACTGTCTGCCTTCTGTTCTGTTCTGTCATCTTAGTCAGGTGGATCTGTAAGGTTTCCTTCTTATTCAGGCTGTGATTTCACCATGAAGAAAAGGAAGTTCCTGCTTCCTCTTCAATCCTGCAACTTAAATAGCTGTTGGGGTTGGGGAGAACAACATAGAGCCCTAAACTCCAGTTGCCTTTCCTATACTGGGTCAGACAGAGTGAAGAAATCTTACACCTAGTAATAATTTTCTTACCCTTAACATTACCAAGGGAAGCATAATTTTTGCTTCTTTTCTTATACCAGCCATCTTTGTTAAATGTCAGTGTCGGTTTATTCTTGCTACCTGCTCCAACCTCTGAGGTAGATAGGCATAGTGTCATTTCCAATTGTCAACTTGGCTCATTGAGTTCCTGTGGCCCTTCTTTCCCCTTATTTCTCTGAAAGCTTTTCCTGATTACTATTCTGCTCCATGTTTTCCCTAAAGATTTCGCCACCCTAATAAGTCATTAAAGGGAATGTGGTTGAAGATTAATTTTCGGAAGCTACTTCAGGCTGGCAAGGGACTGTAGTCTTCATTTCTAGATAGGGTGAATCTTATGTTACCCTAAAAGAGCAGTTAACTGGTTTACTTCAGCAGTTTTAACACCTGAAAAGTACCAGATTAATTAGACAAGGGAATACTACTTAACCCAATCAGGTCCTAGAGCAGTAAATGGTACAGCTTGAATGGTTCAGCTGCCCTTATTATTTGTAATAATAATACAAGTTAAACAACAGAAATCAAAGCATCATAGCACTGTCAATAAACACAGCTCTGAGTTACTTCATATATTACTGAGTAATGCTTAAATTTACAATTTTGATCTGGTCTAGTACAACCAATAAGAACATTTCCACATAAGTTACTTCAAAGAAGTAGGTTTTAAGTTAGGCCCACTAGAATGCGTTTAATCAGCTACAAAAATAGTTTTTCCTCTTCACCTTTACCTTGTACCTTGCCAGATATTTGAATAACTTTTCGCCCTTTTGTTTGCATAAATACAGCGATGCTGGAGAAATCTCCATCTGGGGCACCTCCATTACTTACAGAGAATTTCTGAGGATAGAGTGGGGACACAGCAGGTTTATCATGTCACGGTCACTCAGGCTTGGCTGACTTTAAGATGAGTTGGTCAGTTCAGTATGATGATCTTGTGGATGGCTGTGGAAATCTCACTCTGTGCAGAAATTCCCTATATGTCGCCTGTCCCACTCCTCTTCATGTTTGGAAGAGACAAGATTTTTAAACAACATTTAATAAAAATTAAATAAAGCTATGGTCTCATTAAGCTTATAAGTATTCCATGTTAAAATTCCACTATGCCAGATTGACACAATTCTTAGATCAATATAAAACATAAATTATCTTCATAGATTTTCAAGTTTGCAATATAAAGGAATTATAAATTTCAAGACATGACCTTTCCTCACAAATTTAGTTACTTTGTTCTCCTTAATAACTTAGAACACCATCCAAGATAGTTCTTTTTCTGTAACTATTTCAGGCATACCAGTTAGCAGTTTTTTTCAAATTTTCCTCACCATCTCTTACTGCTTTATTACTAGTCATAGGTTTACTACAAAACAACCCTGTTGATTCTCTTTATTAATCCAAATGCCAAATTTATGACAGTGCCCCAAACATTTATCTTAGATCTAAATTACCAAGTGATTTTAGGCTTTGCATGACCATACAACTTTAGCGAATGATAAATAGGCCAAGTGTAATGAAGAATAACTATTACTTTTTAAATTCAAGCACTATAGTAACTTAAGTTGTAAAGTCTTAGAAATATAGAATAAGACTGATTTTACTCCATTTTTAAAGGGTCTAAACTTTATACAAATACTTAAACCCTTATTTTTTTTCCCAATTAAAAATTGCTAGAAACACTTCCATCTGACAGGAACCGGTTCTCTCATAGTACACTTAGTAAACACAATCTAGGCATTTTCACATTGTTATCTAGATTTAGGAATCTCAACAATATTAAGTGTTCACAAGATTAACAATATTAACAAAATGCTAACCACAACATTTTCTACAGTTTCAACTTTAAAAAGCAATATTGATTTTTAATAGAAACATAAAGATTCACATTATAGTCACATTACAATGCTGTTGGAATCTGTTTTAAACTTGTAAAAGTTTCTGATAATCCTCCTCCCTTCCCTGAAATTTTATGGGTGAGTGGCACTTATAATGTATTAGAACCAAATCAGAAAGCTTAATCATAATCATTTGCAACATTACCCATCAATTTTTCATTTTAAGAAACCTATAAATCAGAGAATTCCCTATGGAATTGCCCGGATTGGAACAAAGTCACCGATTCAGAATATACCTGATATGAGGGATCCATGCGTCCCTGATCCTCCAGAATTCCTGGAGTGTTCCCCAGGGTGTGGCCTGTGATCCTGCGACACATCTGTCGGTCACAGTCCACCAGACAGTTAAGGCCCATGTAGACAGCCACCCGTGTTCCAATCGTACCTCCTGGATCCGTCTGTTAGCCCTCGATCAGCATTCTTAAATTCATGCACACAGATCACACTAAGACATACAAAAAACGTGAGACAGGCAAGACAAAAGAGGTGCCAACCTGGTACTTGCTGTTCCAGACCACTCTTTCTCAATGTGTGTCGACCTCATATCTCGGTGGGACCTCCAAATGATGGGGCCCATGAGAGCCCAAACAGGTGGTGCTACACAACGAAGAGGCAGAGGCAGTGGTCCAAGACAGCAAGGCTTTTATTCAAGCATCCCTGGGCTCGAGCGCAAAAAGGAGCCATCTCAAACCCCAAGTTCAGGGCAGAGCAGTTTTTATACTTTTCAGATCATTCCATTACATCTTATCAGTTATACAAATGATGATACACATACATTCTAATTTACACCATACAATTCCCTGGCGCCACACTTACAGAATTCCAATGAAGTTTTGCGGAAATTGATAGCCAGGTTGTCAGGGCCTCAAGGGGGGTCGGAGGCGCCTGCAAACTGCAGGGGTCCTTGGGCCTAAAGGTGCCTTGGCCGGTGAATCCTAGAAAGCAGATGGTGACAGGGGCAGTTCTGCTTGGTCAGGAGAAAAACGGAGCACATAATTCAACTTGACTTTATGACTTTTAGCTACAATTTCTCTTAACCCTTTCAGTTCTGCCTTAGCTATGAGGAGTGTGGAGCTTTCCAGAGAGACCCAAGGATGGGGGTAGGCCTTCCCCAGTCCACACAGGGACCTGCTCTGCTCAGCCACCAGCCGAGGGGCAGCTGCAGGCCTCCTGCACTCAGGAGCCACCAAGGGGAACAGTGGAACCATGTGTGGTGTGGGGTAATGGAGGTGAGACTGTAGATACCCAGTAGCGCTGAGAGTGAACTCAGAACCTCTTCCTCTCCTCCCCATGTTTCTCCCCTTGCACAAGCTCTACTCCTGCTCCAAGCCCCTGCGCATAGGCTACTATGAGTCTAACGGCTTCTTCGAGCCCCTGCCCTGCATGAAGAGAGCAATGCAGCAGAGCCAGGAATTGCTGGAGAGGGCAGGCCATCAGGTGGGCTCCCCTGACCACAGGGCCAGAACAGGGTATGAGTAGAGTCCACCATGGGGGATGGGAGGCCCTGATGTTGGAGAAATGGCAGCACCTCAGGCCTGCTAAGGCCAGAAAGTCAGGTGGAGGTGAGAATGAGGAGTCAGTTGGAGGTGAGGGGGCTCAGGTGGTGAAGATGGGGATGTCAGATGGCGGTGGTGTAGAGGGTGAGGGGGGTTGTTGGATGAGGTCCTGTGGAAGTGAGGCTGAGGAGGAGAGGATGTCAATGGAGGTGAGAGGTGAGGAGGTCAGTGAGGGTGGCAGGTAAGGGAGAGATGTTAGTGGAGTGTTGGGTGTTGCTGCTGAGATCAGCTCTGGAATTGGCTGTGGGAGCCCAAGATTTCAGCCAGGATAAAGGAAGGCCTGACCGTGATGCTGTCACCTCTTTCTTCTCTAGCTCATCCACTTCCCAGTTCTACAGATAGAGTACATGACTTTCGAGCTCTTTTATGGAAGTTTCATGGCAGATGGAATGGAGACCATAAGAGAACTCTTGTGAGTGGGATATTGAGGATGGACTGGTCCAATGAGAGACCTCAGGGGCATGTCTGGGTGTGTCCAGGGCATGTCTGGGCTTCTCAGGACATATCTGGGCATGTTCATGGCATATCAGATACACATCTGTGCATACATGGAGCATGTCTGGGCATTTGTGGAGTGTGTTAGGCATGAAACCCAGTCCAGAAGGGAGGGAGGAGCTCTTAGCTTTGTGACTCTTTTTGCAAAGTCTGAAGTATTTCCATTGTTTGGGACTTGTGTTTCCATTATACTGTGATGGGTCCTTCAGAGTCTATGTCTCTAATTGCATTTATGCCTAGCCATGAAAAGTTTGTTATTGACATAACCTATAAAAGGAGAAAAAGGTAAAATTATATTTTGGTAAATAATAAAGACAGGGGCTGAAGCATGGTGCAAGTATTAAGGCGTCTGCCTTAATGGACAGTGGTTTGATCCCCCAGCGTCCCATATGGTCAGTCCCACAAGCCAGGAGAGATTTCTCAGTGCATAGCCAGGAGTAACCCCTGAGCGCCACTGGGTGTGGCCCCAAAACCAAAGTAAATAAATGAATAAATAAGGCATATGGAATCAAATACAACACAATATAGCCGTTACCATCATGTTGTAACAAGCTTAGGATATAGTTGTCTACTCATTTATATACACATATACATATATGGGTATATATAGGTGTGTATATGCATAGAGTGACCGCAGGGACACATACCCTAATCACATGCACACACATGTAGGTGTGTATATGCATAGAGAGTAATCTTAGCGATACATCCGTTCACTGAGGGTACTGGCTCATGCAGTTGGTGACAGCAGGGACACCTATGATCCTAGATCACAGATCCTTACTGAAGTCATATGTCCTGTTTGTTTTCCAAAGTACAAATTCATTTACTTCAGACAAAAATCTGCCAGGGAGTGTGATTTCTTGAGTCACGAAAACCCTGGACAAAACAGACCTCATGCTCTTTGGTTTGAAGACTGTTGTTGGCCACACTCTGGTATGTCTCTGGCTGTGACACCCAGTTGAATTGGTTTGGTGCAGCTGCCTCTTGGACCATGTCCCCAGCACCCTAAATTCTGTGCTTGCAGAGGTAACTCTGCTCAACAAGCACCAACCCCATGCATGAGGGTGGCAGCAAAAACCTGGCCCAGGATCTGCAAAGTGCATCTTACAGCTTCTGAGCGAAGCCAGATTGGGAGTCTCTAGAAATGAGTATTTTGTTTTTGTTTGGGGCCACATCTGGCAATGCTGCCCATTCTCTACTGTCATTCTGGCCTATACAATTGGCGTCTAATTTTCAAATCTAACAAGTGGTGCTGAGAAAGGGCCTGAATCAGAGCAAGCTGAAAGCTGGCACGTTGCAGGCAGCAGCCATGGGCACAGAGCTGAAACTGCTTGAAGCAGTATCTGGCTTTCTATCTGCCATCTTGTCCTCCCCAGGAAAGATGGAATGGTCAGCCCTGGGCTGAAGACTCTTTTCAAAATAAGCAGGATGCCCTTTTTCCTGAGGCGACTTCTGATCTTCCTGCTGAGATTCAGGGTGAGTGGCAATCTCCTGGTGGAAGGAAGAGGGTACCCAGAGGAGCTGCTGGTCTCTCCTTGGGCCAAGCTAGCAAGGGAGAGAGCCAGGGAGTGCTCTACTGCACATGCCAATTTTCCGTGTGTGACATGGGACAAATCTGCATCCCCATTGATACTCACTCAGCAGACACTCATGCTTACAGAGCCCTGCCCTCCCCCAGCAGTACATGTCCCAGGGCTTTGACAGTCCCTGGGTGGACACAGTCAAGTGCCGTCTCAGTGCCCTGCACCTGTCTGACTGGGCCAGAGACATCCGGCCAGTGGGTTTCAGAGGGGTCTCTCATGCCTCTTGTCATAAAGCCTGAAGCCCTTTCTGAAGTGCTGTGGAGAAAGGTAGCACTTTCCTCGGCTGTTCACCATGCTGCCAAGTCCCAAGTTTGTATCTTGGTCCTCTAGTGTGTGGTGTAAACTCTGACCAGGCTCAGGTCGGACCAGAAAGTTCCTCTTCCTCCTTACCTCCATTCATTGTTCCTCCTCTCTCTCAAGCCCTCTCTGACTCCCCACTCTTTCTTCTCTCTCTCTCTCTCTCTCTCTCTCTCTCTCTCTCTCTCTCTTTCTCTCCCTCTTCCTCTCTCCCTCTCTCTCTCTCCTTCCTCTATTCCCTCCTCACTTCCCCTCCTTTCTCCTTCCTGTTCTGTTCTCTCTCCAACCCCCCACTGCTTCCTTGACTGAGTTAGACTAGAAACTACATTGTGATCTTCCATCTCTCCATATGTGGTTCCAGCCAAGTGAGCCAGTGATGCAAGGGACAGGCCAGCAGCTGGATGAGGCTTGCAAGATGGCCTCTCCCCCAATGCCCCATTGAAGTGTCCTACCTGGCTCTCTCTGGACTCCTGCATTGCTGCAGCTGCCCCTGCCCTGCCCTGGGCTGTCCCTGCCAAGGACCCTGCAGGGCCTGTCAGTTCTCAGACACCTGTGGCCTCTTAGCTCAGGCTCATTTGGGGTCAGAAAAGTCCTGGGAGAGCCTCAGGGCTCTTCAGTTAAGGAGGGTGCTGGCTGTCTGTCATCCCAGCTCCCATTCTCTTGTTCAGGGTGTCCATATCTCTGCTTTCTTCCAGAACCCTCACTGGGCCAAGTTCATGGAGAAGAGCTATGGCCTGGGGTGAGTGCTCTGGACCCCAAGCTTCTTGTCCCCCACTCTGAGATCCTGCTCTCTGGGACGCCCATTCTGGGAGCCCACACTCTGGGACTCTGTGCTTTGAGATATCCCACTTTGGGACCTGCTCTCTGGAATCCCTGCTCTGGCCCCCTGTGCATTCAGGGACCTGTGTACACTCCCTCACCGCCTCAGCATGGCTGTCTGGTATCCTCTAGGTCGGTCAAGAAGCTCTGGGAGCAGCAGACGGCTGTGACGGTGCGTGAAGAATCTCCTGCCTTCCACATCTCTGACTCAGCCTTTTCCTCCATGCCAGCCCCTTCCTTCTCCCTGTCCAGCCCATGGCTCTGTCCTGGGAAGCAGCTGCACATACACACACACACACACACACACACACACACACACACACACGCACATGTATGCATACACATCACATGTGCAACCGCACAATGCATAGTTTACATAAAACATCATCACAAACACACACATGTGTAGGCCATGTGTTCATGTACATACTCAAACACATGTGTGCAAACTCGCTTGCACACACATGCACACATACTCACAGACAGATGTGCTCAGGGCAGGCTTGTCCTTGTCCTCCCCTGGGAGCTGGTTTAGGGCTCAAGTGAAGCTGCCCTTGTGAGGTTGTGGCAGGAGCTGGGTCGGGGGCCCCAGGAGGGGAAACAGGTAAGGAGGAGGCTATGGTCCGGGTTGGGAGGTGCCCAGCAGACCCAGAACTGCTGTGCCTCTAGGAAGGCAGAGGGAGTGTTTGGAGGTGTGGGCCATGATTCAGTACAGTGGAAGGCTGCACAGCCCCTGGTGCCTCTCCTACTGCCCCCACTCTCTGTACCTGGGAACCCTATGTGCAGCATCCAGACCAGGGAGCATGTGTTCTTGGCTCCTCAGCTCAGACTTGGCAGCCAGGCTGGGCTGTGTGTGGGGCCCGCTGATCTTTCTGCTATGTTGGGTTCTGGAGCCACCACATCCACATCTTAACCTTGGATGTTAAGGTTGGATGTTGGATATTAAGGACATTGGAATCTCCTGAAGTGTGATGGGCAGGGCAGTACATACCTGAGTATATGGCTTCCCCTCTCTGAGCTTCTGGGCCATACCGGGCTGTGTTCAGGATGGACTCCTAGCTCTGTGCTCAGTCATTACTCCTGGTGGATCTCAGGGGAAGTTATGGGGTCCTGGGGATTGAACCCAGGTGGACCTTATGCAAAGTCAGGTCCCTCCTCACTGTGCTATGTCTCCAGCTTTTCTCTCCCGTGGAGTGACCCATGCCTATCTGAAGAGGTCCTGATGACCAAGTCATCTCTGGCCTCACAGCCACGTGGCTACCCCCCTCTCTCTGCAGAAGTTCCAGAATGAGTTCATTAGCCGGTGGAAAGCCTTAGAGCTGGATGTGCTGCTCTGCCCTGCCCCTGCCCCTGCCTTCAACCTGTCTGGCCAGATTCCCATGGGTAAGGGGCCACACTCTGCCATTTCCCTCTCCTGGACCAGTGTAGCCCAGAGCCATCAAGGTGGTTGTCCTGACCTGGAAGTCAGGAAGACAGGGTCTCAACATGAATGTGGGACATGTGAGGACATGTCCGAGTGCCAGAGAACAGTGTCCTGAGCCAGCCCCGACTCGCCCCTGATGCTCTTGTCTGCTCTTCATGCCTCTATTGCTCCAAATCTCTCTTCAGCGTTCTATATCTTGTCTTCCTTCCCTTGCTCTCTTCTTCTTTAGATGCTTCTCCTCTATGCTTCTGATTCTACATGGACTCTACATGCTCTGGGACCTGAGGGAACACCATGGCCCGGCCCCCGGCCCATCCACTGGCCGGAGGACTGGCCTCAGTATTCCACGCTTGTGCCCAAGAGCCTCAGGGTGGCATTTGCAGCTGCCTTCCAGGAAGACAAGACTGAGAGGAAGTGGCTTTCGGTGCCCACCTTCCTGACACTGTGGGGGAACAATTTCTGACGCCCAGTGTGAGCTGAGCAGTGTTCCCTCCCCACGAGTGGTCATTGTACTGTGGTCCCTCATGGTCCAGCTTTAAGGTATCCTATGTGCTGGCACTTGATGGCATGGCCAGTGTCTCATTGTCTCCGAGTCCTCTGGGCCCTCTTAGCCATTGCTAGCTCCGAGGTGGCGTCCCCAGGAGCTCCCCTCTCCAGAAAGCTACTGTGTACCCTGCCTCCTTCAGCCAGTGGTGACCTTTGCCTGTGTTCTGCCATGCACGGGTGACATACCTTCATCAGCATGGGCCATCACCAACTCTAGGGTTTCTTGGTTGCCGCCAAGTTTCCTGGCTCACCGACAGCTGCAGTGGGTTTCTCACCCTTCCGGTCAATTCTCAGGAGAGAATCAGATGGGCAATGGTGCTGAGCTCTGCAGGAAGCAGCCCCACTTCCCTCCCAGGGCTGTTTCTGGGGGATAGCTAGGGGAAGGGGTATGTGTCTTGCCCAGCCCTTTCTGATGGCTCTCAATTGGGCATTTCTCTGTGCCAGGCTGTGTCTTCCTTCAGTGTCCACTCACTGCCTAGGCATCCCCCCACTGCTGTCTGTTAAGGTCTCTCAGCTTTTCTCTAGTTGGCTGTTCCTTTACTTTCTGAGTTTTAGGCCTTTTGTCTATTTTGGAAACTTTCTTTTCCAGTAGTGTTTTTTGTTGAAGGTTTTGTCCAACCTATGACTTGTTTTTCTGTTCATTCTCTTGACAGTGAGTCTTTTGAGGGAAAATTTTTTGGAAGGAAAATAGTTTCATTAAAACATGTTAGAGACTGTAGGGAGAGATCAAGATCTTTGTTAAGAAGCATAGGCTTCTTTGGAGATCGCCTGCCAGGGGGATTTTACATTTGATCGAGATCTAGCTCATTGATGGTTTGGTGTTGAATTTAACCAGCCACTGCTCTGCTTCCAAGAGTTTATTCTTTTTAATTTCACACTGTGTCTATTTTAAGGTAATAAAAAAAATAAACTACTTTAGGGGCTGGAGTGATAGCATAGTGGTAGGGCATTTGCTTTGCATGTGGCTTATCCAGGTTGGACGTGGGTTCAATTCCCAGAATCCCATAAGATCTGAACTTGCTAGAAGCAATTCCTGAGTGCCACTAGGTATGGCCCAAAATCAAAAACGTTTTTTCTTTATTTAAAGACCCTATGTGACATACATGCTCATAATACATCAGTTCCAAAACCAATCCCACCACCGATGTAATATTCTCTCCACCATTGTCCCCTGTTTACCACCCATTCTCAAGCTTACCTATCCCCCTGGCAGGCACGAAATAATATATTTTATATTTATATTTAAAATATTCATATTTTATATTGCTTGTTATTTAAGGTAATTTTGGTCCAGTGAGGAACATGTTTGCAGGTTAGAGTTGGAGTTGAGCACTGTTTTTTGGAAAGATTTTTTTCTGTATTTTTTTTGTCTTTGTTCTTTCAAAGGCCAGTCACTTTTTCACAACTCTATCTTTCTTACTCATTAACAGGTCTATTTATTTTTTTGGCTTTTTGGTGTTTGGGCCACACCTGGTGACCCTCAGAGGTTACTCCAGGCTATGCACTCAGAAATCACTCCTGGCTTGGGGGACCATATGAGATGCCAAGGATCTCACTGAGGTCTGTCCTTGGTCAGCCATGTGAAAGCCAATCGCCCTACTATCACCCAGGTCCCTAACAGGTCTATTCTTTGGCCAATTTCATATTGCCTTCATCACTGTAGTGTCCTATTGGGTTTCAATCAGAACTGTGTCAGGCCACCCACTTTGTTTTGTAGTTGTAGGTTTGCACTGCAAAGGATTTTGCTGGAGAATTCGTTGGCCAGTTGACCTCAAGTGATTTGTTGGGATCTGGTGTTTTCCTTGAGTTTAAGAATCAAGTTGGGAATGAGGGGCACGTAATACTAATAACGATAAAAATAAACTGAAATCAAAATAATAAAATATGAATATATAAAAACAATATATATCAACATATCATTAATCATACAATCATTAATTAATTATAATTAACGTAATATACTGTTATATAAGATCATATCTTATATATTATAATACAATAATATATATGATCATATAATACAATATTATTTAATTATATAATTGACTTTGGTACCCTGCAGCCTCAGCAGTTTGTTTTGGATCTTTACTTGTTTGTCTGTCCACTTTTCTCAAGATGGCCAGCTCAAAGCCAGCCCAAAGCCAACCCAGAACTTTCCTCCTTCCTGCTCTGTCTCTTCCTGTGTTAGAAGTGGCTTGGTACTCTCCTTATTCTGACTTTGGACAAGTTTAGTGTCTTTTGCACCAGGGACTGTCCCTCTCACCTGCAGGAACAAGGCATGAGATCTTGCTGGGTTCCCAACTCCTCCCTGTGTCCTGGTGCCTTGCTCTGGAGGGAGTCTGGCTACCGTCAGTGTTCCCCACACTGTGCTTTTCTTGCCATGAGAAATGTTCTGGAACTCAGCGCTGTGCATCCACGCTCTGTGTCCTTCATATGTATTTGGGACTAAGTTTCTTGGGTTTGAGGGGAACACTTGGAGACTCTGGAGGTCCTGGGTCTCTGAAGCCGTAAAGGGCTGCATCACACTGTCCTTGGGACTGTGAAGCCTGTGAACCAGCTGTGCCTGCCCACTTGTGTTCTTTTAGGGGGCTTCTCTGAAATCAACTTCTTGTCTCCAAGGAAGGGCCCCCAGAGCCCGGTCACTTGGCAACAGAAGGCAGAGAGCATAGGGTGGGGTGGCAGCTCATTAAATCTGATGAGATTGATCGTTCTAGGGCTGAGCTCTTATTTGTGTCTCTACAATGTGCTGGATTTTCCGGCGGGAACAGTCCCTGTGAGCACTGTGACAGAGGAGGATGAGGCGGAGCTGCAACAGCAGTTCTGCGACTCTCAAGAAATACTTCAGGTGAGTCCCTGAGAAGAGAGGTCCCTGAGGAAAAGGTCTTTGAGGAGTGGGGGTCTGTGAGGATCTGGGAGTCCCCAGGAGCCAGGTGTCCCAGGAGCAAGGGCAGGTCTGGACAGACCTCAGAGGTCAGCAGGAGAGAGGGGCTGGGATCCTGGGTACCCCTCCTCACCTTCCAGAACTGGTGGTTCACAGCATCACACACTCGCAGAGTTCCAGAACCATCTTTTCACAGTCAAGGAAGGTGAAATCTAAGAAACTCCTTTCCTCTTTGTTTACTGGATGACAGGCTCTAACTACACTCATTTCTTTTTGTTGTTCTTGTTGTTATTGATATGATGATATGGTTTTCTTTTTCTTTTTGGTTTTAATTGTTTTTGTTTTTATTTTTTTCACTCATAAAGAGAACACCCCCCCTCTTCACCAGTACAACATTCCCACTACCAATGGCACCTCCCATCTTCCCAACCCTTGCCTGTATTTGAGACAGGCATTCTACTTCTCTCTTTCTCTCTCTCACTAAGATTGTCATAACAGTTGTTAGTGTAGTTATTTCCCTAATTGCACCATACAGTCATTTCTTGAACCACCATTTGGGGCCTTTTTCAACTGCTCTGCCCACTCCCTGAGACTCTGTTTGGGGACTCACTCCCTGCTGGTCTCCTCAGACCTGTGTGACCTGTGGCCTAGGGGTCATACCTGAGGTAAATAAGTCTTTGCAGGAGCCTCCCTCCTTTGCCTCTGAGCCAGGCCAAGCCAGCAGCTTGTGTCTTCAGTACATCATCTCCCCACAGAAGTGCTCCTGAGCCATAGAGAAAAGTCTGGGTTTAAGTGGGTCTTGGGAGTGACCTGTAGGCTCTGGAACTTCATCATGGCACATGGGGGGGTGGGAATGGGGGGGAACAGTCCCAGAAACCTCGTGGTGGCAGCCTCTGTCAGCAATTAGGGAAGCCTCCTGCCCTCTGCCAGATTGTAACCCCAGAGTAGTTCTTCTGGTACAGAAACAGTATGGAGTGTGTAGATCTGATATAGAGAAGGCAGCAATGTGTAAATACCTCAGACCCTGCAGTGGACAAGTCCTCACACATTCCACACACAACCTTTAGCCCTTTCTGAGTGCTCAGTCTCCTTGGAGAAACCAGCTCTATGCTGAGCTCCCACGGGAAGTGACTACCCATGCTGACTGTTTGGTGTCCACATCCGGCCAGCTCAGAGCAGGAGGGGACTGGGCAATTCTGGGTTCACTTTTCCTGTGTCCATGAGGGCTCCACACTGCTGGTGATCAGGTGCAGGAAAGGGTGAGCTCAGAAGGTGTCAAAACACGCTTAGAGCCTCCATTGCAAAGGGTCCTGAGATATTGCCAGGCTTAAATTAGTTAAAAGTCCTATCACCTGCTGCTGTACTCAGAAACTAAAGGCTCAAAGTGGTCTTTATGAGAAGGCTCCTGGAGTAAATATGCCAGAAGCGATACCCAGATTGGGAAAACCAAATGGGAAATAAAGCTCAGGCAAAGGTGGGGAGAAACAGCCAGGCCAGAGAGCCTGCAGGAGGGCAACACTGGAGGCAGGACAGTGCAGGGAGGTGCTGGGCCAATGTTAGGGCCCATCCCTGGAGAAGCTGAGGCAGGAGTTGCCTTCTTCCCTCTCTGTGGTGTTCCCTGCACAGGGAGACACTCATCCTGGGGCTCCCTGAGGCAAGTACCTGTGTCAACTTTTGCATGCAGGTGTTTGCCGGCGGTGTGGGGCTCCCAGTGTCTGTACAATGTGTGGCCCTGCCGTGGCAGGAGGAGAAAGCCCTGTGCCTCATGAAGGAGGTGGAGACACTGACTCGGGAGGCCACAGGCCTGGAGAACCGGGTCTCTGCATCTGAGGGATAAATCCTTCACAGCTCTATATAGGAGCCATTTAGGGGGTTCCTCCCAGCAGCCACTCCCTTTCCCTCTCCCTAACCCAGTTTTTGTGACTGTAAAGAGAGGTTTTATTTTGGAGGGGTGGGGAACAATGATCAAATAATGGCTAATAAACTGCTGAAATCAAACTCCAGGGCCCTCTGAAATAATTTTGTTTGGGTCATTTGCATCTTGGAGCTTCAGAGACTGGGCCCCAAAGTGCCATACAGCCTCGTGCTTGGAATGGGGGCTTTGAGCCTTGCAGAGCACTAGAAGAGGGCTGAGACAAGAACATCTGAGCTTCTGTGCTCTGTATATCTACTTCTGTATGTCTGTACATCTGTATGTCTATGTCTTGTGTCTGTATACCTCTGTGTCTGAGCATCTATGAGCCTGTATATCTGTGCATCTTTGCTTGTTCAGAGCCAAGCCCAGCTGATCCTCCTCCTCCGTCCTCTATCAAACGCATGACTATGCTTGAGGACAAATTCTCTCGAGAGGACACGTTCTTGCGAATCCTGGACAATCTCCAATTAAAATGGTGGCTCTGGTCAAGAGATACCAGGGGACAGCAACATGTCAGGGGCATCTTTTAGAATCTTCTAGCTTTTATAAATAACATGTGTAAAGAATCAATGAACTAGCTGCTAATTTCCTATTAAGAACTACTAACTTCCAGGCAATTGTATCTATTTAGTTTCTTTTTTAGTCTTCACAACAATTTAGGAAGATATATGGTTATTATCATCACTTTTGAACAGTTTGGGAGCAGGCATAGAGAAGAAAAATTAGCACTCCAGTGTTGTTTAAAATATTGAGTCCTAGGGTTGGAAGTGAAGTCTTTCTCGGCTCAGCCCAGTGCCTGTAGCCCCTTTGGCTGGTGGGTCTGTAGGTTGCAGGTAATGACAGAGAAATGATCCACAGGCAGTTTAAGTTTTAGGAGTTATTCAACTTTATTTTATGGCCCTAGCCACCATATGCATTTTCTTCATATGGCTTCTTTGACATGTGGCAGACATCCAGATCAGCTGGACACAGCGTTGGCAGATTCGTCAGTGCCATGAAGATGTTAAGTGGTCTAAATGTGTTTAAGAGCATGGGAGGGTTCCGAATCAGGCATTTGTGGGACTGTGGCTAATTTAAGGCACAAGAAAGTTAGCAACTGGCCCAGTATCACTTTACACATAATCCTCTATTTCCTCATCTGTAAACTGAGACTCAAATTAAATAGGCCTCATGGTGCTGTTTATCTTCAAACGAGATGACTTATGTACATAGATTTTTAAATGATCAGATCTATAAAAAGTGTTCTCTAACTTTTTAGAATATCTCAGTTCCTTTGTAAAATTGAGTTAAAGCACTAACCCTCATCATAGGTCAGTTTTAGAAATCATATATAAATCGTTTTTTTAAAAAGTGATGACCAGGGATGGCCAGGAGAGATAGCATGGAGGCAGGGCATTTGCCTTGCATGATGGACGGTGGTTTGAATCCTGGCATCCCATATTGTTCACCGAGCATGCCAGGAGCGATTTCTGAGCATAAAGCCAGGAGTAACTTCTGAGTGCTGCTGGATGTGACCTCAAAACAAAAACAAAAAAGTCACGCCCAGTCATTTTTAGATTAACAATATTCTGAAGATGTCATATTGACATCTGATTGAACTTCCTATAAAGTCATTGAGATTAACTATCCTCAAACTAACATTTAGATTCCAAAGCAGCTACCAGCCAATTCAGAACAGATGGTGGTTCGAATCCCAACATCCCATATGGTCTCCCAAGCCTACCAGGAGCAATTCTGAGTGCAGAGCCAGGAATAATCCCTGAGCACTGCTGGGTGTGACCCAAAACAAACAAACAAATATATTGACACATTGTGAATATGCCATCTTAAGGCAATACAGTCTATTGAAACCACTGCATGAGGGCTCTATTGTTGAGAAGGAATTAAAAAGGCAAAGCACTTTCTGTCTTCTAGGTAACTGGAAATATACAAAAAGTCTTTTAAGTCAATTGCTATAAAAGATCAGTCTTTTGGATGGCTACTGGTGAAGGCAATTCTGTAATTTCTCCATAGAAACTATGGATGAATTGGCAGCTTTTAAATCAGATAACAGTTTCCAGCTACCTGATTTCTTTTGTATTACAAATATCGGGGACTTCCATTCAGAAAAGGAGGTTTCAATGTACTCCAGTCTTAACTGCTTATCAACTAAGTTCTTCATGGTATGGTATTCATGGTCAATTGGGGAACCCAGATTGGAACATTGTTAGATCACCATTCAATTGGAATGAGTGCCAGGTGCTATAACCCAGTGGCCCCAATTATAAAAGTAAAATTTCTGAGCTGGTGGGCTGGAGGGGGTTGGAAAAGGGATGCAATATTCTCTCCTCCATTGTTTTAGAAAATTATGCACTCAGAGGTTCAAGGAAACTGGAGCTATGTGTGGTAGAAAAACAGTCTGTTGGGTTTCCAGTCCCAAACATTTCAAAAACCCAGTGCTCTGATGGACCGATGTTGGAGGCAAAACACCACCTATTCTCTCCAGGCTATAAGATATACCTTGCAAGGCCTAATGGTAGGGCCAATGTTTTAAAGCAATCATAGAAACTTCAGCGCCAGAGTCAAACATTCCTTCAAACTTCCTACCCTGAATTTCAAGGGGTAACACTGAATTTTCTTCTTTAAGCTTAGTGGTAAAAGCTATTAAGGGATTAGTAGAAGCATCAGGAGTTTTTCTTCCAACAATCCCTTCTCTGATGCATTCTGATTTGCCATGCATAACATAAAAAATTGTAATAAAATATGAGTTATGTTTTCCTTTTTAAACTGTTCGCACAAAAACAAAAACTATTATTTCTCCAACATGGTCAGAATCTATAATTCCCAGATGAACAGAAATACCTTTAAGAGTCAGACTACCTCTCCCTATTATCAAGCCCAGAGCTTCTGAAGGATTTGGCCCTTTTATGCCAAATCTTACCTCGTAAGGGCACTGAGCTGGTATTATAGTTAGTTCTTCAGGGTAGAGAATATGAAGAACACAGAATCCTGAAGTGGCGGGCTTTAATGAGTCTATGCTGTGGAATCTCTTGGGCTGGACTGGGAAGCTGAATCATTACTGAATAAGTTCCCTGATTTTGTGGGGCCCGAGACTGGCCCCTGACCCAGTTTCCTGAGACTGGATGATTGTCTTGGCCTCGAAGGGGTGGGTCCAGGAGCTGGGTCAGAAAAGGGTAGCATCCTACATTTTCTGCATAAATGTACTATTTTGCCAGTTAAAGAATCTGATCTGAACTTGTGATGCTGGGGTTGGACCCTTTCCCATAATAAGATGAGAAACTATCTCTAGCCCAGTGCTTCTCAGGGTAGATTCTGGAGATGAGCCTGCCAGTCTGCAGGAGGCCAGAGATAAACCATCAGGAGATATTGCTTGGCTCATCTCTATCCCTATTCTCTCTCAAAGCTTGAACCTATAGCCCTTCCATGGCCCTCTCCGCAGCTGCAGCCTTCAGTCTGTCTGTCTGTCTCTCTCTCCTGGTTTTGGTGTCCCTGGTTGGGCACATCACCCCATCCTTTGCAGCCTTGCAGTTTTTGCAACAGACCAGCTCGGATTCTCACCAATTGACAGTTCCATTTTGGTGTTTGCTGTTGATCATTTATCTGTGTATGTATGGCATGTACCTATGTCCTATAAAGAAACTGGAGTGATACAGGGTTCTGCGAACAAACTGAAGACAAAGGATCAGTGAAAAAGGCGTCTTCTAAGGCCCATGTTCTCTCCAGAAATCAGCTGGCTGGGATTTAAAGCTCAATTCCACTAATGCTAATCACACCTAGTCTCACGCTTGGTGGTGTTTTATTGCACAGAACTCACCAGATGAAGAGAAATCCAGTTAAATCCGTGATTTGAAATGCTAATAGCTTTGATTCTCACAATTCAAAGGTCCCATCATCAGCAGAGAGGATTTGTCCCTGCAGAGGTCAGAGCTCCCAGTGCAGAGATGAGTTGGATCTGCCCCTCTCACAGATCAGAAGGGGGCCTCCAGATGTATCACTTTACAATGCAGGACTGACAATGGGGGGTTAAGACTGCATAGTGTGGAGTGAGGGAACCAGACGGTACCTTTAAGTTCTGATCATGGTTGCAAGTCAGTCCTTGATGGAGGCATGGAGGATAAGGTCTTTCCCCTCCAGCTTGGAGCACGCATCTGTCACCCTGTTCAGCCGGTGATTCTGAGGTGAAGTGGCAGGTAAACAGCTAGTAGACAGTCAGGCTTGTGAAAATATTAGCTTTATTCGGAGGACAAGACTGAAGCCAAAAGCCTCAGCATCAGTTCCAGCCAAAAAGCCCCCTGCCTTCCACAGACCCTTGCTTTTATCCCCCAGAATCAGGTACCACCCCATGGTGGGAGCAGAATGCCAGGTCACACCCTAGGGTAGGGCACAATCACTGATCAGGGTAGGGTCAGTAACATAATAATCCCATTGAAATGTTTACATACACAACAGTCATGTCTTATATCCTTTTAGATGATTGGCCCATGAGTAGACTCATCTTAAACGCCTCCTGCTCTTAACAAACACTGACCACAGTAAGTCTACAATCCAAAGTCCTGGAAATCCCACCTGCAGATGCACCTGCAATCATCATGCACACACCACACCTGCAGCAACACTCGGGCATCACACCTGAACCACCAAACCTGTACATCTGCATGACACCTGCAATCATCGTGCAGGCACCACCACACACCGGCATCATCACACCTGCACATCTGCATTACTACACCCACGCATCTTCATCATCACACCTGCACCATCACATCTGCATGTCACTGTCCCCATCTCCCCTGTACCATCACATTTGCTCATATTTGCACTTCCACTGGCACTCCTCAACCCTGCACATTCATCTGCCTCATTCCTCACACACATCTACCACTACACTCACATCCCATGCCATGCGCACATAGTGGTCCTGGAGACCAGGATGCAGCACAGGCTGACAGGGTGCCTGAGGCCTTCCCTGAGGGCCTGGGTCCTCCTCAGCATTTTAATGGACATGTTTGCTCACTGCTCATCATCACACCTGCAGGTTCATCAGCAAAGGAAGGGAATCCTCCAATTCTAGAAGGTTCCTCTGGACTCAGCTCCCTAAAACCAGCCCCTCTAGCCCATTTCTGGGAAGATCCCCACCCCCCAGGCTGTGAGGCAGCATTTGCCCTAGTGTGCCGGCTCTGTCTCTCTCATACAGCCAGCATTCTGCCACCCTCCACTTGGCCACTAACTGGAAACAGCCTGTGACTCACGAGGCGGTCACTGCCTCCCAGGGGAGAAACACAAGGCCATGGCACAGTTCACGTGGAAGGGCCCCTGCTTGCTGGGCCCAGCCGTGATCTCTGTGGCTCTTATCACTGTGGCTTCATGGCCTATGAAGCGCCTCTAGACGGCTTTCTGGGTCTGTCAGAGCTGCGGAAAAACGTGCCCTTTGACTTGGACTTCTGTTTGAGTTTCCTTGATATGTGAGAGGGTGAGGGAAGCAACTTGAACGTGAAGTCAGGGGACGTTTTCAGAGCCCTGCATCAAGGCCTGCATGTCAATTTGCCCAGGCTTGGCCTCAGCCTGCACTAGCTGTGCTTTCCTCACATGGAGCTTTGCTGAGGCCTTGGCGCAACAGAAGAGCCAGGTCACACTTAGCCATATGGATCTGCCTGGTGCTGCCAGTAGGGAACCAGGAGAACCAAGTCATTTCCAACAGCTCTGACAAAGGGGGCTAGGAAAAGGCTGCAGAATTTCCAGCGACCCCATGTCATGGGGCATTCCTCACCAACAGCCTAATGGATATGCTTTAAGAGCCCAGAGTCTTTGGGAATGCCACTGACAGTTAAAGAGGGTAAAAATCCTGAACCTGGAACAATCTGAGATGCTGCAGCCAGGGGTGATAGATGGCCAGGTGAAGAGGCGAAAGTTCCCCCTAGTGGAGGAACTGGGAGGGGCCTTCAGTCCCATCCTGTCCTAGACACTCCTGAGTTGACAAGACCTCACACCCAGGGGCGCACAGGACATGGGGCACATAAGATACAGGGCACAGGACACAGAACACATGTGCATTGGTAGATGTCATGGGCATGCAACGTGGGACACAGGGCATAGGACACATTACATAGGACATATTGGGGCATGGCATAGGGCACAGGACATAGGTCCGATGGGTTCAGACTGGTGCTGGGGGGGATCCTGAGAATCTGCCCAACGGGTTCCAGGAGTGTCCCCGTGCCAGCACCCCTGTCATCGTGCCCGGTGTCCAGGAGAGGAAATAGGGCCCCTGAACCAACCAGATGCCTTGACAGTGCTTCTAGGGTGACAGTGGGTCCCATCTATGCAGCAGTGGGTGGGGGATGGCAGGGCAGTGGGGTCCCACAACATGCACTAGCCCAACTCAACCCATTCCGTCCTCCAGCCACTCCTGCTCACTCAGCAAGCGGCTGAGAGAACTCCATAGACAAGTATACCCACACTTCTGTGATAAGAAACAGCAGGCAGGTTGGGAAGGATGCAGTCAAGGGCTGAGAGATCAAAAGGCAGGTGCTATTGTCCCTGTCTGGTCTGGAAATCTTGTGCTGACAGCCCTGGCCAGAATTCTGCCTGCAAGCTCAGTCCTGTGCCCATGGATGCCCAAGGTCACACACAGCAGGCCCTGTCGAGCAAGGCTGAGTGGGAGACCCTGGGACTCACCATCAGTGCTCTCAGCAAATCCCCATTCAGGCCAGTAAAGCTTGAGACTCGCCGACTTGCTCCTTGGCCCTAACAGATTCCATCCTGCAGCCTCAGATTTCACTTGGGAGCAGAAAACTTCCCAGGCCACTGCCCTGCTGGTGGACAAAGGGACATACGAGTGACCTGTATGGAAGCTCTGCCAGGCAAGACAGGCACCTCAGGGGACACAGCCGGTGTAGCCTTCTATCCCCCAACACATGTACCGGGCCACACTCTGAGCCTCTCAGCCCCTCCCCTATATTTGGGGTTGACCCCACACAGGTTGTAGGGAAAGGTCCCAGAAACCACAATGATCCATGCATGGTGTGCACAGGGCCCCCCCTCTATCCGGCCCGTTGCCTGCACACTACTCAGGGCCAGAGAGTGAGCCACCGTGCAGGTCCACATTTCCCACTCTCTTGGTCTCTGGCTGCTAAGGATGGATGAGTTCAGCCCAGTGACCCACAAATGCACCATCTGACAAAGTCACTTTACTCCTAGCCCTTCTGTCTCCAACTCAGTCTCACCCCAAAACAACTTCCACGTGTCTCATGCCTGAAATGCACCCTTAATCTATTTTGACTAGCATGTTTGCAGCTACACACGTGTTTAATATAGCAGGTGTGCATGTCTTTTCAATATTATAGGAAGCACCCCAATAAAACTCCAGGAGGGTGCGGGTGCCTGAAATCAGAGCTCACTGGCCCTTCCCCAGACATTCCCAGGCTGGGCCTGGTGGCCATGCTTCTTAGTGAAGTCCTGGCAGCATATGAAGCACACAGCATCAGATGACAGGGACAGCAAAGTGGGAAAAGAAGCCTGACCCAGCATGCCCTGATGGTGTCACCAAGAATCTAAGCTTGTGCTCCTGAGATGCCCACGCAAGTCCCAAGCTGGGCTGCTGGCCACTGTTCATCCTGAACCTGCAGTCTCAAAATTTCCCTTGGAATCTTGTCAGAGTTTCCCAGAGAGGCCCCAAGGCCCCCCAATACCCTTGTGAGCTGAACAAGGCCAAGCAAAACTGCAGATGTAAGGGACAGCCCAGGGTAGCCCTGCATATCTCCAACATGCCCAGTGTGTGGGAGTGTCCGTCGTTGAATGCAAGGTCATGTGTGGGGAATACAATCTATTCGATGCAGTTCTCTCAGGGTACCACACTTGCACCCACATCCTCCAGCGACGCCGTGGACGCCGCCATGGCCGCCCCGCAGCACGCGCCACACGGCAGCAGATGAGCGGGCAACCACCCGCACCGGGTAGTGAGGCCGACCGGAACCACTCGACTGGGATTCCGGGAAAGCCGGGCGCAGTTTCCCGGGGACCACTTCCGGCATGCACCGGAGGCTGCGCTGTCGGGGAAGCACCCATTGGTCAAGACGTCAAAAGAGGCGGTTCTGAGGCTCGCGCCAAGGACGCACCCGGAAGCCTAGCGGGAGGGACGCCCCGCCGACAAGGAGCGCGTCGATTTCGTGCGCCGCCAGACGGTGGCGCTGCCGCCTCGCGCCTGGGAGCCCCGTGCGCATGCGTAGAAGGAACGCCGAGCCCTTGAAAGGGAAGATGGGACTCAGTTCTGGGAGATCCCTTGGAACTGGTGGGCGTGGCCTGGGTCACGTGCTTCCTCGGGACTCACAGGGCGGAGACTCCAGCGGTTCCCACTGTCGTTTGCCCTGCAGTGGGCACCAACTCTGAGATTTAGGCCTGCGCCCTCCAGTTGCCTCTTGCTTTGATTCCTGGGGCTCTCATGCACTGGGAGGTGTGGGTCTGCGTGTTCAGCAGGAGGCCTGTAATCCAGGGCACCTGCATGCCCGCAGCCACACTCCACCTTGGTATACCTGGAGCTTGCCCAGGAACGGGGGAGGAGGCCGCATACCCTGCAACCAGTGGTGCCTGCTGCGCCTCGCACGCATGCACTGGACACTCTGCCCCGTCCCCTGGTCCTCATTCTAAGTCGGACACATGCACAGCAGAGGGAAATCTGGGCTCCCCCAAAGATCATTAGGTTGTACCCAGCAGCACCGCGAGGCCACCTGCGGCAGGGCGCAGGGCCAAATGTCCGGCTTACGGTCACTGACTCAGGATAGTCCAGCTTGGCCAGAAGCCCAACCACACATTCCATTTTATCTGGCATGAATGGAGTGCCAGCCCTGATGGGGCTCCTGCAGTGGGCTAGGGAAATTGTGCCTTTGCTTCTTCTTTTCCAGCACCAGGGGCCTTGCTAGCCCTTGGGGAGCAGATGTAGAGCAGTGCCCCAGGCTGACCCTATCGAGGAGGGATCTGTACATGAGCCCTACAGTGTCTCTGGCTGGCACTGGGCTGCACTGACTTCTCTAAGAGGCTTCTCTAGTTCTCCCCATTAGCTACTGTCTAGGCCCGAGAAAGCACAAACTAAGAGATCCTGTAGCTCAAGTCGGCCACTTGAGCCAGACCACATTTTATTTCGCAATCAGTGTCCATCAGGATGGAGTAACCCCCTCCCACAGAAGAGTGCTCACCCACAGAATAGTGCTCACCAATAGTGCTCACCAAAGTGTTCACCTGAAATGAAATGAAATGCTAATTAGAAGAGCAAGAGGCAGAGGAATCCAGAAGTCTTCAGTTCCATTCCTCCCACTTCCTGTGAGCCAGTTACCTACCCAGCAATCAAATAGATGTACATGGTGGAAAGAAGCTGCCTGCTGAACAGCACACGCGTCAGGAGCAGAGTGTCCCCTGCTCTGTTGGCTCGGACATCAGGGACTAGGGTTTGTTAGGAATCAGCCTGGGTTAGGTATCCATGGTTGGCATTTTACCCCCTTCAACATTTACCTCTGTAAACTTCTCCTTGCGGGAAAGTCAACTGTGTTAATACCTGGGAGGCATCTTTGTACCTAACAATTTTCCAACAAACCCCATGTCATTCATTAACTCTTCCTGCCTTCTGCAGGGAGCTGATAGATTAAGATCCCTAAGGACAAGGCATTTTCCATTATGTGTATCTGTATTAAGCCTGTCATCCAAAGGCTCAGCGATGGCCACACCACATTCTTTTCTGTTAATGAATATCCAGAGTTAGATGTCTGAGAAGGAATCGTGTCTTGTGCTTACCTGATCTGGAGACAGGTGGTAAGGGCTGGTGACTCTTGAAGAAGAAAGTCAAGGTGGTGGGGAGGATGGCTTAGGATAGGATAGGATAGGATAGGATAGGATAGGATAGGATAGGGACCCAAGAGCTGTGACTCACCAGTGCAGATATCCGCAGGATACTGAAGACAGACTGGGTAGCTCAGTAAGCCCAGATTGAAGCTTGGAGTTTGGCATGAAAAACAGGAAAGTGTTTCTATTGGGATTCTGTGCTCAGTTGGGAGTGGATATGCTGGGATGGTCTGTTAGCATGAGCCAAGGTATGGCTCAGAGAGATTTCACAGCTAAAAGGACCCAAACTATGAGGGTTTTGCACAGTATAGTACTGAGAGGCTTCGTGCAGAAGCAGAGTCTAGTCCTAGGCATGCTCACTTCTGTGAGTGATCCTCACGAGTGCTTGCCCCTATCTACCTGAGAGAGTTCTTGCCCCTGTCTACCCCTGGAGGTGCTCCACGTTCACCCTTGCCCACTCGAGGTGCTGATCTGTGTGCAGTTTGCATCTGACACTGAGACAAATTTGTGTTTCCTGAGGGTCGTGGTCTCATTACTGGATCCTCAGAGAATACTTTTTTTTTTTAGCCACAGGTCAGAGGCCAGCTTCAGGCGAGGGGATCACGGCCAAGGAGATCCCATGTGCAGACCCTGAGGGGCCACTTACCTGTCGGGGGGAGGAGGAGGCTCCTTGTGTGGCAGCTGGCAGGGTGTGGGTGGATCGGAGCTGTATTTAAGGGAAGGTGTACTGGACCGTCCATGCCAGGCTCTTCCTAGTGGGTTTTGGGGAAGGATACCCACATCCAGTCCTGGGACTGGACTCAGATCATCCGGTCTATGTCACGGCATGCAGTATAGATGTCTCCATATAGGGGAAGCAAGCCCACCAGATGTGTCTATTGACTTTGCTGTGCAGTGAGTTGATTTTTTTTCCCCAAGAAATATTTTAGTCAGTAGGCCTGTCGGTGGACGTTAGTTATACCCCCTACGTGGATTACTGACAATATTTTTGATATTCATGGCATAATAGCGACATTCCAATTTCTTTCTTACTATCTCTTCCTTGCAAAAATACAGGCAAAATGACAGGCCTCAGTCTTGACTCGGAAATTTTCAGCACCAAAGTCTGCAGTCAGTTTCACCCCTGGCCAGATACATTTGCATTTCTAAACGGTCAGTGTAAATGCAAACCGGCTAGTTGGTAAACAAACAGTTCTTATTTTCTTTGCTAGTTGCTGTGGGCTAGTCCCCAAATTGTAGCAAAACAAGTTTCTCTTCCTTTGTCATAAGAATCATGTCACTTCCTTACCTTTTCCCTTGGGATTCTTTTCACCTGTATGGCTAGTTTTTGATAGGTATATTTAGGGCCTGGTACCATGTGTTGTTCCTCCTAAGATTCTCTGCCTTTTGTTATCATGGAAATACCTTGCATACCAGAAACGTGCTTTATGTCACCAGCTTGAAAAGTAAAATTGTCTCAAGTCTATTGCAGACGCGGGTCCCTCTACAATGTATTTTGTGTGGTCTCATTATTTCATATTTCATATTTCGCCACCTGTGCAACCCACTCTCCTGAAAGTGGATTCACCGAAATCGCACTGATGGCTGTAGGAAAGAAGCCGCCTCCAGCAGGCCTACCACTATTGGCTCACAGTAAGCCCTCCTTTGCATGCTGTTCCTCAAAGATGAACACCAGGTAAAACTCCTCCCTTTCCACTGACAGATACTCATTTTCCAAGTCTGTCTTCTTCCAGATCTTAAAGAACTAAGACGAGTATTTTGGGGGTCTGATTTGGCCTTAGAATTCTCCTCTCTCTCCTTCCCCCTTTTTGGGGAGCACTCCTGGAAGTACTCAGGAGCTACTCCTGGCTTCTGCAGGCAAAGCAAGTGCTCAGCCCTTTGCCTGGTCTCTTTTTATTTTAAGTAAACACCAGAGCTGGTGGGTAGGGCACTTGCTTTGCATGCATCCATCCTTGTCATCTCATATGGTCCCCTGAGAACTACCTGTAGTGATTCCAGAACAAAGAGCCAGGAATCACCCCTGAGCATTGCTAGCCGTGGCCCAAAAGCAAAACCAAAAACAACAACAACAAAATAAAGACAACTTTACACAGTAATTTAAAATTATTCAAAAAAATTATTTAAAGATGTATTTTCTTAATATTGTCTTAAGAATTCAGGATCTCTTTACCCTTTGTCTTATCATAAACCATCCACTGTCTTATCTCCATCACTGGTAGCTCACTAACTGGTCATTCATCAGTCATCTGTTCTCTGTCATTCATCTCCCACCTGTCTCTTCCTTTATCCATACAAGAGTGTTGGTGGCCAGCCCACACCTCCTGCCACCCTGATCTGTGCCCCACTGGCTCTGCTGGGCAGTGGGCCATGCACAAACCACATGTTATTTGGGTTCCTGCCTGATGTTGCTTGAGCACAGTAGGAAGCAGGAGATGGGACAAGGCAGACAGCCTGGTGGCCAGGCCCTAGAGAAAGGCTGGCTACTGCAAAAGGCAGCACATGGACTTTCCTTCATTGCCTGGCTGCAGGGCCCCTCTGCTATCTCTGGGCACAGCTGCTGTCATGCGGGGTTAAAGGGTTAAAGGGTCCAGCTGAGAGGCTGAGAAAGGTGAAATTTGGGGGGAGACCCAATGCCCTGTCTTGGAGACTTTGACCCTCCTGTGCTTTCTCAGCCTCAGATCCTCTGCTCAGAGCAGCGCCTGGCCTCCTGCCTGGTCACCTCAGTTTTCCCCAGTCATGGGGCAGTGATCAGGGCAGCTCTGGTCTACACAGTTCAGTTTTCTGTGCCGCCAGGGGAGACGTGTTGCTTACAGTCACTGTGAGGGTTTGAAACAGCACCAAAGAGCTAGGCCATCGATGACCCTGTGGGGTCAGAGGGTTTGTTTAGGCTCTACACTGGCCCTTCTGCAGTTCCAGGTCTACACTGGGGCCTCTTCAGTTCAGCTTGGAGCTGCCAGAGGGCCCAGCCCTCTGCAAGACACCCATCCCGACTTTACGGACTCATCCCTGAGCTCCAGCTGTTGAGAACAACCCCTGACCACGGCCAAGTGTGTCTCAAGAAACCAAAACCAAGAGAACAGCAACAAAACATTCCAAACATTTCCAAACATTGGTTGTTTCA
The DNA here is from genome assembly GCF_024139225.1 of Suncus etruscus. Lineage (NCBI taxonomy): Eukaryota > Metazoa > Chordata > Mammalia > Eulipotyphla > Soricidae > Suncus > Suncus etruscus. Next base: position 11,289,412 of record NC_064858.1, on the reverse strand, counting down.
GGCTACACTTGTGGGATGGACCCTGGGGTCAGGAGCTAGTGAACCTTTAAACATTTCAGACATATCTGAACATGTGCTCTCCACCCTTTCCTTTGCATCCCCTGGTTTAGGTCCAGAGGTTGCCGTTGCTGACTGGCCCATTGCTGACTGGCTGTCAGTGTCTCTGCCAGTCCAGGGAGCCCAGTTATCCGGCCTCCTCCTCTGTGGGAGGGGTTTTGTTGGTGTGGGAGGGGCACTGGCAGGAGAAGAGCACTGACCCTGCCTATCATCCAGGACAGGTATCCCAGTGTTAGGGTGATCTGGCCTGGCTGCATGAGACCCTGCGAGATTCGCTGACACTGCGTGTGTGCTAGGCTTTCCAGTGAGCTCGTCCCTGTGGCCATGCTGGGGTCAGATGCACAACAGCGGCTCTGTGTCTTGGTGCTGACCATGGGCGTGCTAAGCACTGTCCTCCTGCTGCGCCGCAGAGCCTGGAGGAAAGGTCTGGAAGCCAAGGCTGCCCGGGCCAGGGGCCTGTTGGAGCAACAGCTGTGCCAGGCCAAGGCTGCAGTGCAGACCTTCTGGCAAAAGGTGGGCCCTGTCCTTGCACCCCCCACCGAGGGCTAACCCTGCAGACTGGGGCCACTGTTGTGAGGGGTAAGGAGGGAGTAGGGAGGGGGAAGGGAAAAAGAGGGAGGAGGAGGGGACAGGAAAGAAGGCACAGGGAGGAGGAGGCAGGGAGAAGGGAGGATAGGGCGGGGAAGGGGAAGGAGGGAGGAGGGGAAAGAAAGGAGGGGAAAGAAAGGAGGGGACAGAAAGAAGGGTCCAACAAAGAGGAAGGTCCGGGCAGGAAGGAGGGATTAGGGTGTGTGGGTGCTGGCCTATCTTGTGTGCCCTGGGTCCCTGGGGTGATCCTTCCAGCCTTTCTCATGGGAACTCTGTAGTTCCACAGTCCTGACACCACTTGGTGAATCATCATCTATAGAATGGTGATGGGACCAGGGACCATTGAAGCGCCACCCTCACCTGCCCTTACCCACCTCCACCCCCTCCCACATCCTCCCTCACCCACTTTCATACTGTTCCCACACTCCATCCTTTCACCTTATTCCTCATCCCCGTCTCTCTCTCTCTGAAGCACCCCAATGTCTGTATATCTCCCCAATGTCTCTGTGTCTCCCCATCATGTTTGTCCCTGCAGAACCCTGACATCTGTGTCTGTCCTCCAGCACCGCAACATCTGTGTGAGCCCCAACATCTGTGTCTGTCCAGCAACACCATATTTGTGTGTCTCATCCCACAGCACCCGATGTCTGGGTTTGTCCCCGCAGCACCCTGAGTCTCCTGACATCTGTGTGTCTGTCTCCACAGCACCCCAATATCGGTGCTGAGTCTGTCGTCTCCCTGTCCCTGCTGGAGCTGACACAGAAGCTTCAGAAGGGGGCCCTAAGCCCGGAGCTTGTGGTATACAGCTACATGGAGCAGGTGAGGCTCCAAGGAGGCCCAAGCATGACTTACCTCTTTGGGGTCCTGCAGCTGCCTGGTGGAGGGTCACAGGGCGAGGCTACTGGGGAGAGGATGTACATTCTAATCATCAAAGCTGCTCCCTACATGATGGGATGTGCAGGAGAGAAGGGAGAGAGACCATTCAGCCACCATATCCCTGAGCACTGGGCATTGTGAAGGGTGCAAGCTCTGGGGCAGACAGACCTGCAGGAGCACGGGGTGGGAAGGGCAGTGTCCCTCCCATGTTGTCCAGCTCTGGGTCTGACCGGTTCTGGGGCTGGCAGGTCCTGCAGGCACAGAAAGAGCTGAATTGCCTCACTGGCCTCATGCCTGGCTGGGAACAGCAGTTGCAGGAACTGCAGCAGCGGCCGCACCGTGGACCCCTGCATGGCATCCCCGTCAGCCTCAAGGACAGCTACCAGTGCCAGGTGGGCCAATCCTGCAATGCCAGCTCCCGCTGCCTGCTGCCCTGCTCTCCAGACATCCCCACCAGTTCCGCCAGCTTTCACTGCTCCCACCAGCAGTTCTCACCACACTCTCACTAGCTCCCACTAGCTTCCACCAGCTCCCACCAGCTCCCACCAGCACTTACCAACTCCCATCAGTTCCCACTAGTTCCCAGTCAATCTCCCACCAGCTCCCGCCATCTCACAGCCATGCTCCCACCCATCAGCAAGAGCTTCTCAGCTCTGCTTCTCTTGCATCCCAGGTTCACTTCAGCAGGTAGGGTGGCTGTTGACTCAGGTAGTGCAGTTGCTCTCCTGTAGGTCCCTCTCATTCCTACTGGTTCCTCAGGAGATTCATCAAATTTGACCTGAGGTAAGTCAGTCCTAACCTCGGCCCACATTTCTCAAGTTCATCTCTCAGAAAACAGTCTAGGGAGGCCCAAAGAGAGAGGAGAGGGAGGGAGGGTCTGTACCCTGCCGGGGGAGTATGTGGCACCCTGAGCCCTCTGCACCAACACTTGGGTAATCCATGACCTGACTGATGGTAACCTCTGTGGACACCTGTATTTTGGTACTAAAGAAGGGTGTAAGCACAGAACAAGGCCCAGATAATCTCACCAAAGAAGGATCATCCCAACACAAATCATTTCATTGTTCTCTGTGAGTCCAGGGGAAATGAAGATAATGCATAATAGAAGACACATGGCTAGGCAGCAACCAGTTTCACCACACACTGTGTGGGGCAGGGGAAATCATGGACCCGCTTCCAATCTTTAGTTTCTGTGGATCAAGACACAGTGTGTAGAGCTATGAGGATGGTCCTGTTGGCATCTCAGGACCCAGAGCACAGTGGCAGTTCTTCAGATACCAGGACACTCTACATGCTCAGGACAATCTTGTTTGTTTATTTGTTTTTGGCCGCATCTGAAGATATTCAGGAGTTACTCATGGCTCTGTGCTTAGGAATTTCTCTTGTTGGTGCCAGGATAGATGGCATCCATCCATCCATCCATCCATCTATCCATCCATGATACCTGGGATAGAACTTAGGTCAGCCATATGCAAGGTAATCACCCTCCCTGCTGTGCTATTGCTCTGCCACACCCCCATCCAGGACCTTTGATTCATCCTGTGTGAATAGTTGGGTCAAATGTTGTTTTAAAGTCCAAGCACATGTGTCCATGGCAGGTGCGTGGCCCTACCACATGCAGAAGCACCAGCATGGGAGTCCTGAGCGGGCTGCATGAAGTTCTTCTCCCTCCTTCGCTGCCTTCTCAGTCCTGTCTAGCTGTCCCGTGTTCCAAACATTGGGCTGCAGAGACTCAGGTGTCAGCCTCATTGTTCTGTGTCTCCTGTAGGGCCAAGTATCTAGCTGCGGCACATTCACCTTGCTGGACAGTCCTGCCATGGAGGACAGTGTGATAGTGAAGGTGCTGAAGAGCCAAGGGGCTGTGGTGTTCGCCAAGACCAATATCCCGCAGGCCATGATGAGGTGCTCTAGGCTGGCCCTGCCTTCCATCTCAGCTCTGCTGCTGGGACCCACAAAAGTCCTAACCTGGGGGACCAGAACCTGGGGTGCTGTGGGGAAAATAAGGGAGGAGAGGCCTGAGTGAGGGCAGAGATCCCAGAGTCTTGGTGTCTTTCAGCTACAACAGTGACAACCCTATCTTCGGAAATACTCTGAACCCCCAGAACCACAAGAGAAGCCCCGGGGGCTCATCCAGTGGAGAGGCTGCGCTGATCGCCACAGGGGCTTCCATCCTAGGCATGGGCACGGACCTGGGTGGCAGCATCCGCTTGCCTGCCAGCTTCTGCGGGATCTGTGGCTTCAAGACTACGAGTGCCCGGCTAAGGTGACAGGGATCCTCTGAGGGACTCTTAGGGTCTTACTCAGGATTTCTCTCAAGGTCTTTCTCAGGGTCTTTCTCAGGATCCTCTCAGGATCTCTCTCAGAGTTCTCTCTCAAGGTCTCTCTCAAGATCTTTCTCAGATTTTCTCTTAGGATCTCTCTCAGGATCTCTCCGGTTCTTTCTCAGGATCTCAGAATTGCACATTGTTGCTCTCAGGTTCCTTCTCAAGGGTCTCTCTCAGTGTTCTCTCAAGGTCCTCTCATGGACTCTCTAAGGATCCTCTCAGGATCTCTCTCAGGGTTCTCTCTCAAGGTCTCTCTCAAGATCTTTCTCAGGGTTTCTATTAGGGTTTCTCTCAGAGTCTCTCAGGTTCTTTCTCAGGATCTCTGAAGATCTCTTTCAGGATCCCTTCAGGGTTTCTCTCAGGGTCTCTCTCAATGTCTCAGGATCTTTCTCTTAGGGTTCTCTCTCAGGGTTCTTTCTCAAGGTCTCTCTCAAGATCTTTCTTAGGGTTTCCCTTAGGATCTCCCTCAGGATCTCTCAGGTTCTTTCTCGGGATCTCTCAAGATCTCTCTCAGGATCCCTCTCAGGATCCTCTACGAGTCTCTCTCAGACTCTCTGAGTCTCACTCAGGGTCTCTCAGTATCTCTTTCAGGATCTTTCTCAGGGCCTCTCGGTGATTCTCTGAGGGTCGTCTCAGAGTCTCAGGGTCTCCTCAGCGTACTCTCTCATGATCTCTCAGGCTCTTTCTCGGTATCTTTCTCAAGATCTCTAAGTGTCTCTCAGGGATTCACAGGGACTCTCTCAGGTTCTCTCTCAGGGTCTCCCAGCGTCGCTCTTAGGGTCTCCCATGTTATTCATGGTCACTCAGGATCTCAAGTTATTCAGGGTCTCTCTCAGGTAACTAAGAATTCTCACAAGGTCTATCTCAAGGCCTTTCTAAAGGTTTCTCAAGGTCACTCAGTCTCTCAGGATATCTTAGGGTCATTCAGGATCTTTCAAGTCACTCAGAGTCTCTCCCAAGGTCTTTCTCAGGGTCTCTAAGGTCACTCAGTATCTATTTCAAGGTCTTTCTCAGGGTCTCTCAGGTTATCACAGTCTCTCAAGTCACTCAGGGTCTCTTTCAGTTCACTCAAGGTCTCTCTCAGGGGCTCTTTTAGGACTGTGTACCAGAGCCTTTTTCGGAACCTTCTTAGACAAGACTGAAGAGTTGCTGAGGTATTTTTGAGGCTTGACCAAAGGGATGACCTGTGTAACTGAGTGTTGTCATTAGTGGAAACTGGTCCCACTTAGCCCACTTCTCTGAGACCAACACAGAAAACCCCTGTTTTACAGCTCGAAGGGTGTGACAACGATGCTGTCAGGCATGAAGTTGGGTAAGCCACCCTCACTGTCTGCTCTGTAAGGGGTTGATGTTGGAGCAGTCCAGAGAACAGGACCTGGCCTAGAACAAGTGTGGATCCCCCTATATGCTGCTGCTTACTTCTGTACCCCAAGATACCCAACTTGTGTCTATGTAGGCCTTGCCTGTGCTCATGAAGAGTCGGGGGTATAAATGCTGTTCCTCTCTGGCAGTAGCTCTGGGAGGGCATGAAGGGAGTGGTGGAGGGAGAAGCCGAACCCTGAGAACTCACCCCAAGTGATATGTCCAACAGGGAAAGCAGCCATGCAAGGACAAGGGCTTGAGCCCACCTCCCCCTGCAGACAGAGAGGTCATGTAGTCTCTCAAGGCCCCAAGCATTCTAGGGAGCAAGTCTGGGTTCCTGACCAACCCCACCACCCTCTCTTCTTTCTCCCAGTGACAACCAGCCTGGGGCCCATGGCCAGGGACGTGGACAGTTTGGTGCTATGCATGCAGGCACTGCTGTGTGACGAGCTGTTTCGCTTGGACCCCACCGTGCCTCCACTGCCCTTCAATGACCAGGTGAGCCACAGCAGGACCTTGTGGAGTTTCCCAAAATGTATAGTCCTTATTCTGGCAGGAGTAGCTGCAGTCTCAGGACCACTAAGTGCCTTCCATGCACTCTGACGCTGCCCATGTACATTAGGATGATCCATATCACAAGGGTTCTGTCAAGGAGTTCTGATGGGTACATGACACTGCCATGTACATTAGGATGATCCATCTCATGCAGTTTATTTCAAGGGGTTCTGCCTTAGCTATGAGGAGTGTGGAGCTCCCCAGAGAGACCCAAGGATGGGGGCAGGCCTGCCCCAGTCCACACAGGGACCTGCTCTGCTCAGCCACTCTCTGAGGGGCTGGGTTGGTCAGCTACAGGTGTCCTGCACTCAGGAGCCACCAAGGGGAACGGTGGGACCACATGTGGTGTGGGGTGACAGTGGTGAGACTGCACATACCCAGTAGCTCTAAGAGTGGACTCTAAACCTCTTCCTCTCCTCCCCATGTGTCTCCCCCGGCACCAGCTCTACTCCTGCTCCAAGCCCCTTCGCATAGGCTACTATGAGTTTAATGGTTTTGTCCAGCCCCTACCCTGCATGAAGAGAGCCGTTCGACAGAGCCGGGAATTGCTGGAGAGGGCAGGCCACCAGGTGGGCTCCCCTGAGCACGAGGCCATAACAGGGTTTGGGAGGAGCCCACCATGGGGGAATGGGAGGTCCTGACACTGGAGAAATGGCAGCACCTCAGGTCTGCAGAGGCCAGAGAGTCAGGCGGAGGTGAGAATGAGGAGCCAGTTGGAGGTGAGGGGGCTCAGGTGGTAAGGATGGGAATGTCAGGTGGAGGTGGGGTTGCGATGTCGGATGAGGTGTGGAAGTGAGGCTGTGGAGGAGAGGGTGTCAACGGAGGGGAGAGGTGAGGATGTCAGGTAGAGGTGAGAGGTGAGGAGGTCATTGAGGGTAAGGAAGAGATGTGACTGGGGTGCGGGGTGTTGCTGCTGAGATCAGCTCTGGAAGTGGCTGTGGGAGCCCAAAATTGCGGCCAGGATAAAGGAAGGTCTGACAGTGGTGCTGTCACCTCTTTCTTCTCTAGCTCATCTCCTTCCCAGTTCTGCAGATAGAGTACATGACTTTCGAGCTCTTTTACGGAAGTGTCATGGCAGACGGACTGGAGATCTTGAAGAACATCTTGTGAGTGGGAGAGCGAGGCTGGAGTGGTCCAATGAGAGCACTCAGGGGCATGTCTGGGTGTGTCCAGGGCATGTCTGGGCTTGTCAGGGCATATCTGGGTTTGTGTTTGATTATGTCAGGATGTGTCTGGGTGTGTGTAGGGCATATCTGAGCATGTTCATGGCATGTCAGATACACGTTTGCGCGTACATGGAGCATGTCTTTACATTTGTAGAGTGTGTCCAGTCATGAAATCCAGTCCAGAAGGGAGGGAGGGGCTCTTAGCTTTGTGACTCTTTTGCAAAGTCTGAAGTATTTCCATTGTTTGGGACTGGTGTTTTCATTATGTTGTGATGGGTCCTTCAGAGTCCATGTCTCTGATTGCATTTATGACCAGCCATGGAAAGTTTGTCATTGGCATAGCCTATAAAAGGAGAAAAAGGTAAAATTATATTTTGGTAAAAAACAAAACAAAGACAAGGGCCAGAGTGGTGGCGCAAGCGGTAAGGTGTCTGCCTTGCCCGCGATAGCCTAGAACAAACTGCTGTTCTGTCCCCGGCGTCCCATATGGTTCCCCAAGCCAGGAGCAATTTCTGAACGCATAGCCAGGAGTAACCTCTGAGTATCACAGGGTGTGGCCTCCCCCAAAAAAGACAAAAGGTGTATGGAGTCAAATACAACACAACATAGCCGTTACCATCATGTTGTAACAAGTTTAGGATGTACTCGATCTCACCAGCTACTCATGTATACACATATGCATAGAGAGTGACTGTGGGGACACACACCTTAATCACATGCACACACATGTAGGTGTGTATATGCATAGAGAGTGACCTTAGGGATACATCCTGCTCACTGAGGGTGCTGGCTCATGCAGTTGGTGACAGCAGTGACACCTATGATCCTAGATCACAGATCCTTATGGAAGTCATATGTCCTATTTGTTTTCCAAAGTACAAATTCATTTATTCAGACAAAAATCTGACAGTGAGTGTGATTTCTTGAGTCAGGAAAACTCTCGACAAAACAGGCCTTATGCTCATTGTGTTGTCGGTATCACTCTGGTATGTCTCTGTCTGTGAGACCCAGTTGAATTAGTTTGATGCAGCTGCCTCTTTGACCATGTCCCCAGCACCCTAGATTCTGTGCTTGCAGAGGTAACTCTGCTCAACAAGCACTAACCCCATGCATGGGGGTGGCAGCAAAAACCTGGCCCAGGATCTGCAAAGTGCATCTTGCAGCTTCTGAGCGAAGCCAGATTGGGAGTCTCTCGAAATGAGTATTTTGTTTTTGTTTGGGGCCACATCTGGCAATGCTGCCCATCCTCTACTGTCACTCTGGCCTATCCAATTGGCATCTAATTTTCAAATCTAACAAGTGGTGCTGAGTAAGGGCCTAATCATAGCGAGCTGAAATCCGGCATGTTGCAGGCAGCAGCCATGGGCACAGAGCCGAAACTGCTTGAAGCAGTATCTGCCATCTTATCCTCCCCAGGAAAGATGGAACAGTCAGCCCTGCGATGAAGATTTTTTTCGAAATGAGCAGGATGCCCTTTTTCCTGAGGCGATTCCTGATCTTCCTGCAGAGACTTAGGGTGAGTGGCAATCTCCTGGTGGGAGGAAGAGGACACCCAGAGGAGCTGCTGGTCTCTCCCTGGGCGGAGCGAGCAAGGGAGAGAGCGAGTGATCTACTGCACATGCCATTTTTCTGTGTGTGACCTGGGGCAAGTCTGCACCCCGTTGTTGCCCACTCAGCAGACACTCATGCTTACAGAGCTCTGTCCTCCCCCAGCAGTACATGTCCCAGGCATGGATAGTCCCTGGGTGGACACAGCCAAGCGCCACCTCACTGTCCTGCACTTGTCTCTGACTGGGCCAGAGACATCAGGCCATGGGTTTCAGAGGTGTCTCTCAATCCTCTTGTCATAAAGCCTGAAGCCCTTTCTGAAGTGTTCTGAATGAAGGTAGAATTCTCCTTGGCTGTGCACCATGCTGCCAAGTCCCAAGTTTGTATCTTGGTCCTCCAGTGTGTGGTGTAAACTCTGACCAGGCTCAGGTCAGACCAGAAAGTTTCTCTGCCTCCCTATCGCCCTTCATTGTTCCTTCTCTCTCCTAAGCCTTCTCTGACTCCCCACTCCTTCCTCTCTCTTTCTCACTCCCTCTCCCTCCTCTATTGCCTCTCCACTACCCGCTCTTTTCTCCTTCCTGTTCTGTTCTCTCTCCAACCCCCCTTGACTGAGTTAGACCAGAAGCTGCATTGTGATCTTCCATCTCTCCATATGTGGTTCCAGCCAAGTGAGTCAGTGATGCAAGGGACAGGCCAGCAGCTGGATGAGGTTTGCAAAATGGCCTCTCTCCCAATGCCCCATTGGAGTGTCCTACCTGGCTCTCTCTGGACTCCTGCATTGCTGCAGCTGCCCCTGCCCTGCCCTGCCCTGGGCTGTCCCTGCCAAGGACCCTGCAGGGCCTGTCAGTTTTCAGATACCTGTGGCCTCTTAGCTCAGGCTCATTTGGGGTCAGGAAAGCCCTGGGAGAGCCTCAGGGCTCTTCAGTTAAGGAGGGTGCTGGCTGGCTGTCATCCCAGCTCCCATTCTCTTGTTCAGAGTGTCCATATCTCTGCTCTCTTCCAGAACCCGCACTTGGCCAAGTTCATGGAGAAGAGCTATGGCCTGGGGTGAGTGCTCTGGACCCCAAGCTTCTTGTCCCCCACTCTGAGATCCTGCTCTCTGGGACGCCCATTCTGGGAGCCCACACTCTGGGACTCTGTGCTTTGAGATATCCCACTTTGGGACCTGCTCTCTGGAATCTCTGCTCTGGCCCCCTGTCCATACAGGGACCTGTTCACACCCCTTCACCACATCAGCATGGCTGTCTGGTATCCTCTAGGTCGGTCAAGAAGCTCTGGGAGCATCAGATAGCTGTGAAGGTGCGTGAAGAATCTCCTGCCTTCCACATCTCTGACTCAGCCTTTTCCTCCATGCCAGCCCCTTCCTTCTCCCTGGCCATCTCATGGCTCTGTCCTGGGAAGTAGTACACATCACATATGCAACCACACAATGCATAGTTTACATAATACATCATCACAAACACGTACGTGTGTAGGCCATGTGTTCATGTACATACTCAAATACATGTGTGCAAACTCGCTTGCACACACATGCACACACACTCACAGACAGATGTGCTCAGGGCAGGCTGGTCCTTGTCCTCCCCTGGAAGCTGGTTTAGGGCTCAAATGAAGCTGTCCTTGTGAGGTTGTGGCAGGAGCTTGGTTGGGGGCCCCAGGAGGGGAAACAGGTAAGGAGGAGGCCATGGCCTGGGTAGGGAGGTGCCCAGCAGACCCAGAACTGCTGTGCCTCTAAAAAGGAAGAGGGAGTGTTTGGAGGTGTGGGCCATGATTCTAGGAAGGCTACACAGCCCCCAGGTGCCCCTCCCTCTGCGCCCCACTCTGTACCTGGGAATCCTATGTGCAGCATCCAGACCCGGGCATCTGTGTTCTTGGCTCCTCAGCTCAGAGTGGGGCAGCCAGGCTGGGCTGTGTGTGGGGCCCGCTGACCTCTCTGCTGCCTTAGGCTCTGGAGTCACCACATCCACATCTTAACCTTGGATGTTAAGGTTGGATGTTGTGAGGATATTGGAGTGTCCTGATGTGTGATGTGCAGGGCAGTGCACATCCCCTCTCTGGGCTTCTGGCTCACAGCTGGCTGTGTTCAGGGTGAACTCCTGGCTCTGTGCTCAGTCATCGTTCCTGGAGTATCTCAGGGGATGCTATAGGGTCCCTGGGATTGAACCCAGGTGGACCTTATGAAAGGTCAGGGCCCTCCATGCTGTGCTATGGCTCCAACCCATCCTTCTCCCGGGTAGTGACCCATGACTATTTGAAAAGGTCCGAATGACCAATTCATCTCTGGCCTCACAGCCACGTGGCTACCCCCTCTTTCTGCAGAAGTTCCAGAATGAGTTTATCAGCCGGTGGAAAGCCTTAGAGCTGGATGTGCTACTCTGCCCGGGCCCTGCCCCTGCCTTCAACCTGTCTGGCCAGAATCCCGTGGGTAAGGGGCCACACTCAGCCATTTCCCTCCCCTGGACCAGTGTGGCCCAGAGCCATCAAGGGGGTTGTCCTGACCTGGAAGTCAGGAGGACGGAGGACAGGGTCTCAGCGTGAATGTGGGACATGTGGGGACTTGTCTGAGTGCCAGAGAACAGTGGCCTGACTTGTCCCTGCTGCTCTTGTTTGCTCTTCATGCCTCTATTGCTCCAAATCTCTCTTCAGCATCCTACATCTTGTCTTCCTTCTCTTGTTCGCCTCTTCTTCAAATGCTTCTCCTCTATGCTTCTGATTCTACATGGACTCTACATGCTTTGGGATCTTAGGGGACACCATTGCCTGCCGCCCCCCCTCATCCACTGACCTGAGGACTGGCCTCATTACTCCCCGCTTGTGCCCAAGAGCCCCAGGGTGACATTTGCAGCTGCCTGCTGGGAAGACAAGACTGGGAGGAATCAGCTTTCAGTGCCCACCTTTTCAACACTCACTGTGAGCTGAGAAGTGCTCCTTCCCTCGGAGTGGTCACCGCACTGTGGCCCCTCATGATCCAGCTCTAAGACAGCCTCTGTGCTGGAGCTCAGTGGTGTGGCCAGTGTCTCATTGTCTCTGAGTCCTCTTGGCCCTCTTAGCCATTCCCATACTCTATCCACATACTCTATCCTCTCACTGAGACAGCCTCCTCAGGAGCTCCTCTCTGCAGAAAGCACTACTGTGTACCCCGTGTCCCTCAGCCAGTGGTGACCTTTGCTGTGTCCTGTCCTGCATGGGCTGCTGAGTGACATACTGTCATCAGCATGGGCCATCACCAACTCTAGGGTGTCTTGGTTGCCGCCAAGTTTCCTGGCTCACGAACAGCTGCAGTGGGTTTCTCACCCTTCCGGTCAATCCCCAGGAGGAGATCAGATGGGCAATGGTGCTGAGCTCAGCAGGAAGCAGCCCCACTACCCACCCAGGGCTGTTTCTGGGGGGTGGCTAGGGGGATCGGAGTGTGTCTTGCCCAGCCCTGCCTGGTGGCTCTCAATTGGGCACTTCTCTGTGCCAGGCTGTCTCTTCCTTCAGTGCCCACTCACTGCCTAGGCATCTCCACTGCTGTCTGTTAAGGTCTCTCAGCCTTTCTCTAGTTGGCTGTTCCTTTACTTTCTGAGTTTTAGGCCTATTGTCTATTTTGGAAACGTTTTTTTTTTCCAATAGTCTTTTTTGGTGAAGGTTTTGTCCAACCTGTGACTTGTCTTTCTTTTCTTTTGTGTGTGTGTTGTGTGTGTGTGTGTGTGTGTGTGTGTGTGTGTTTTGGGGGGAGGGGTCACACCCAGCAGTGCTCAGGGGTTATTCCAGGCTCCAGGCTCAGAAATTGCTCCTGGCAGGCATGGGGGACCATATGGAATGTCAGGATTCGAACTGATGACCTCCTGCATGAAAGGCAAATGCCTTACCTCACCTCCATGCTATCTCTGGCCCCTGACTTTTCTTTCTTTTCATTCTCTTGACAGTGAGTCTTTTGAGGGAAATTCTTTTTTTGGAAGGAAAATAGTTTTATGGAAAGATGTTAGAGATGTAGGGAGAGATCTAGATCTTTGTTAAGAAAACATAGGTTTGGGCCCGGAGAGATAGCACAGCGGCGTTTGCCTTGCAAGCAGCCAATCCAGGACCAAAGGTGGTTGGTTCGAATCCTGGTGTCCCATATGGTCCCCTGTGCCTGCCAGGAGCTATTTCTGAGCAGACAGCCAGGAGTAACCCCTGAGCATCGCCGGGTGTGGCCCAAAACCAAAAACAAAACAAAACAAAAAAAGAAAACATAGGTTTCTTTGGAGATCGCCTGCCAGGGGGATTTTACACTTGTCAAGATCTATCTAGCTCATTGATGAGGTCTGTCCTGGATCAACTGCGTGAAAGGCAATAGCCCTACCGATGCACTATTACTCTGGCCCTTAACAGTTCTATTCTTTGGCCAGTTCCATACTGCCTTTACACTGTAGTGTCATGTTATGTTTCAAAACAGAACTGTGTCAGGCCACCCACTTTGTTTTGCAGTTGTAAGTCAGCACTGCAAAGGGTTTTGCTGGAGATTTCATCGGCCAATTGACCCCACGTTATTTGTTGGGATCTGGTGCTTTCCTTGAATTTATGAATCAAGTTGGGAATGAGGGGCATGTAATACTAATAATGAGTCATATACACAAATTGATTCTCACCATTGCTTTTTGTACACAGTCCCTTTCATAAAGCTTATAAATTCTGTTAGACTTATCCCTAATGACATGCTTTGATGGTGAGCTATTATTAAACAGCATTATTGAGCCCAGATTGTGCTTAAATGGTGTTACACTTGTATTCTATTAAGCCCTGAATGTGCTTGGATAGTGTTCTTAGGCTGGGAGTGTTTTTTGGATAATGTCATTAAGTCCAGATGACACTTGGCTTTTTGCTTTTATCAAAGCAATGGACTTTGGTACCCTGCAGCCTCAGCAGTTTGTTTTGGATCTTTACTTGTTTGTCTGTCCACTTTTCTCAAGATGGCCAGCTCAAGGCCAGCCCAAAGCCAACCCAGGACTTTCCTCTTTCCTGCTCTGTCTCTTCCTGTGCTGTAAGTGGCTTGGTATTCTTCTTATTCTGACTTTGGACAAGTTTAGTGTCTTTTGCTTTCACTAGGACATCAGGGACTGTCCCTCTCACCTGCAGAAACAATGCATGAGATCTTGCTGGGTTCCCAACTCCTCCCTGTGTCCTGGTGCCTTGCTCTGGAGGGAGTCTGGTCGCCATCAGTAGTCCCCACACTGTGCTTTTATTGCCATGAGAACTTTCTGGAACTCAGTGTTGTGCATACCCCCTCTGTGTCCTCCATATATATATTTGGTACTAACTTCTGTGGATTTGAGAGGAACATTTGAAGACCCTGGAGGTCCCGGGTCTCCGAAGGCATGAAGGGCCATATCACTCTGTCCTTGGGGGCTGTGAGGCTTAAGGACCAGCTGCGCCTGCCCCCACTTGTGTTAGGGGGCTTCTCTGAAATCAACTTCTTGTCTCCAAGGAAGGGCCCCCAGAGCCTGGTCACTTGGCCGCAAAAGGCAGAGAGCAGTAGGGTGGGGTGGCAGCTCCCCAAATCTGATGAGATTGATCTTTCTAGGGCTGAGCTCTTACACGTGTCTCTACAATGTGCTGGATTTCCCGGCGGGAACGGTCCCTGTGAGCACTGTGACAGAGGACGACGAGGCGGAACTGCAGCAGCAGTTCTGCGACTCTCAGGAAATACTTCAGGTGAGTCCCTGAAGAGAGAGGTCCCTGAGGAAAAGGTCTTTGAGGAGTGGGGTGTCTGTGAGGATCTGGGAGTCCCCAGGAGCCAGGTGGCCCAGGAGCAGGAGCAGGTCTGGACAGGCCTCAGAGGCCAGCAGGAGAGAGGGGCTAGAATCCTGGCTACTCCTCCTCACCTTCTAGAACTGGTGTTCATAGCATCACACACTCTCAGTGTTCCAGAACCTTCTTTTCAAAGTCAAGGAAGGTGAAATCTAAGAAACTCGTTTCCTCTTTGTTTATTGGATGACAGGCTCTAACTACAGTCATTTCTTTCTTTCTTTTTTTTTTGTTATTGATATGATCATATGGGTTTTTTTTTTTTTTTTTTTTGGTTTTTGGGCCACACCCGGCAGTGCTCAGGGGTTACTCCTGGCTGTCTGCTCAGAAATAGCTCCTGGCAGGCACGGGGGACCATATGGGACACCGGGATTCGAACCAATCACCTTTGGTCCTGGATCGGCTGCTTGCAAGGCAAACGCCACTGTGCTATCTCTCCGGGCCCTTCTTTTTGGTTTTGATTGTTGTTTTTGTTTAATATTTTCAGTCATAAACAGAACCCCCCCTTCACCAGTGCACCATTCCCACCACCAATGTCCCCCTCCCTCCTTCCCAACCCTTGACTGTATTTGAGACAGGCATTCTACTTCTCTCACATATTAAGATTGTCATGATAGTTGTTAGTGTAGTTATTTCCCTAATTGCACCATATCGTGATTAGTTTGTTTTTGTTTGTTTTTTTTTTGTTTTGGGGCCACACCTGGCAGTGCTCAGGGGTTACTCCTGGCTATCTGCTCAGAAATAGCTCCATAGGGGACTCCGGGATTCGAACCAACCACCTCAGGCCCTGGGTTGGCTACTTGCAAGGCAAATGCCGCTGTGCTATCTCTCTGACCCCATAACCGGTGATTTCTTAAACTACCATTTGGGGCCTTTTTCAACATCCCTGCCCACTTCCTGAGACCCTGTTTGAGGACTCACTCCCTGCTGGTCTCCTCAGACTTGTGTGATTTGTGGCCTAGGGGTCAAGCGAGAGGAAAATAAGTCTTGGCAGGCGCTTCTCTCCTTCGCCTCAGAGCCAGAACTGGCCAGGCCAGCAGCTTGTGGCTCCAGTACCTCATCTCCCCACACAGAGGTGCTCCTGAGCCATCGAGAAATGTGTGGGTTTTGGGAATGACCTGCAGGCTCTGGAACTGCATTGTGGCACATGGGAGGCAATTGGGAGACAGTCGCAGAATCTGTGGTGGCAGCCTCTGTCAGCAACTAGGGAAGCCTCCTGCCCTCTGCCAGATTGTAACCCCAGGGTCGTTCTTCTGTTTCTCCTTGTACACAAACATTTATGGCATATGCAGATCTGACATAGAGAAGGCAGCAATGCCTAAAGACCTCAGAGCACACATTTCCTCACACGTTGCTCACACAACCCTTAGCATTCTCTGAGTGCTCAGTCTCCTTGGGGAAATCAGTTCTATGCTGAGCTCCCACGGGAAGTGACTATCCCGTGCTGACTGCGTGGTGGTGTTCACATCCGGCCAGCTCAGAGAGCAGGAGGGGACCAGGCAATTCTGGGTTCACTTTTCCTGTGTCTATAAAACTTCCACACTGCTGGTGACCAGATGCAGGAGAGGGTCAGTTCAGAAGGTGGCGAAACACGCTTAGAGCCTCCATTGCAAAGGGTCCTGAGGTGCCCTAAAGTAGAAAAAGTAAAAAGAGAAAGTAGCTAAAAGCCATATGACCTGCTTCTCTACTCAAAACTAAAGACTAAAACTGCTCTGTGTGAGAAGGCTCCTGGAGTAAATATGCCATAAGTGATACCCAGATTGGGAAAACAATGGAAAATAAAGCTCAGGCAAAGGTGGGGAGAAACAGCCAGGCCAGAGAGCCTGCAGAAGGGCAACACTGGAGGCAGGACAGTGCAGGGAGGCTCTGGACCAATGTTGGGGCCCCTCTCTGGAGAAGCTGAGGCAGGAGTTGCCTCCTTCCCTCCCTAGGGTGGTCCCTGGCACAGGGGGACACTCATCCTGGGGTCCCCTGAGACAGGCAGCCGTGTCAACTCTTGCATGCAGGCATTTGCCGGCGGTGTGGGGCTCCCAGTGTCTGTGCAGTGTGTGGCCCTGCCGTGGCAGGAGGAGAAAGCCCTGCGCTTCATGAAGGAAGTGGAGACACTGACCCGGGAGGCCACAGGCCTGGGGAGCCGGGCCTCTGCGTCCGAGGGGTGAATTCTTCACATCGCCATCTAGGAGCCCTTTAGGGGGGGTTCCTCCCAGCAGCCACTCCCTTTCACCAAACCCAGTTTCTGTGGCTGTAAAGGGAGATCTGACTTTTGGGGACAGGGGAACAAAAATCAAATAATGGCTAATAAACTATTATGAAATAAAACTCCAGGACCCTCTGAAATAATTTTGTTTGGATTATTTGCATCTTGGAGCTTCAGAGATTGGGCCCCAAAGTTCCACACAGCCTGATACCTGGGATGCGGGCTTTGAGCCTTGTAGAGCAGGAGAGGAGGGCTGAGACACGTATATCTTGTGCTTCTGTGCTCTGTGTGTCTACTTCTGTATGTCTGTACATCTGTGTGTCTATGTCTTGTGTCTGTACACCTGTGTGTCTGAGCATCTATGAGTCTGTACGTCTGTGCATCTTTGTTTGTTCAGAGCCAAGCCCAGCTGATCATTCCTCTGTCCTCTGTCAAACGGGTGTCTATGCTTGAGGACAAATTCTCTGGAGATGACATGTTCTCGAGAGTCCTGGACAATCTCCAATTAAAATGGTGGCTCTGGCCAAGAGATACCAGGGAACAGCAACATGTCAGGGGCATCTTTTAGAATCTTCTAGCTTTTATAAGTAACGTGTGTAAAGAATCAATGAGCTAGCTGCTAATGTCCTATTAAGAACCTAATAACTTCCAGGCAATTGTATCTATTTACTTTCTTATTTAGTCCTCACAACAATCTAGGAAGATGTAAGGTTATTATCGTCACTTTTTAACAGTTTGGGAGCAGGCATAGAGAAGAAAAATTAGCACTCTAGTGTTGTTTAAGTTTAAAATATTGAGTCCTAGGGTTGGGAGTGAGGCCTTTCTCGGCTCAGCCCAGTGCCTGTAGTCCCTTTGGCTGGTGGAACTATAGGTTGCAGGTAATGACAGAGAAATGAGGAGTTATTCAGCTTTATTTCATGGTCCTAGCTGCCATGTGCATTTTCTTTACATGGCTTCTATGCTAAGCCTTTTCCCAGCAGCTTTTTCTCTGCTCCCTCCATGATTCCTTTCTGCATCTGCCTCACTCTCCCTTCCCCCAGGCAACCCCTTAATTACCCACTGAAGACCCCCTCCCAGCTGTGAATGGGTCTGACTATTCAGGTGAGATTAGCATATGAAATTGGGGAGGAGTAACACTCCAGTAAGAAAGCAGAACTTCTGCACTGGGAGATTTAGATTTGTACCAGGATACCCCCCCAATACACACACACACCCCAGGCACACCACAAGCACTGCCAGGAGTAACCCCAAGCCTGGTATCAAAACTATTCCTGAAACACTACAGGGTGTAGTCCAAAAACTAAGGTCAGCAGAATATTAACCTGATTTTGTTCTACTCAAATACTCAGTGATCTAAAAATCTATGTTCCATGCTCCTGGTCTCCAGGAAGAAACGTCACAGCCTTTAGAGTACAAACACTCTCAGAGCCCCTGATCACTTCAATTTAACAGTGAATTTGTTCCTCCATCATGAAGACCTCAGTGAATAAATGTCCTATGAAGTAAGTCAATGGCCAAGATAGAAACACACATCCCTTGGTCTCTCCCCTTCAAATTCTGAGAAAGGGACACCTGCCCTTTAGGTTACTGTTGTGCTTACTTGTTGTGCACACAATTCCTTCTGGACCTTTCCATTTTTGGAGCAATAATGTAATTTGGCAAGGCTAAATTTTTTTTTAAACCATTACCTATACTCCCAGCAGTTGTTCTGGAAAGAGTGGGCTTTGTTTCTGCCTGCCTGTCAGAATGATTAATTAGATCTATTTCTTGTAATGTTTTCTCTGTCATTCTGTCCCCCATTCCTCAATGACTAATAACTCTTCTGCAAAGTCCAAACAAATGGCCATGCTATCTGCTTTATATTTTTGGAAGTTTCTCCCCCAGTCAAAATGCACAGACCCTCTCACAGACAGCAGAGTAGAAATTCTTGGCCAGAATTCCTGCTCTTAACAGCCGTACTTGATATGACTAGATGGGCCCGTTGACTGATGTCCTGGGTGGCATCATGCCAGCTCGAAAACTGTTGAGCAGCTCAGGCAATGGGCAGTGATAAATATAGACGAGCGGTGTACTGGGGGATATCTTCTTTAGGAAGCACCTTGGTGCCAGTGCTAAAGCATAACACTACATGCCACTTTCTGCACTTGACATTTGTGGACATGGTGTGACAGAGGAGGAAAAAAAAAGAAAGATGGAGATTGTGTAGGCATCACTGCTTAGCTGAAGGAGATGAATGCAGAAGACCACAAGGAACCTCAACTCATTGGCTTTTTAAACATGGGATTATTATAGACACCTCGTTTCAAAGACCCAGAGATTAGTACAACTGGAGGAAGGTTAGAAATGGGCAAATCAGACTTCTTGTTTCTAGCCAGGTGGCCTAGTCAGTCCCCAAAGAAGGCTCATCCCTCAGTCTGCCACAGTGCCAGCATTCAAGGGTCTTTCCAGTGAGTCATAAACAGGCATCACATGGGGGTAAGAAACGTGACTGCTCAGACAGTGGCAGACATCCAGACCAGCTGGACACAGCGTTGGCAGATTCGTCAGTGCCATGAAGATGTCAAGTGGTCTAAATATGTGTAAGAGCATGGGAGGGCTCCGGATCGGGCATTTGTGGGACTGACATGCTGCCCTGTGGCTAATTTAAGGCACAAGAAGGTTAGCAACTGGCCCAGTATCACTTTACACATAATCCTCTATTTCCTCATCTGTAAACTGAGACTCAAATTAAATAGACCTCATAGTGCTGTTTATCTTCAAATGAGATGGCTTATGTACATACATTTTTAAATGATCAGGTCTATAAAAAAAAGTGCTATCAAACTTTTTAGAGTATCTCAGTTCCTTTGTAAAACTGAGTTAAAGCACTAACCCTCATCATTGGTCAGTTTTAGAAATCATACATATATCATGCTTTTTAAAAGTGATGACCAGGGGTCGGAGAGATAGCATGGAGGTAGGGCATTTGCCTTGCCTGCAGAAGAAAGGTGGTTCGAATCCTGGCATCCCATATGGTCCCCTGAACCTGCCAGGAGTGATTTCTGAGCATAGAGCCAGGAGTAACTCCTGAGTGCTGCCAGGTGTGACCCCAAAACAAAACAAAAAGTCATGCCCAGTCATTTTTAGATTAACAATATTCTGAAGATGTCACATTGACATATGATGGTGATTGAACTTTCTATAAAGTCATTGAGATGAATAATTCTCAGACTAACAATTTGGGTTCCAAACCAGCTTTATTTACCTGAGTAAAATATATCAAGTGCCTTTTTTTTTTTCAATTATTAGTGAAATAAAATAGTTTTTATTCACCACAGAGACTGGCACATGTCACAAAGAACAAGAACAATCAGTGCTGGCAGGGATGTGGAGAGAAAGAAACTCTTATTCACTGCTGGTGGGAATGCCATCTAATCCAACCTTTATGGAAAACAATATGGAGATTCCTCAAAAAACTGGAAATTGAGCTCCCATATGATCCAGCTATACCACTCCTAGAAATATACCCTAGGAACACAAAAATACAATACAAAAATCCCTTCCTCACTCCTATATTTATTGCAGTGCTATTTACAATAGCCAGATTCTGGAAACAACCAAGATGCCCTTCAACAGATGAGTGGCTAAAGAAACTGGTACATTTACACAATGGGATATTTGGCAGCTGTCAGGAGAGAGGAAGTCATGAAATTTTCCTATACATGGATGTACATGGAATCTATTATGCTGAGTGAAGTAAGTCAGAGGGAGAGAGATAAACATAGAATAGTCTCAGTCATCTATGGGTTTTAAGAAAAATAAAAAACATTTTTGTAATAATTCTCAGAGACAATAAAGATGAGGGCTGGAAGGTCCAGCTCACGATATGAAGCTTACCACAAAGGAAAAACTACACTGATAACTATCACAACAATGTGATTAAAAGAGAAAGCCTGTCTCAAATACAGGAGGAAGGAGGGGTGGGGAGGAGGGAGATTTGGGGCATTGGTGATGGGAATGTTGCACTGGTGAAGATGGATGTTCTTTATATGACTAAAACCCAACTATAATCACGTTTGTAATCAAGGTGTTTAAATAAAGATATTAAAAATAGTTTTTATTTAAGCCCTTGGGATGAGGTAATGAGTATTTATGGAGCCAGGGGTTGATTCCATGATGATATGTTTCAAGGATGGAGAAGCCCTGAATCTCTTAGGCCACGGGAATTCCCATTCTCCCCCAATGCTTACTGTGCCTATGCAAAAAAAAAAAAAAAAAAAAAGTGGAGGGAATGCCAAACCCTGCCACTCCAACACCCCTTCTTTTTCTTGTTTTGTTTTGATTTAATTTGTTAGTTTTTGACTTTATTTTCCTTCTCTTTTTTCTTCCACTTTTCTCTTCCCTTTTCACTCCTGTGATTATTATTTGGTGATTTTTTTTTCTGTTCTTATTAACCGGGTGCATTTTTTTTCTTTTTCTCTTTCTTTTTTTGGTAATTGCTACCAATTTTTCTTTCTTTTTTCTTATTCTTTTTATCTCAAATGACAACAGAATAGATAATCTACAACAAAGCTGTAAAGTGGAGACCAGTTACACGAGTAGAGGATAATGGATGCATGCTGGGGAATGGGAGTGGAGGGAGGTCAACACTGGTGGTGGGAATGCCCCTTGATTCGTTTGGTCCTATGTACCATATATAATTCTGTAAGCAAAAATAAATAAATAAATGTCTTTCCAAAAAGAAAAGTTTTTATTTAATTAAACTTATGGAAATTTAAGATGAGAGAGAGAAAGAAAGAAAAATGTGTTTAAAGATTTCCTAGAAGGGAAAAAGTTCCAAATGTTTCTGGACTTAGGTATGAAATCAAGTTTATACTTCAAAAGAAGTTTTTTTTTTTTTTTTGTGGTTTTAGGTCACACCCGGGCAGTGCTCAGAGGGTTACTCCTGGCCTCATGCTCAGAAATTGATCCTGGGCAAGGGCACGGGTGACCATATGGGACACTGGGATTTGAACCGATGACCTTCTGCTTGAAAGGCAAACACCTTACCTTCATGCTTATCTCTCCAGCCCCCAAAGAGGAAGATCTTTTTACTGTACTTCAAGTTACCAATTTCTTATAGCCTTGAAATTTATTTTTTATATCATACTTATCTTAAAATTTTTTCTAAAATCAATTTATCCCATATTCTTTTATAAAAAATAATATCTTTATTAAGGCACCATGATTACAAACGTGTTTCAGTTATAGAAAAGGGAACAATGCAATCTTCCCAACACCAATGAAGAACAGTGCAAATCTTCCCAACACCAAGGAAGGGGAGGGGCATCTCCTCCTTCTACTATCTGCCTGTAATTTGAGAGTGAAGTTATTTCCCTAACTGCACTCAGAACTTTTTGTGGTAAAAAATAATCTTAGGGGCCTGGGAGGAGATAGCACAGTCGGTGTTTGCCTTGCAAGCAGCCGATCCAGGGACCAAAGGTGGTTGTTTCGAATCCCCGGTGTCCCATATGTCCCCCGTGACCTGCCAGACTATTTCTGAGCAGACAGCCAGGAGTAACCCCTGACATCGCCGGGTGGTGGCCCCAAAACAACAAACAAACAAACAAACAAAAATAATATAATCTTAGGGCTTGAAATTTGAACTTTCTGGGGTTCTTAAGGTAGACAAGGTACATGCTAAAAGTTCTATTTATTACAATGAGAGGGAACCGAATGTTAATGCAAACTTGGATTTTCCTCTATGACATAGGAGATTCTTATTCCAGGGAAAACCAATCTTTATTTCTTGGTTATTTTCACCAATGTATTCAACTCAGCAGAGTCATATTCAAAGAGATAGTGATGGAAAATAATTTTAAATATAGACAACAATACTAGATATAAGGAACAGCTGCCATATTGAAATGTCTATAGTTCTTACATGTGCGGATTTCAAGAGAGCCATTTGAAAATCAATCTGTTGTAAATTGCTCTTAAAGTAACCAACCTTATAAATTAGTCTATTTATAAACCTCTGATTTGTGGAAGTTGCTGAGGCTTCTCGGAAGTTTAATAAACCAAAAATATTCATTCATGTACAAGTGATATCATATAGCCATTGACTATCAATTATAAAGTTTCTAAAAATGAAGCGTGGAATGACTTTAGAAAGCAATAGTTATATGTTTGATAAACAATGGTGTCTGTATGTAAATGACATTAACAGTGTGAAATTATCTCGAGAGTTTGTACTGGTTTTCTAGTTTGAAGATTTCTAGTTTTGGACATTGATTTTACTTCTCAACATAGTAGAATTGATTTCTAGCAACACAAAACTACCTCCTCAATGAAGCTCTCTTCTCTACATTACAAATAATTTTACCTCTACTTGGACAATGCATGTTTCAGAGTACTTGATTTATGAACACTGCGCATTATTTTTCTATCGTTATTTTCTCGTGGCCTCAGTTTCCAAATGCACACCGATGAAATCCTTTGGGCAGAGTCTTACTGGTTTCTCTCTCATAACACCTAGCACAATGTTTAGTACAGTGGTTTGAGATAATCAAATAAACCTCATGAATGAAGTTTCAGAAAAGTTAAACTCTGAGAGGGCAGGAATAAACACAAGTTTATGCCCTATTTACACACACCAACCTCATCCAATGCTTATTTATTTTATTTACCAGCTTTTTCTTTCTTTTTCTTTTTTTTTTTTGTTTTTGTTTTTGTTTTTCGGGCCACACCCTATTTGATGCTCAGGTGGGTTACTCCTGGCTGTCTGCTCAGAAATTAGCTCCTGGCAGGCACGGGTGGACCATATGGGACACCGGGGATTTCGAAACCAACCACCTTTGGTCCTGTAGTCGGCTGCTTGCAAGGCAAACACCGCTGTGCTATCTCTCCGGGCCCAGGCACATTTATTTTCTAATCGTTTATTTTCTCGTGGCCTCAGTTTCCAAATGCACACTGATGAAATCCTTTGGCAGAGTCCTTACTGGTTTCTCTTTCATAACACCTAGGTACAATGTTTAGTACAGTGTTTGAGATAATCAATAAATCTCAGAAATGAAGTTTCAGAAAAGGTTAAACTCCGAGAGGGCAGGAATAAACACAAGTTTTATGCCAACCTCATCCAATGCTTATTTTTATTTACCAGCTTTTCTTTCTTTTTTTTTTTTTTTTTTTGGTTTTTCGGCCACACCCATTTGATGCTCAGTGGGTTACTCCTGGCTATGCGCTCAGAAATTGCCCCTGGCTTCGGGGACCATATGGGATGCCTGGGGATCGAACCTTGGTCCTTCCTTAGGCTAGAGCTTACAAGGCAGGCACCTTATCTCTAGCGCCACCTCGCCGGGCCCCTTACCAGCTTTTTCTGATCTCCAAGGGAAATGAACAGTTTGGATTATGAACAGTCTGAATAGTAAACAGTCATAGTTACCTCAGAAAGACCCGGGTAAGGACACCATGAAAGATCATTGTTGTTGCTATAAGCTAGTTTTAATGGCTTCTATTTACTGGGATGCATTCCTCTGCAAGGAATTTAAAGTGCTCTATCACATGTCCATTGAATGTCACCCTCCTGTGAGCTGTGTAGGGACAGGATTATCACTTTATTTCATGAATGAGGAAGCTTGGCTCATTCAAAGGGCCATTCAGGTAGCTTTTTAGGAAGGAGAGCAAGAAAGGCTTTCATGTTTTGTTGTTTCTTATTGTGTGAGATAGCACTAATTTTCGTGTGGGGCTCAGTCAAAGCTTGCTGCTGCTAAGAGGACTCAAACATTTACATAGAGAGCCTGTGGTGCAATTCAAATCTCCCACAACCACAATATATTGTTTCAGATCCATTTCTGCCCTGTTATTTAGGGTTTGTCACTGAAAGGTTACTGCCATTTCCTTCCCAGAACGAGTGATAAAATTTGTAGGACTCAATGCAAAATAAAAGTACAGATTCCTTAGTCTAAAATTCTGAATTTTTAGGAGTAGTTTTTGCTGAGGATTAAGCCTCATTTAAGGTAACTGCCATATCCTTGCTTTCCTGTTATCTTTCAAATACTCATAAAATTCTTACCTAACTGTTATTCCTACCATTCGATCTTCTCTAGCTGCTCTCAATAACAACCTGTTCAGTTTATTCTGGCTTTAACATTGGGTGACATCTCTAGTAAAAATTGGTTGAAATCTTGAACTTGTTGAAAGTCTTTCAACAAGTCCATCACCATCTCTTGGATGAGATAAAGATGCCATAAGCTCATGATTTAGTTATCAGTTTTTGCAGTAAACTACCCCTCCTCCCCAATAAGTGGCTTGCAATAATGATTGTATGTTTGCTCACAGTTCTAGCCTGTGCTATGTGGTCTTTGCTGGGTGAGATGGCAGAATGATGAGGAACTAGCTAATCCCAAGGTGGCTGTTGTCTGGGTCTTTTGGCTTGTACCTAGAGTTCTCTCCTAGCCAATGCCAGTTGGTGGTCTTATCTCAAGGAGAAATGTCTTTCAAGATTGATAAAAACAAAATATTGGAACTTCTTCTAAGCAGGGGTCCTCAAACTTTTTAAACAGGGGGCCAGTTTCATTGTCCTTCAGACTGTTGAAGGCCAGATTAGAGTAAAACAAAAATTATGAACAAATTTTTAAGGCACACTACATATATTCTTATTTAGAAGTGAAGAAACAAAATGGAAATTAAATACAATATGTGGCCCACGGGGCCGTAGTTTGAGGACCATTGTTCTAAAGCCTCATTACAGTATATCCTTTCCCATACTCTGTTGGTTAAAGTAAGAGGGATACAATTACCATGGGAAGATTTGAGATAGTGGTAAAAATAGTTTTTCACCTCCTGGTGGTAGCAAAAGGAGCAAGCATCATATGGAAAACAGATGTGGTTCCCAAGGGTATACAGCATGACCATTATTTGAGATCTTTGTGACCATATTTTGGCAATTCATAAAAATCATGCTTAATATGTGCCCTTTTATACCTACTCTTACATATACCTACTTGTTGCATTAAATAATTAACGATGGGGCTGGAAGGTGGATGATACCATCCAGCCCACATGGCTCTGCAACCTCCATGCAGCCGGCGAGTTCCAGGCCCAGGTGAAATCACTCACTCACACGCAGCCATCAGGAAGAATCATCTTTATTCATGCCCTTGCCACCACAGGTGTGTGGCCTATGTTAACCTTTCAAGCACAGCTATATTTTGCTAGCCCTGCATCTTATCTCCTGTTAGCCATCTTCCCTTTGGGCTCCATGCGGCCCAAAGATCCAAAAGCCAGGAAGCCAAGCCGGGCCAAGAGAGAAACGGCAAAAGGGCAAAAGGGCCAAAAAGCCCGAATTCCCTTGGTCCCAGCCTTATCTACCTTTTTCCAAACCCCTCCCAGGAATGGGAGGGGCTTGCAGGTAAAGTTACACCTACTATCCGGTTCAGACCCCTCCCAGAAATGGGTGGGTCTTAGGGTACACCACATTTCCCCCTTTTTTAAATATTTTCATGCGCCAACGTAATAAAGTGAAAATTAATATACCAGCCCTTTTCAAAAACATATCATTTGCAAAATATACTTTACACCTGTAACCTAAAATTCTATTAATGCTTTTTTACCAAGCACTATTTCGGAACTTTCATGTTCCTATATTTTTAAACTATATTGGGGGAACTTCAATGTTCCTATATATTTTCTATACACAAGTACTTTAGCATACATGCATAACATACATTTTAAAAACAGGCTAAGTACATTAAAATACACAGTAAAACATTTTGCAATTGAAAATATTAACTCTGAAAGACAACAAAACACATTTAAATTATAAAGAAAATGACTTAAGACAAAGATGCAGGTGGTTAGAAATTAGATGTTTAAATGAGCTAAACTGAATGACTTCCCTTTTATTTTTTTTTTTTTAACTACTAAGTAAAACTTATCCCATCACCAACTATGAGTAAAATATTACTACCCACTAATTTTCTACACCTAAAACCATAGTTCAGATGATTAATTTGTCCCACGTTGATCTCACCACGTGGCTTCTTTAAACTTTTAAAGTTCAGATGTTTTGTCCCACGCTGATCTTACCACGTGGCTTTCTTCCGTAGTTCCAGGCTCCGCTGCCGGTTTGTGATCTGGAGCGAGGATTTCAGGTTTTTCGCTTTTCCGGGCAAAGCTGAGCCCAGCCAAGCCGATTCCAGCCGAGATCCCAGCCGAGCCGAGCTGCTTGGAGCTTGCCGCTTGGAGCTTTTTGCCGCAGGGGCTTCACCGCTGCCTTTTTTCCCCTCTGGGAGCACTTTGGATGTTCAGAGTTCCAAGTGATTTAAACTAAAAGTTCAGTTCGAAATTTTCAAAGTTGAAATCCAAATTCAAGCCAAAGGTCATTTTCAGAAAATCAGTCCACTTTAAATACAGTCTTTTTTCTCCTCCGTTTCCAATTTAGACTTTTAATAAGTTTTTGAAGAGGCCCAGGTTTTTGTTTCTTGTAACAAAGTTTCAGTTTTGGGCCTGGGCCTGGGCTGGAGGTGATGCAAGCTTCCACCTCTTTTGTTTTAATTGCCCTTGTTTCCCTAGAAGGGGTCACGGCCATGTTTGAACATGGCTGCACGTGGCCCAGTGTTTTGGGCTCAGTGCACCCGAAAAGAGCCAAAATGAAACAGAAGAGCAGAAATGTTACCATTGTTGCTGATTTCTTGGGTTCAGGATTCAGGTCAAAGTTCGGAGCGCCAGATGTTGCATTAAATAATTAACGATGGGGCTGGAAGGTGGATGATACCATCCAGCCCACATGGCTCTGCAACCTCCATGCAGCCGGCGAGTTCCAGGCCCAGGTGAAATCACTCACTCACACGCAGCCATCAGGAAGAATCATCTTTATTCATGCCCTTGCCACCACAGGTGTGTGGCCTATGTTAACCTTTCAAGCACAGCTATATTTTGCTAGCCCTGCATCTTATCTCCTGTTAGCCATCTTCCCTTTGGGCTCCATGCGGCCCAAAGATCCAAAAGCCAGGAAGCCAAGCCGGGCCAAGAGAGAAACGGCAAAAGGGCAAAAGGGCCAAAAAGCCCGAATTCCCTTGGTCCCAGCCTTATCTACCTTTTTCCAAACCCCTCCCAGGAATGGGAGGGGCTTGCAGGTAAAGTTACACCTACTATCCGGTTCAGACCCCTCCCAGAAATGGGTGGGTCTTAGGGTACACCACACCTACTCTCCATTTTGTCTCCCATTTGTTCCCCAAAATGACATCCTAGTCTCAATATATTAATAAAATAGCAACATTTCCTCATTGATATTTTCTCATTCAACCAGGAATCTTGTCTTATTTTTCTTTGCATTTCCCAGGACTAAAATGGCACAGAGCCATTTTTGGATAAATGAGTGTTTAATGGAGTTCTGAAAGCAAGCTAACATTGATAAGTAAAATTGTACTAAAGAATATGAAGTTTTCATTAAATAAGCAATCAAGAGAAAAATGATTAAAATCATTGTCCATATAGAATTTCAGAAGATGTTTTGTCCGTGCTAGTTATATTAGGCAGTTCATTAACTTATTCAATTATTCAGGCCTTTATGTATAAGGCATTTTGTACTTTAACAAGATATCCATGCACTTATTCACTCATTAAGAAACTTAGCAGGTGCAAAAATCAGTTTTATGTTGAAATGGAATTGGATTCTATCTTTTGGTTTGGGGCCACACCCAAAAGCACTCAGATCTTACTTTTGGCTTCTTTGAGGACATGTGGGGTGCTGGAGATCAAACCCGGCCCAGGCAAGTGTCCAACCTGTTGTACTATTGCTCTGGCCCCTATGCTTTGTTTTGTAATTAATATTGTGATCTACATTATAGACGATCAATTAACTCTTACCTCTCTTGACACCCATTTCTAACTTTATTCTTTCTTAACTACTTTCAGCAGCAAGATTTTAAATACTACAAACTCAGTTTCTCATTCTACTTTGCAATTTGGAGAGCAATATGACACAATTATGTTCAATGAAGTGTGAGTTTTATACTTTACTAGCATATGTGTTTTGGGTGAAATTTTTTGTTCTTTTTAAGGCACAGATACATATCATGTAATATCAGTATCCTCTTTTCTCTGTTAGGAGTCCAGACATAATGAAAAGAGTTGTTTCACTATCTTGAAATTGTGAAATAAGGATCATGTTGTGTAGAAAGTGTTAAACAGACACAGAGCTAAAATTGACTAATATATTGCCACACTATTTCATAATTCCTAAGTAAACCAATATTTGGACTTATGGCCAAGAGAATAAATTA
Source organism: Suncus etruscus (assembly GCF_024139225.1). Taxonomy (NCBI): domain Eukaryota; kingdom Metazoa; phylum Chordata; class Mammalia; order Eulipotyphla; family Soricidae; genus Suncus; species Suncus etruscus. Next base: position 11,260,728 of record NC_064858.1, on the reverse strand, counting down.
CTCTATTTTAGTAGTCTAGCTTAAACTGCTATTTGCTCTATTTTCTCTCTTATTTGCAACTGAAATTTTATGTAATAGGAATGAATGTGATTTCTGAGACACCATGGAAATGATATAAAATTGTGTATCTGCTAGTGTCTTATAATGAAATAATAATAACAATGTGATTATGGTCTAAGAAGTCAGGGATAATGGTTTTTGATTGAACAGTGACTTGTACAGAGCAGATATTTCATCAATATCTGTAGACCAAATCACTGGGTATTACTATAGGAGAAGTTGCCCTGAAATTATGTCTCCTGACTGATTTGTGCAAGATGCACTTTTAGCTCTTCCCTTTAGTAGCTCTCTGATTCAGTCCCTAAAATTGACCTGAGGAAAATACTTTGTGCTGACCCACAAAAAATTCAAGAAATTGATCACAAGAACTGCATTTGATAGGATTCTGTGCTTTCTTTCTTATAACCTCACAATATCTGAGAAAGACGATATGAAGAAAGAATTCAGGCTCTTGACACAAAATAAAGAACCATGTCTCACCCCTGACCTGGTCACTTCATCTTCATAATTCGGAGGGCCTAAACTTTACTCTTTCTCTCAGGCAAGATGTGACCTAATAAGAATGCTGACCACAAGTACCAATGTGGTCATAAAATTTGCTGTTTCTTGCTGTATCTGTACATTTTATGCTTGTGACGTAGAAGAAAGAATTTATGCTCTGGAGAACGTTCTATACTAGTCCAATAACTTGTTTGAGTAACACTTGGAGTCATGGGCCATTTCCACTTTGTTAATAAACAAAACAAAATATATATATATATTATATATATAAACAATAAACAAAACAAAACAACAAACAGGGCTGAGAGATAGCATGGAGGTAAGGTGTTTGCCTTGCATGCAGAAGGTCAGTGGTTCAAATCCGGGCATCCCATATGGTCCCCTGAGCCTGCCAAGAGCTATTTCTGAGCATAGAGCCAGGAGTAACCCCTGAGTGCTGCCGGGTGTGACCCAAAACCCAATATATATGCATCAGTATTTTGTATGGAAACTTGTTGCCTCCCAGACAGAAGACATGAAATTATCTTTCTCTCTCTTTGTTGTTGTTCTGAGGTTACATTCAGTGATGCTCCGGGGTTACTCCTTGCTCCGTACCTAAGACTATTCTTGGTAGTGCTCATGGGACCACCTAGGGTGCTGGGGATTAAACCCAGACTAGTCATGTACCAGGCAAATGCCCTTTGTGCTAGATTATCTCTCAGTTCCTGAAGTTCCCAAATTTTTAAGTAAGGATCAATTTGTCATTAGGATGTTTTAGTCTCTGTTTTCTTGCAGTCTTCGGAGCCTGTCACTCCGAAAAGCTTTACACTATACAACAATACTCCTCTAGGTCCAAATAGGACGCCAGTTATTTGAAACAAATGTGCACGTTGACTGCCACATTGTGACCTGCTTGTGGCTGTCTTGAACCTTGTAGAGAGTCATCATACCTGCCTTTGATGAATTTTTCTACTAGTTTCTCTTCTGCATAAAAAAGTCTATTGGCTATTTTAATTTGTTTTGCTAGAATGGCTTCTACAAAAAATTATTCCATTCCTCGCCCACACTAGAACCTCAGTCATCCATCACCTCTTCTCTAGCAGAGGGAAATGTATGTTTTGTTTCTGAGGGACAGAGCAGGGTGGTGAGGAGACGCTGGGAGCAGGTGGTGGCAGCTTCCACATCTGTCACAGGACACTGAGCAAAAGCGAAGACTCAAGGGCACCTTTCAGAGGCTAGCAAGGGCAAAGCTGATCAAGGCTGGACTGTGAATGTGCTGATTGTTGTCTGGAAGAATCATTCCCAGTCAGCCAGTCAGCCTGGTCTATAGGGGTGCCACACAGTGTCTGGTTATGAGCTGCAAATTATCTGTCACCTTGATGGACATCAGATGTCATATACGAAGCCAGGAAAGGAACAAAGATTCCCAGACTGTCTCTACACCTTAATTCTCTTTCACAAGTCTGGTTTCTGCTCCTGGGGTACCATCACTGTTCTGGGACCCAACAGAAGAAACAGTTGGCTTGGCTGTGTTCATGCTCCTGAGTCTATAGAGGCAGTTCACAAAATTTACTTTTTGATGTGAAATGACACCTGAGAGGGAGCTGTCCCCTAAGGAGGTGTCAAGCACAAAGTTCAAGAAAGGAAAAAGCTTGCATTGGGCTGAGCACTCAAATCCAGCAGAGTGGATCCTTAGAATGGCTTCGATCTTCTCCCTCACATGTGCTAGGGGATTGGCTTGGACCTGAGGGAGACGTGTTCTCTGGAGATCAGATCAAAAGGGAGAGGGAAGATGTTTGAGAGAATCTCTAATGGTTATTCATTGATTGTAAACAGCAGGCCACTGCTGATCTTTTCCAAGCTGCATTTCAGGGGTTCCTGTTTCAGTTCTTTGAAGGCAGCCCTGCCATGGAGAAAATGAAGGTTTAGGAAGGCCCAATTGTCTGATGCACAGTTAGCCCAGGGTTAGTGTCCCGACTCTTATCTGATAGACCCTGTTGAATATTTACTTATGGTTTCAAAGTAAGGTAGCACACTCTAAATTTTTGAAATGGTTTTCAGAAAAATGTGAACAGTTCCTTGGTCCTAAAGGGAACCTTATGAGGACAATGCTAAACTATGCTAGTCGCTAGGCAGCCAAAGCTTGAGTTGAACATGGACTCAGGATTTTACATTTGCTCCACACAGCAATTAATTTTAGAATGCCAAATTTGTTGGATTACTAAAGATATTGATTTTTAGTGCAACCTCTTATCTTGGAGTTCACCCACATCTCGAATTAAGATGATGATGGTGATAGTGATGATGATGATGATGATTTGAGTGCCTTTCTGATGGTGCTCAGGATGTTTCAGAGAGAGGGAGAGAGAGTTAGATGGAAATTCATTGGCCAGAGGTGGCCAGGGGCTGCCTGGGTTCAAAGAAGAAAGAAAAGGGAGTAATACAAAGCAGGCAGCATCTTTCCAATGCTTTATTTCTGCACCTCACCCTATCCCCGGACCAGCAGGCCTGCTCTGGTCACTATCTTGGCCCCTACCCACAACAGGTCAAGTTTTTCCTTTTATATCTGGCATGACAGGGGGCGTGTTCCAGGTTCCATAGTCATAGTGGGCATCCAAGAGGCGTGTCCAAGTGTCCAAGTGTATCCATGTGTTGTCAGTACTTTTCCAAAAGTTTCTTTAACTCACATAGCTAAAAGGGATCTTTCTACAGGGAAAAACATTGGGTGATCAGTGAAAGGTACTTTTTAAGTGTAAGTACTTGAAAATGCTTATTTTTTAAGGTGTTAAAATTGATTTTCCCCACTAGAGGACAGTGCTTGAAAGAAAAACAGTCTTAACCTCTGAGGTTCAGCTGCACGGAGGACTAGAACAAACCCCTCATTGTTACTTGCCTGACCATGTGCAGAGCACAGAAAGATTATATTTCCTAGGAGGAAAGGAGAACTAAATGTGTTTGCTCTCACAGTATACAGAAATCAATGAGTTGCTGTCTTTGTCTGCTGAGCAGGGAGAAATGTAAGTGAAAGCTGATATTCAGAATTGACAGGGAGTAGGTAAAATAAAAAGACAGCTTTATAGCTAAAAGAGGAACCCTCTTATTAAAAATAAAAAACATTTTTTTTTGTTTTTCGGGCAACACTCGTTTGATGCTCAGGGATTACTCCTGGCTAAGGGCTCAGAAATTGCCCCTGGCTTGGGGGGACCATACAGGATGCTGGGGGATCAAACCGAGGTCCTTCCTTGGCTAGCGCTTGCAAGGCAGACTCCTTACCTCTAGTGCCACCTCGCTGGCCCCAATAAAAAACATTTTAAGGAAGGATATTTGTGGAAGCTGTGACCACAAACAATCTGTTGCTTTAGTTTGCTCATCAGGAAGTTATTGGAGTAAAAATTATTTCAATAAACATCTTTCCTTCTTCATTGGTATAATAGTCATATGTGATGTTTAGTTCAAAATGTAAGCTAAAAATGTAATGTATAAACATTGCCTGTTAACGTATCCTTTGGGATAAAAAAGAATAAATGCTGGAATAGAGTTTGTGATAGTATTCAACGTTAGACTGAAAGACCAGAGAATATTGCCTGAGAAACCTTACAGTTAACTATTCAAATCTACCAGAAGGAGCGTCATTAACTGATAAGTAACTAAAGTGGAGACATTATTATAACTCTTAAACATAAATATATGGACATAGTTATTATGTCCTTAAACAAATAACTCGAGTTCTTAGTTCCTAGCTCTTGACCTCTGCTTCAACAAAGATGACTTTGATCCTGAGGATTAATTGTGGATTCAACTTATCCAAAGGGTTTTAGTAAAGGGAAGAAGGAGTAGGAGTTTATCCAAATAAATAGACAAATAAATAGAAGATCATTCAAGAAAATAGGAATTGACTTAAAAGTACTAAGTCCCAATCTTTCATTTCTCCTGTAGTCAGCCTATGATAATAAGCAAATGCCTGCAAAGTTAGAGAAGTGGAAAAACTTGAAGATCCGGGCACCATGCAGGGTATTATAGGAGGTCACAAGAATGGTCTTTGTGCTAACCTAACAGGAAGGAGAAATGAATCCCTAAAGGGTCAGATGTGAGGATGGGGGATGAGGAATGTTTCTCCCACTGGTGCAATAAAATAGGCCCCTTCCTTTCAGAGCTTACAAAGAGCTGTAAGATACCTGACACCTAAGCAACCATATGCTTACTCAGTTGGTTGGAAATCAACCGTGTCTGAGGAGGATTTGGGGTTGACTCTTGTTCATTTTCTGCTGTTGGCTTGAAAGGGAACAGTCCCTGGGACTTGTAACAAAAAATGTCCCCATGGATGGGAAGATCTGGATTTTGATCCTATTCTTTCTATGTGGGTGTCCAGCACAGCCCAAGACAACCATCTACTCTGCAATGCCAACCACGTTCCCTTTGTAGAAGTGAAATTATAGATACACCCACACCACAGGATTCAGGAAACAGGAAATAAGAGCATCAGCCACTCTGTTGTTACTGCCCAGCTCTTAGTGATCCATCACTGTCCCAGACTCTTCCAAGGAACTGCCTTTAGCTAGCCTTCATTGGTGTTGTTAAAAATTTAGCATGAGATAAATTGAGAACCAATTATTTACATTTCTAAGGATCCTTAACTTCAATCGCTTTAAAATGGAATTTTTAAAGTAAACATCCCCCCCCCCGCCAGTGATCTAGCTGTGAAGGCAGCATGCTGTGCTGATCTGGGAGAGTTTCAGTTTTTAGGCACATACATTTTTAATTTTCCTTCTCCCCATTTTTCTCCCCCTCCCTCTCCCTCTCCCTCTCCTTCTCCCTCTCCCTCTCCTCTTTCCTCCCCCTTCTTTCTCATTCTCTTTCCTTTCTTTCTCTCTCCCTCTCGCAATTTACAGATAAGGAAGTAGTTATTTTCCTTGAGTCAGGAGGAATTTTTTTTCAAGAGCTGGGATCTGCTTTGAGAGTCTCAGCAGAGGTCAACTGAGACTTACAAATGCAAGACTAAAATCAAATATAAAAGATAACATATCAAAATGTAATCTTATTCATATTAAAAAATGTAATCTTATGCATTGTGATTGGTTTAACATGTCTCTACCTTAATAACTATTCTGAAATATGGAGGAATAGGTAGAGGTGGGTGTAAATAAAATTTATTCTAGACTGACACAGGCTCACCAGGTTATTTCTAGTCTTATCAAAATCAACATGACAGTAAAATGTCTCTTTCCTCCCAACCTCCTTATTAAAATGCATTAACTTTGTTTTTTTTTTTATACCTAGAAAGATAAGGTTATTAATTACAGGTACTGCTTATCAGAAAAATGTACAAGAGCAGGAGGATCATTTGGTGATTTGGTTAAGAAGAAAAAGGAAGAGAGGAAAGAATATTTATATATATACATATATTTATATATATGTGTAAATTTAAAACGAAAGGCATGAATGTGTCTGGCTTTTCCTAAAACTTTTAAAATGATAACAAATTGCATTTCTTACAGGATTATTGGGGCTGGGCTGGCTGGGGGTTGAGGAGGAAGATACAGGTACCTAGAAAATTTATATCTAAGATTTGTCTGGAGTCTTGCTTAATTCCAGCAATTATCATAGGTTGAGAGTATCGCATGTAAGAACTTCATTTTACAGACTGGAACTTGGTAAAAAAAAAATGTTTCTCCCAAGAAAGCATAGAAATAAAGAACTTGATTTTGTGTTTGGAGCACTCAGTTCTGGGCACTGGGCAGTCAGCTCCCTGCTGCCATATTTTCTTGCAGAAAAGTCTTCTAGACACAGTCTTAGCCTGAGAAGTTGTAACTTGAGTCTTGAAAATAGCTGCTTTACAGCATTATTCTTTTCATTTTTAGTAGCAGGAAAGACTATTTGGATATTTGATTATTGGAGAAAAAAGAGCTTAAATCCAGTGTTATGGTTGGAAATTTCAGTTTTCATTTGGCATGACACTATTCTTCTGTTACTATCTATCCTTTCTTGCCTTTCTTCTTTCTTTTTTCTTTAATAAAAATTTCAGAGTATGTCTCCAGAATATTTTCAGCTGCAGAACCTAGAAGGGAAAGTCTTACTAAGACTGAAGGGAGGGCTGGCTGCTGTGTTGTGGCCAGGAAGGAGCCACATTTGGGTAGGCTCCTTGTCTTCATTGTGCTCGAAAAAGGGACAGAGACAGAGAATGAGCTGTGACCAGGGCAGCTGCTTCAGGCCAATTTTGAGAAAATGCTGCAGAACAGCTCCTGCAATAGCTACCATATACACTTTTGCATCCCTCGCCATGGTACAGTAAATGCTTCTTACTCATTAAAGTATTCCATCACTCCTTTTAATACTTACTGAAGGGAATCATTTTGGCAACATTAAAATACCCTGTATTCAATCTCCTTCAAATCTAGCCCACAAAAGAAAAATGTGGATTCCTGTGAGGGATGGTGGGGCCCTAAAATGAGCTTGAGAAGAATCCCTTGCTAGCTATTTATAGAGAAGGGATGTCAGTTTACAGCCTGGAGTTTAGAGGGGTGTTTTTTCCTTACTTTATGTAACTGTTTACTTCTTGATTTCATTCTAAAGGGAAGCCTGAGTCCCTGATGAACATTTGTATAGACATTAAAGTGGCTTCAATACTGTATTTGAGTTGGTGTTTGGACTCTGTGCTTGGACTTTGTGAATGCTCAGAAAACAGAACTCACAGCTGTTTGGCTTCCACTCTTGGCCTGTTGTTGTATGTTCTGAAAGGTCCGGAAGTCCTAATTTTAGCTGCCCGGCGCAAAGAAATGAAGAGGCGTATGAGTTCCAGCAGATGCTTTAAAAAGTGCTTTTAATACTGACCATTATGAATGGTCAGGGTCTATGAATTCCCACCAGAATCAAAGACCTCGTGGGTCCCTCGTTACCCCCTTATATAGGATGGGAAGTGGGAGGGGAAGAAGAGTCCTTGAGGGCTGGACTTCCGCTACGATAACACCAATGATTCGTGAGGTAGGGGTAGAGGTGGGGCCGAGGCAGTGACGACTTCCTTAAGGGGCAGGGCACCCACCAAGGTTGGTGGGGGGGGGCTGATTTCCCTTTTCAATCCCCACTTCTTGTACTGGAGGCTTCTAATCCTAGAAGCCAATGTGATTTTGGGGCCTTTACTTTCTGATATTACTGGTCATAATTATTTGCATGAGCTAACCCTGCATGGGCCAATGGCTACCAGAAGTAAAAAGGCTTAGGAGGGGCCCCAGTAGGAGTATTAGATAGGGGAGAATTCCATGCCATAAAGACCATAAGGGACCATTTAATAGCTTTGTATCTTGGCCAGCTACTCTTGATGGTGCTTGATTTTGTTTTACACATTTGAAATTAACTTTTGTGAGAGTTTGTTATTTTTGTTTAGCCCTGCTAGTTTTGCTTTTCCAGTTACCAATTTTCCTGCAACTTCTGAGCCCTACCAGTAGAGTGCTCAGACCTAGGAGTGCCTAAGAAATGTATGCTAGGCAGAGGGATGGGCTCTGTTCCTGGGATGATGTTAATGTTGGGGAGCACTAATGCTGGGATGCATAAGCCAAATTTTTACCACATATTTATATCCGTTTCGGAGGTAAATACCCTGGGCTAGAGGGATCAGGCAGGACTTTTGAGCACTGAGTACCTTCTACCTGACCCAGGTTTACAGATTTGGTGCTGTTATGAATAGCAAACAGAAGATTTAAAGCTAAACGGGATTACCTTTTGACATAAGTACAGGTAGAAGAAGCAAAGGTTAGATTACCTAGTGAGACAGGGACAGCCAGAGGCCAATTTCCCCCACCCCCAAGAGGGAGGCAAAGGCTGAGGTTTTGCTTTACACACCCATTCCGGCTCCCCCAAACACACACATGGGAAGTAGAGGACCGGAGGTAAGCAGTTCGAGCCCTTCCTTAGCAAGTGCCAGGGAGAGCATTTTCAGAGTTAGTGAGTGCATTAGGGCTGAAGTGTGCCCGCCGGACCCGTATCTTGAGAGGATTCTCAGTGTGCTTCACTTTTCAGGTTTTAGATGGAAGGCGTGAACCCAGGAAGCATGCAGTTCACCTTGACAGCAGTTCTTCTCACATAGGCTGTGAATTCCACAACGAAAATAAGGAGGTTTCTGCTTTCTTTTCTTCATTTTTGCAACTTAAACAGCTGTTGGGGTAGAGAGCCCTAAACTCCAGTTGCCTTTCCTGCACTGGGTTAGACAGAGATGAAGAAATTTTATTTTTATTAATGACTGTTTTACTTTTTAACATTACCAAGAGAAGCATAATTTTTGCTACCTGCTTTAACCTCTGGGATAGATAGGCATAATGTTATTCTTAGTAGTTAACTTGGCTTATTAATTTCTGCGGCCTTTATTTTCCCCTTATAGTTTTTTTTTCTTTGATGACCATTTTGCTTTAGAGATTTCATTACCCTAGAAGTTATTAGAGGGAACGTGGTCGAAGATCAATCTTCTGTAGCTACTTCAGGCTGACAGGGGACTGCAGTTTCAATCTCTAGATAGGGTGAAATCTCATATTTCCCTAAAGGAGCAGTTAACTGGTTTACTTTTACAGTTTTAACACCTGAAAAGGATTAGATTAATTATACAGGGGAATATTACTTAACCCACTCAGGCCTTGGAGCAGTAAATAGCACAACTTGAATGGCATAGCTGTTCTTATTGTCTGTAATGAATAGCAAAAAAAAAAAAAAAAAAAAAAAAAAAAAAAAAAAAAATAAAAATTAACAGAAAACAAAGCATAATAGCATTATGAATAAACAGTTTTGAGTTACTTCAGTTAGACTAACATTTGCATTTGCAATTTATGATTTGGTTTAATACAACTAGTAAGAGCATTTTTACATAAGTTACTTTAAAGAAGTGGGTTTTAAGTTAGGCCCACTAGAATTTTAATTAGCTACCAAAAATGGTTTTTCTCTCCACCTTTACCTTGTACCTTACCCGGTATTTGAATAACTTGGCTTTTTTCTTTGCACATATACAGCACTGTTGGAGAAATCTCCATCTGGGGCACCCCCATTACTTACAGAGCTTTTTTGAGGATAGGTTGTGGACACTGCAGGTTTTTCACAGTTACTCAGGTTTGGCTGATGAGTTGGTCGGTTCAGCATGAGGTTCTTCTGGCTGGGCATCTCACCCTCTGCAGGAATTTTTAGAGGTGACTTGTCTGTTCCACTCCTCTCCAGGTTTGGAAGAGACTGACCTCGAATTCTCTTCTGAGCTTGAGGGAGAGAGCAGGGCCCACAGGCTGTGATAATCTTCTAGGAAAATCTTCAATTTCCTTACTCAGGCCATTTATTTCAGTTTCTCGCCGGTGCCTGCTTGTCACATCGCCTCAACTCCAATTATTCCTCTGAAAGAGGGCTTTGGGGTTCCCTTACTAATTTTTTTTTGATTTTCTGTTTGCATGAGGACTACTCCCCATGCAGAGAGAAAAGCCATTTGCTTGTATTCTGTGCAAAGCAACATGATGCCATGACATAAATGGTACTAAAAGGTTTTGGGAGAAGAGAAAAAGCAAATATTACTTAAATTACTTAGATAATTTTAGAATTTTTTTTTTTGCAACGAAACATTTTATACATTTTTAAATAAAACCATGACCAATTTTATAAAACCTCCTGTGATACAAATATTAATGTTCTTGGTAACATATAATGAAAAATTGCAAAATAATATTTTAATTATGCTTAATTCTAAATATAGAAATTCACTTAGTTTTCTAAACAGAAAACACCAGGAATTTACGTTACACAAATTAATGTTGAAAACCAGAAAGAATGAATACTTACTACTTTTGGTAGAACATGCTTAAAAACATTTACATTTTTTTTAACCTAGAGACATATTAATAATTATTTAGATTGATTATACACATTTTTATTACACATTTTTAATTTTTTTACACCACTTTTTTTTCTGCATGCAAGGCAAACGCCCTACCATTCGGCTCCTTTCTTTTTTCTCCCCCTTTTTTTTTTTTTTTTTAAGCTTCGCCACTTATTCTTTTGCAGTGGTTCCGCTGCTAAAAATTTTCACGTGCACCGAAAAACAAACAAAAATAACAACAGTAATTTGCAACATTTTTTTATTAATTTTTTTAAGAAACCTTTAAGTTAGAAATTTAAATGCTTAAAAAAAATTTTTTTTTTGACTTCCAAACCATTTGCTAGATTTTTTCTTTGATATGTAAATGACCTACATTCCTCAGCCAGGTGGAGCTGGGAGGACAATAGTTTGCCCTGGGGCGTGGTGAATTTCTTCACCACGTGGTGAGTTAAAAAGCATTTTTTTTTTTCTTTTTCGGCTAGAAAAAAAACGGCCAGTTGCTCTTTTTGGCCTGAACGCATGGCAGGATAGTTGGGGAATTGCAAAGTTCAGAAATTCTCCAGGAAAATTTATTCCCGATGGCCATTTGAGAAATCTGGGATTTGCAATTTCCAACACCCCCCGCCAAGTCCCTAGTGTGGACCTTGCATGCGCCAGCTTCCTGGTTGGGTGGGGAGCGGGTTAGGCGGGTTTCGGGCGCCCTCTCGCCGCGCCGCGGGCGGCGGGGGTTGCGCGTTTCGCTGCTGGGACGACTGACGGGCGAGGGAGACGCGGGCTCACCGGCGGTCGGCCCCTTTCCCCAGGGGTCGGCCCTTGAGAGGGGGTCGGGCTTGCGTCCCGTGGTCAGACCAAAAAAAAAAAAACATAGAACACACAGACAAGAAACAGACAGACAAACAGACAGCGTGGCGCCACAAATAACCAAGCAAAATGCGTTCAAGTAATCTCTGCATTCCACAATAAATCCTAGACAGACAACTATGCCAATGACCAAGTTCTTGAGCTCCAAAAATCACAGACAGACAACCTCTTCAGCAGCTCGGAACGTCTTCCAGCTGCTCTTACTAAACCCCTGGGGTACCACCAGGGTCGTGACCTAAGCAGCCAAAGTTCGTCAACCTCTTGCCCATCTGGTATACGCATCAGATGGGGAACCACACACACCTGGAAACGCATCAGGTGGAAGATTCCTTAGTCACCCGGGGGGACTTTAACCCCCCTATGAAACAAAGTCTGCTTCTACTCGGTTTCCACATCGAGCAAAGAGCTCATAACATTTGCCAAACCACCACAAAGCTAGCTTCCCACTGGACACAGAATACAACATAATCTCAGACTAAGACAGACACGAAGCAAAGCGTGCTCACACACACACATACACACATCAGAACTCACCAGACACCTTTTCATAGCTTTGTGCCGGGCAGAATGAGTGAGGACTCCTGGCTGGCTCGCCAAAATGAAAGGTCCGGAAGTCCTAATTTTAGCTGCCCGGCGCAAAGAAATGAAGAGGCGTATGAGTTCCAGCAGATGCTTTAAAAGTGCTTTTAATACTGACCATTATGAATGGTCAGGGTCTATGAATTCCCACCAGAATCAAAGACCTCGTGGGTCCCTCGTTACCCCCTTATATAGGATGGGAAGTGGGAGGGGAAGAAGAGTCCTTGAGGGCTGGACTTCCGCTACGATAACACCAATGATTCGTGAGGTAGGGGTAGAGGTGGGGCCGAGGCAGTGACGACTTCCTTAAGGGGCAGGGCACCCACCAAGGTTGGTGGGGGGGGGCTGATTTCCCTTTTCAGTTCCAGGCACCTAGGGATGGCCCAGAGCCAGAACTTTTTTCTGGCTTCCTGTTTCTGGGGTCCCCTCGGGGTCCCTATTCAGATGTTTAATAAGAGTAAATCACTCTCTTTTTGAAAATGCTTGCATTTGCAGAATTTTCCTCTTGAGCATTTGTCAAACAGGACTGAAAACTAAAATACAGATAGTTGATTTTAGCCAAAATAAAACAAGAGGACTCAATAGTTTATATATATATAAATAGTTTATATATATATATATATGTATACTTGGCTGCTAAAATATTGGTTTATTTTTCAAACCCTGAACCCTAAAGTGATGTCATCCATATTATTCAAATAAAGCTCAGATAATGAGCCTTTATAACTTTGATGGCAACGTTTTATAGAAATATTAGAAATTGGTGAGCTAGGTGGGGATCAGTAATGATTCTTAGTTGCACTAAAACAGCAATGTCAAGCAAAAGTCCTTCTAAAGATTCAACCAACTTGGGGCAAGGAGCAAGCCACACTTGCTTTGCATGTGGCAGACCTTGGTTCCATTCTTTCCCTTTCACTCCTATTCAGGATGGTCCACCAGGAGTGATGTCTGAGGGAACAGTTAGCACTGCTGGGTGTGGCCAAACAAACAAAAAAAACAAAAAGATTCAACAACTTCCCTCTGAAGTAAGTCCTTACAAATTACATTGTGATATGAGTGCTGGGAATAACCAATGAGAACTTTTCGTGATTGCATCATCGTAATGGGAAAGATAGGATAAAAGTAAGAAACAGCCCTCCACCAATCTAGTAGAGCTACACAAGAGAAAGGAGGCACAGACATAACCTCATATTGAACTATAGCTGCTGACTAAAGTCAAGCTGACTACAATTCTTGCTCCAGAGTTGCCTTTGTTGACATACAAAGGAACCAGACCTCCTATTTATCTGAACCTGCCATCAATTCAACTTCCTTGCTGAACCCCAGATTGAGGGACCCTTCCAGAGATATTATATCACGGTGGGACCATTGGTGAGTGGACCCATATACTATTGTATTATATTTAGATTTAGTGTAGGATCATGTACCAAATAATAAAAGTGTGGTTGCATGATATAATCGCCTGGTCACTGTGTCAGCACTCACCGCCAAGTCCATGAAGTCCCATGCCCAAAACATTGTTTGGAGAAATGGGTAATATGCTCAGTATTCACTCGTCATTCTGATGATGTTCATTGGGTGCCTAAGTCACCTAGGCCCAGTGCCAGCTTTGGGTTACAACAATTAAGGCCCCTTTTCTTTCCTTAAGGGTTTGTAAGTCACTGTTACAGACATAGGTAAACAATAAGAACTGAAAACATACAGGCAGAAAACAGATCCCATAGAAATTAGAGCCAGCCTTGGATACAAGAGTGGCACTGAGATGAGCGAGGCTAGGAGAAGCAATTTATAATAGGTGAGGAAGGAGAGATAACCAGGTGCCAAATTTTGAGTGACTTTGTGCACCCAATTATTTTACCTAACTCTCATCTGCTTTTGTGTTTCTCAAGACTTTGATATTCTCTTGTGGCCCTTAGTCCAAAAACTCTAGATAAACATGAAATATCTTCTTGAAACTCTGGCTCAGCTTAGTGATGAGTCATTCAAAATATTTGTTACTAAAGGAGAAGAATGCAAAATGCAAATACATTTGTAAGATAATCAAGACATTCCTAAGATAGATTGTCCTTGGGTTGGGTCACCTAGGTTGTTTCTCTAGGTCCTCTCTCCCCTGCCATTAAGGGGCCTTGGTCAAAAAGTTTGCAAAGCACATCTTGATAAAGGGCTATTCAAGGAATTAAGCAAAAGCAAGGCCAGGAACCAATGAATAACTTAACAATATTCCAGGCCCAAGGGAGGTGAAAGTGAGCAGAGGATCTAGGACTAACTAACCACTAAACCACTAACTTGAGAAAAGATATTGTTTCTAACTCAGTTGTAGCATTGGGGATGAAAAGGAAGAACTTTGTGACATATTGCAGAGATAGAATCATTTGGATAATAACTGATTTTATTTTCAGCATTTGGGCCAATCCCAGTGGTGCTCAGGGATTATTCCTGGGAGGGGGCTCAGTGGGCCAGATATGAGCTCAGAGATTATATCCAGGTAAGCCACATACAAGGCCAGCACCCTACTTTTCTCTCTGTACTATCTCTCTAGCTTCATTCATGGATGATTTTATTTATGGTTGTGCAATAAGCAGCTGTTGAATGCTCATTCCAAGTTCTTGGAATTGTTCCTAAAGTATAGCAGGGAATGATACAGAGAAAAATCTTGCCTTTTGGGGCTTATATCAAGAAGGAAGAGACAGGCAGAAACTAGTGGACAAGAAATGAATATAATCTATAAAATAAATGATAAATGTTTTTAAGAAACTTGCTGTGAAGTGCAAACCAGATGGTCAGGCATTTAGAGAAAGAAACAGAGTGAAGGCAAACATGATGAATAAAAATGCCCAATTTTATGTGACCTGGAACTCAAGAAAAAAAGATTTAAGATAAAATACTCTTGAATTCAGTTTAAGAAATACCTGAGAACATGTCCAGAAAGGAGGATTGTATTATAAAGATTGTGTGTACATAATCACACGCAACATTCTTACATGCTTGTGAGCATGCCTGCACACTACATACACATATACACACCCCACAGTGTGACTCATCCTATCCTGATATGGCGAAGTATTGAGAGGAAGAATGAAAAGAGCAGCAGTAGGGAGTGGAGTCAAAGTCTCAGAAACCTCCTTGATCATGATTTCTGATCATGTAAAGCTTTCTGCTTTACATGAGCACTGTTGGCTCTGTTAACTAAGAAGAGCTGCCATGCATGGTCTGGGGGCACATCCCCTTCCCTCTCAACTGCTACAGGCATGGTTTCTGGCTTTGTTTAGTCCCTGCACTGCTCTGCTTTGGTTAGTGGAGCAGAGACTGAAGTTGAGAGCAGAGCAGAACACCTGTGCTCTCCTGGGAGTGAGTTTGAGTCGTCAGTCACTTTCTTGCTGCCCACCTGGGCTTGCAGAAGGCACCTGCAGGCCCCAGGAGACTCCATGACCAGCAGCTGGGGGCAGCCAGGAAGATAATGAGGGAGTCTGCTATGTTTCTTTGCACATTCCCGAAAGCCCCAATGATGGCATTTAAAACTCAATATTCCAAGGCTGTGTTGATACTGGAAAAAAAAAAGCCATTTCTTTGTTCCCTCCCCCAGACAATTGGAGACAATAAAACCTAGTCTGAAAGAGGAGGAGGAGGAGATCCTAGTAGGCTTTTCTGGGAAGAAGGGGAGAAATGGGACATAAACAGCTGTTTCTTCCCCGATACTGCCTGCCTTCCACCACAGCTGAGAGTCTTTCTTTCTTCAACTGCTATTGCTTAATAATTTAGCATTTACATTGACCTTTTGATTGGCTATTTGGCTGGAGACAGTTTTCTGAGGCTGATTGAGTGAGGCAAGAACCCATTGGTTTATACCCAAATCTTTCATAATTATGAAAGCCACAGACTTCACTTGGGGAGACTTCCAAAGCTAACATTAAATAATACACCACCTTTCATTAAAAAAAAAAATGTATGAAAAAAAAAAAAGTGTATGAAAGGACACTTTGAGTAAAGGAGTTTCTTTTCTAATGTGCAACTTTAAATAGGTCTTTTCATGGGTTATCCTATTACGGTGAAAAGCAATGAGTGATTCCCAGTCATGGGGTTATGTGTTAACAAAAGCCTGAAAAACCATAGCGTGAGAGCCAAAGCAGAAAGGTCAAGCATCTGAAGAGGATGTTGATCTGGTTATTGATTAACCATGGAATAGAACTAGAAAGAAAGGAGATAGAAAGAAAAACCAAGACATGAAATAAGTCATACATGCTTAGCTCTCCAAAAGTCATTTCTAGAACTGAATACAATTATGTGAAAATCCATATTTTTGTTTTCCTTTTTTCTATCTAAAAGTTGAAGGAAATCCTTGGCCCATCCCCAGAGTTTGAGTTGATTTCTATATTTTTCTACGATGCAGTGCACTAGATACCAAAAGCCCCTATTTTCTAAGTCTGGGGCTTTTTAGTACTATGAGAATATCTATTGTCCAAATCCATGAACCCATTTGCCATTTTTCTCAGGGGCAACAGTCAGTTAATCTTATTAATGCAATCCTATAGTCAGGCCTTTCCAAACCAAGATCTGGCAGCTTAGAAGCCTAACTGAACTCAGACCCAGTCAGATGTAGTACTGAAATTTACAATGTCAGTTCTATATTAGCTTGGTGGGAAAAATAATATCAGGGCTGGAGGGATAGTATAGTGGAGCATTTGCCTTGCATGCTGCCAATCCTGGTTTAATCCCTGGCATCCCATATGGTTCCCTGAGCTCACCAACAGAAAACCCACTCTCTCAAAAATTACATAAGTTGTGGGGTCGGAGTAATGGTGCAGCAGTAAGGAGTTTGCCTTGCACACACCTGACCTAGGACAAACCTCGGTTCGATTCCATATGGTCCTCCAAGCCAGGAGTGATTTCTGAGTGCATAGCCAGGAGTAACCCCTGAGTGTCACAGGGTGTGTCCCAAAAACCAAAAACCAACCAACCAACCAAACAAACAAACAAAAATTACATAAATTATATAAAAATCAAGATTAACTTTACATCTCTAAGATGAGAACTTTGATACCCTTGGAAAATTAAGTTAATTTGACCAGCATAATTCTCTTCCCAAACGTAAACTTTCTGCAATCCTAAATATGAATCAAAATATTATTTTAGTATTAAACCAGAATAATACTTTATATTATCAAAATATTATATCATATTATTTTATATGATATATTCTCATTATCATATCAAAATATATGGTGTATGATAATATTCTTAAAATAGCTTACATTATCAAGTATGCATTATTAAATCAGAGTAAGATTTTTTTCATACACACCAGCACACTGGACTTTAAAATATACACATGTTATTGGAAATACATAATGTGGGCCAACTAGTAAAATATTGTGATGACTGGACCAAAATCTCAGTCTTCAATATTTAGATATAAAGCACCACTGCTTGCCTGTGGTGTTTTCTTTTTCTCAATGAGTCAATGAATAAATAAATAATTCCTTTTTAATTTAACTAACACAGTGAATTAGTATATTGACAATCCTTAAGCCCCATCTGGATTTTTTTTTAGGTTCTTAATATAGATTTATGTTTAGCTACTTATATGACTACAGCTGAGTCTCCAAAGAAAAGAAATAGACTTTATCCATTCCTTGTTCTCCACCTTTACCAGGAGAGAAAGATCTATTTGAGGGATTCAGTCTTAATGGAGACAATGGAAATATCTAGTTTTCATTGAATTGACCTAACAGATCAGATAAGAAAAAAAAAAAGAAAGAAAACCCACAAAAAACACCCTAGGATAAGAAGAATTATTTTACATTAAAATGATACCATATGGGTGGGGGAAGGGGAGATGGGTGGGAGTGGGGAAAATGATACCATATTTTTGGGTCAACTCTTTTCAATTGATACTATATTTAAAAAAATCCAAAACAGCTCATTTGTGGCATAAAACTAGCATTCTGGAGAAATTTTGTCATGAGTGATTATGCAAAAATTAAATACTGCAGCCAACTAAATGGTACTCTTACTGTATCAGGGCTTTGGTTTAATTGTCACTTGTCTGTAAATACTACATATGATTTTGACATCATTTTAAAAAGATAATGACTGGCAGCCTTCCAGAGCTAATTACTCAAAGACAGGATAGCATTGTGTAGACTGCACATGCGTGCATAAAAGATATTATTTACAGAGGAGGTAAAGAAAGGACACGAGATAATAAATACTGCTTTTGCATTGATTATAACCATAAGGGAAAGATTGGGGAGAGACACGAAGTTAATGAAAATTACCTCCCAACTCATAATTACAATCTGATTAGAGAGAAAAATATCCTTCAGGGTCAGACACTGAAAAAAAAATCACATTTCAATGAAGCTTATATGTAAGCACAATGGAGAAAAACTGGATGAGAAATAATTTCTCAGGGCATATTATATGTCTTTAGTGATGAGAAGTTGCTGGAACTAAATAAACAGGCCACCATGGAAGCAGGGCATACTTAAAACAAAGGGAACAATGACTGAGAGCAGGTAGAGTAAGTAATAGTGCTGCAGATCATGTTATTGCTATAGAAATACAGAATGCCATTGAGAATAAAAGAACATGAAGCAGTTGCCAGGTATTTGCTTTTTAGGAGACAATAATTTCCAAATATTTTCTTTTACACAACTTATCTACTGGGCTCTATAATAGGTGAGGGTTCAAGATGGAACTAATAAACTTCGATGCCTGTCTCTCAAGTCTTATATTCTCCTGGGGGGAGACAGCCACTAGTCAACTAAGCCCTAAGTGAGAGTTCACTGTCCAGGGATTAGAGCAGGCTGAGGAGAGAGCCAGGCCTAGAGCTTTAGCTAGATTGCATCTCAGAAAAGGTCTCTGCCATATGAGAATGAGCTGCCAGCTAAAGGTGGAAACAGAGACAACCCAGTGACAGGAAAGATGGCAGGTCTCAAGCCATAGTACTCAAGAGGAGGGCTCATGTCTTGCTGGCAATCACTGGCATCCCATGTGGTCCCTGGAGCACTGCCAGGAGTGATACCTGAGTGCAGAGCCAGGGGTAACCCTTGAGCATCACCAGGTGTGACTTCCCACCCCCCAAAAAAGATGGAAAATCATTCTGGACAAAATAGTATTGTGTTTAATAACCATAAAATGGAATAGTATTTATTTAGGAAAGATAATAAAGTTCCAATACAAACAACACAGTTGTGTTTAGAAAGCAGCTTGCTGAGTGAAATCATGTGATTTTGTTTTTGCAAAATAGCCTAAATAGGCAAAGCAATAGAGACATAAATTAGATGATTGAGTTCATGGTCTGGGATGGGAAAAATAAGGAGTAACTCTTTACAGGCATGTTTTTTTAAGGCAATGTAAATGTTCTGGAATACAATAGTAGTGATGGTTCCATGTCTTCACTCATATGTGAAATATGGTTGTATTATTTTACATGTCTTCCCACAGTGTATAAAATTTCTTTTTTTTTTCCACATCTTTTCAGACACTTGCCATTTCTTATCTTTTCGATAGTAATCATTCAGGCATATATTTGAAAAGTTATTGCATATTCGATATCATAACACAAGAAGATAGTTCAAGTAAAGAAAAACAAAAACTGATGCTGAGTAATTATAAGAGTTAGAGCAGGGGTCCTTAAACTTTTTAAACAGGTGGGCCAGTTCACTGTCCCTCAGACCATTGGAGGGTCTGACTATATAGTAAAAACAAAACTTATGAACGAATTCTTATGCACACATATATCTTATTTTGCAATGAAGAAACAAAACAGATACAAATACAATATGTGGCCCGTGGGCCATAGTTTGAGGACCACTGAGTTAGAGTTATTAGACTATATTTTTAAACCATTTTTATTGAGACATTAGGATTTACAATGCTGTTAGTTATTATTTTCATGCCTACTTCATCTCAATACCATTCTCATCACCAGTATCACCAATACAATATCCATACCTCTAGAATCCCCAAATCCCCTACCAACACTGCCTCACCACAGAAGCTCAATGCTGTGGACAAATATATTCAGTTCCAATGATGTGAACCATTTGTTGTTCAGAATGTATTGCTTTACTACAGAAAGCAAAAGAACAGATTAGTGGACATTTCATAGATGTTCAAGATGAAGTTTTATTTATCATCCTTCTGGATGAGGTGCTGAATAGTCTGGAATAATCAGCAATAGCAATGCTGTGATTTCAGTTTCGTAGCGCTGGAATCTCTTGAATATGGAATCTGTGCTTCAGATAATTCGTGCAATGCTATAGATTGGCCACAGGGACTGTGCAGTGTGCCTCAGAACCATCAGTGCAGCTTTCTGCTGATGGGGAACAAAGCCTTCATCTCAATTTTGTGCAGGAACTATGGGATTAGATCTGCAAACTCCTCTTGGAAATCTGAGGGCTTCTTTAACTATGCTAACTGGTATAAACATGCAGGCTGTCACACAAACTCAGCATTGTAAATGACAAATTCATTTGACCTCCTTTCCCATTTATCAAGTGACTTGAGTAATGCTGTAGAATTTTGAGTAATGCTATAAAAACTCACATGAATTAATGCAACTTTAGCCATTGGATTAAACACTAAAAAAATCATAAGTAGGGATAAAAGAGAGGAGGTCAGAATCTAAGATCTTTTGTTTGCTTTAAAACCAAATATGTGTTGTGAGAACAGTTTCCCAATGAGCAGTCTAAAATGAATGAAAAGTGAAACATGGGGTCTGCAGAGATAGGGAAATGGAAAAGTGCTCTTGCCTTGTTTTGAGGCAAACCCTGGATCTATTCCTGGCACCCCAGATGGTCCCTTGAACATGTCAGGGGTGATCCCTGAATCAGAGTGCAAGGAATAAGGTTTGAGGTATTGAAGGTTGTGGCCTAAAAACTTCAAAGAAAAAGACAATAAAATTTTGTACTCTACTCCAATGCCATATTTTCATCAATTTTCCCTTAATGACATTTTTTTTACAATAATAGAATCACAGGCAAACTATTAAGATTGGTAAACATAAAGAGTTTTTTGTTTTAGTTAGTGATGTGAACTTATGTCATATTCGGTAGTAAAGATGTAAGATTTTCCAGAACCATTGGATATGAAAGTAAATGTTCAGTAAAATCTCATAAAGGAATTATGCTGTAGAAATAGTTTTTCAAGAAAGAAGAGTTTCCCATGTTCCCATAGCAATCAAGTAGCACTGTATACAAATCCCCAATATATTTTTGTTATTCTCTCACTCTACAAGTCTTTATAGCTTCTCACTGTGGCAATAAACAGGTTGGGTAGGGTTGCTTCTTTCTGTGAGGGCTGAAGACTGGTCAAAAGATCCAGAGACAATTTTAACTTAAATTGTTCCTATTGATTCAATATTAAGAAGCAAGAGAAGGAGTAAAAAAATCACCCAGGATTCAAGACCTTTAAAAAATCCAAAACAAATAATAATCTTCAACTCAATTCCCATGATTTAAAAGTATCTGAAACATAGATGTAAAAAGAAACATATTCATCTTTTTAGGATTAACTGTGACAAAAGCTCGTGGCATCTAAACTAACTCTCAAAATAGGTGTTTGCCTGAAGAACATGGAAAGAAAACTCCCACTTTAAAAAATGTCATGTGTAAGAGTATGATTCATTAGGATCTACAGAAAAAATGGAGAGCTTTCAATAATCTTACTCAGGGAAAGATGGAAAATAAGAGAGAAACAAAAGTCACAAAGTTTCCTCCAGCTGTTAAAACTCATGGACTTTGGTAAAATTTAATATTGGGAGTGGTGTTTTAATTGAATTATTGATCCTCTCCAACCTCATGCACTTGACACGAAGAGATTTTATGATTCTCAGTAGGAATGAGATTTGTAAGATTGGCTAATAACTCAAGGGTCTATAACCCCTAACTTACCCAACAGGGGATTCTCCAGAAGACTGCAACCCCTCATCTCACCCAATCTTACAATCAGTAACATGTGCAGGTTTACATTGGACTGTTTTGTCTAAGTGGGGAATCACAGTTTTCCAGAATCCCTTCTCTGCAGAGTTCCAAGATATCTTCTCAAGAGACAATCTGGGCAAGTTTTCCTAGAGCAGAAGTGTCATTTTTTCTTATGCTTTGCTAGTGAGTGCAGTGTCTGAAGAAGGATTTAGTGGCATCTTGTTTAACTCCTCTGCTTTGTTGGCTTGGACAACAGCTAAGCCTCTGTGGACATTCTTGCTGGGTCAGCAGCTCATGGCCCAGGTGCATCTTCAATTCTCAGTGGAAGGTTCCCTCACTGCTCCACACAGTTTGTCTGTGCTCGGACTCAAATCCATCTTCTTTCCCTACTGCTTGTGGATTTCAGGTTTATGGCAGCAGATGCAGGAATAATTTCAAATTCTGGAGTAGACCTCTTCATGAGAGGCCAAGGTATGGCTAAAGTCCAATTCCAATCATTAGCATCTGTAGGCATTAAAAATATATGATTAATAGAACATTAAGTATACAGATGGCTTTATTTCAGCTCAGATCCATTTTCTGGCAAAGCATAACGTTTTAGAAATACAAATTTCATTTTTTCCAAAGGAAAGAAGAAAAGTAAGTCACCTAAATCACAATGTAAATAACTGAATTAAGATCTCCTTTACTTAGTTTTTTCTTTCATCTTGTTATTATTCTTAAACAAATAGACAACCTTTTCAACCAGCAGACTGTTAGGTTTCTTCAGTAACAAAAAGAAAGCAATTTGGAAGCTTGAGAATTGAGGCAAAACTTGTTCACATTCCTCTAGAAGAAAGGGAAGAAATGCCCCTTGCATAGGTCATAAGGAACGTACAAGAGGTCATTGGAACTTCCTTACCTTTCATAATGTCTTTCCACTTGATGACAATGGTCATCTTTGATTGGCTGCGCTCTTGCCGGGGTGAGAATGAGCTTCATCACCCTCAGGTGGGAGATGCAAGGCCGAGTTTTTCCTGTGATTCTTTCTTGCCTAGATTGCGCATGCATGGAGAATTTACTTTTAGCCTCCTAACCTTACTGAAGTGTTGCTTTCTGGATTCCTTTCCCTGGAGACCACACAGTTAACTACTATTATGCTCTACCATTTTGTTCTAGAAAACTGCTTGAAAGATAAATATGTTTATGACCTAGCCATTGATTGTCCTCTTTTTGCAACCAGGGTGTAATGGAAGCAAACAGCGTTGCTGTGATGGGGGTCTGACTCACAGGAGCACTTTATACCTGTTAATTCTCTCTACAGGTCCTGAAGGAAAGAGATTCTGGGGCATATGTTGGCCTCTTTTCTCTAGGGCAATGTCACAGACTTAAAGTACAAGTCATAGAAATGACTCAAAACATCTACTTCCTCTAAACTCAGAATTTACCTCCTTGAGTTTCCTCATGGGATATATGCAAGGTCACCTTCTCCGTCCTCACCACACCTCAAAGGTACTTCAATTTCTGTTCTCTGGTGTGGGTGATGTCCAAATTCTATATAAAGCCAATAGTGCAGAAGTAAAAGTAGAAGTAGAACATATAATTTCTAAACTTCAATTTTTCTTAGCAGTAAAAAAAATATTATGTTTATTCCTTCCCTAGACATCCCCTAAATGCCTTTTTCTCATCTTTAAATTTTTGATAAAAAGCCACCAGTGGTTCAGATCATCTCTTCTAATCCTTTTGCTTTCCCAGTCTTCCTAATTCTTCTCTAATGTTCTTTTCTAGCACGGAACACTAACACCCGATATAATTTGCACATTTATCATGTGCACTGTTATTGTCATTCTCACCTTTACAGGTGCCAGTTCCCAAGGACATTTTTGTTTTGTTTGCCAAATTATCTCAACTGGATGTAGGATAGGTCACACAGTTGGCATTTCACCATTGTTCAATAAATGACACAGTCCATGAATGAGTTTTATAGCAAAGCAAGCATAGCTATTTTGGTGTGAATTGCAAAATGCATCACTGAAATGTACAGCATCAATGAGAATACTTGCTTCTTCAACTTGCTATGCTTTTTCACTTAGGAAGTTTTAAAGGAAGTCTTCTAATTCTATGTATGACAAACTAAAATCATTATTACTTTAAATAGAAGGAAGTATTAGAAAATATGGAATTATTGGCAGAAATTTGACATTTGATTTAAGTATATATATGTAGATGACTTTAAATCTATATTCTACTTGCAGCAGATAGAGTCCCCATACTTTGAAAATTATAAGTTTAGAAAACTTTAAAATTAGAGATTATTAACTTCTATGTCTGGAAGGAAAATTAGAACAGAGGATCATTTTAGTTTATTTAGCTTATTAGTTTACTTAGTTTAGCATTTGATGACGCACTGGGATTTACTGTGCTGTTAATAGTGATGTTTCAGGAATGTAATGTTACTATCCTCCATCAGAATACCAGTAGTCCATTGCTGCCTATAGGCCCCTTTCACACACACCCCTCTCCTTCCACACTTAACTTAGCAAACACAGTTCCCTATAGGGTCAACTCTCAAAGTCTATGTCATTGGCCATTTTTAAAATTCTCCAGTATTGTTCTTATATGCTCCATAAATTAGAGTATAAGTTTATGACTATACAAGAGTTTTGCTATCTACCCTTCTCTCCTGGACTCACTTCCCTTAGCACTACACCTTTCAGTTCCAGCCACCTAGCAGGGTTAGTCTTAGCACTGAGCAGTGTTCCATTGAGTTTTATGTCCCACACTTTATTGCTCTACTCGCCTATTTGTGAACACACTTGAATTGCTTCCTAGACCTTGGCTTGACTATTGTGACTAGTACAGGAGTGACACAGGAGTCAAGCTCATTAGAGAAAAGAATGGAAGTTGGATGTTTCAAGTGACTTGTTCCCAACAATATACTGATGATTAGGGGCCTCCACCATGCCATTATATTGCTCCATATGACATATGCTTGCCTATCCATGAGTGTAATAGGCCATTTGCAATTAAGTAAAATGTCTCCAAGATTTCATTCTCTTTTCTGGCCTCTTCACTCCACTCACTAAATACCACTTTCTGGGTCAATCCATTTAACTCGTATTTCTCCTGTTGCATTTATTTCTCCTTTTATACATTATACAACTCTTTTTTTTTGTGCTTTGCTACATTTTCTACTTTTCTTGGGCTTCAGTAAAAAACTGGAATATAGAGCTGCCTTATGCTTATACTTTCCCTGTATGCTATCTAACATCATACTCTGCAAAAGTTTATAGACTACGTTATTTTTAAAATGAACTACATTGAATCTTGTTATTTGAAAAGAAGGAGGTTGACAATGTGATGCTGGTGGTCTTTCTGAATTAGGGGACCCATCTGTTTGCTATTACCTGTTCCCCACCTGCTGTCATTATCGCATAAAGCCCCATCTGCTTATCCTCTTCTCTTCCAGGCCTGACTTGGCATTAAATCAGTCCTCTGTCTCAGGTTTGCCTAGTCAGCATTGATTTTTATAAATTACTAATGACCTATAAATTACTAATTGCCTCTCAAGAGTATCTAAGATGTTAGAAGATAGCCAATCGTGGAATTTAGGACAATCTGTCAAAACTACTTGAAAAAAATCACTAAGTAAGCAACCAGGTTTGGAATTAAAGAGGGAGTTAGAGAGACCCAGAGTATGACCTTGAGAAATCAATTAACCTTTCTGGTTCTTAGTGTTTTCTCTTTTAAGATAGGAAAAATTAGTTATAAGTCTCCAAGGTCCTTTGGATGGGCCATTTTGGATAGCAAATACTTATTCCTTAGGAGACCTCAATTCCATTTCTGTCACAAATCTTTCCTGGCTTCCTATCCTGATAAAATGCATTCCTTAGTTCAACTTATACAGGGCTTAAAACTTCCAGCCTTACAACTATCCCTTACCCCTTTTTGTAGTCAAGCTTGCTATGGGGACTTGAGCCAGCATTATTTAACAACACCTATCTTTGTTTAAGATCAGGTTTTAAATGCACTTATAAATAGTCTTTGTAATTCCCCCAAATGCATAGCAAAGTGATGGATAATATTTGCAGTATGTGTTGAATCAACATTATTGATTACACAGACAGGTTAAGTACAGCATCCTAATTCTGTTTTTGGCAGAAATAAAAATTAGGGGCCAGAGCCTACAGCAGGTAGGGTGTTTTGACTTGCATTTGACCAATCTGGGTTGGAAAAAAAATAAATAAATAAAAAAAAGAACAGAACCAAGGGAAGGAGAGAAAGAAAAAAAGAGGCAAAGAAGTGAGAGAGAAAAGACATACTACCAGTCTATTCTGAGAATTTAAAACATTTAAGCTAGGGGAATACATTTTGATTATCCTGAAAATAATTACAGAAAATCAATGGTTGAAATAATTGCTTAAACAACATGCCCCACAAGGTTTGGTCACTGTGTTCATTGGATAGGGCACACAGAAGGAGAGTTCATGGTGCAAATATTTGGAAACAGATTGTGGAGATGAGACCACCCCCCCCCCTTTCCCTTCTGGCTCTGATCCTTCCTGTGACCTTGACACTCTGGCCAAGCGTGGGGTATCCACTTCACAAAATTATTGAGATGAATTTCTTAATGGCTCAAGTCCCATAGCAAGCTTGACAACAAAAAGGGCAAGGGATTGTTGTAAGGCAGGAAATATTAAGCCCCGTATGAGTTGAACTAAGAAATACATTTTATCAGGATAGGAAGCCAGGGAAGATTTGTGACAGAAATGGAATTGAGGTCTCCTAAGGGATTCTTTCTTCAATATTAATTTATTCATCAATGTGAGCCATGAGTTTACTGAAATATTTCAACATGTCTGTGCCTTTGTACATACAATGGAAGACATTTGAGAGCTTTCTTAGGAAGCCACTGTGATGAACTTTTAGCTCAATATAACCATTGCACATATTTTATATACATTATTACATCAGAAAAAAATCTGTAGCTTAACTCAAAATTAGCTAAAATGCAATAAAACATTTTCAAAGTGCCTGGAATTCTCACCCATCCCTGGAACTATTTCTTCATCCTTCCAGTTTTGAAATCCTGCAGTAGTTGCATGTCATGTGAGTTTTTACTGTACTTATCTTAATGTATGTACATCAAGCAGGAAATCAGTTTCTATGAATATTTGCCTTTCATGCCTTAGAAAGAAAACACTTCATATTCTTACATCAGGCATATCTTTTCTTTGGAGACAAATGATCTCCCTCAATCTGCCACTGAATGGTCATTGTGTCCAGTTGAAGTTAATGAATAGACCAAGGTTTACATTCTAGCATTGCCTCTTTCTCTCTACATAAATCTGAGCAAACTACTTCATCTTTATAAATCTCAGCTCTTTTATTATGCAGTATGAAGATAATAACTTCTTTATTGTTATTGTCCGAGAAGAAACTGAGCATAGGGGCTGGTGGAACATAAATAACAAAGAAGTGGTATGACTATTATTATTTCTGAATAAACTGCAATCATAACCACAAAAGTGCTCAATTTTAAGTTCATCTTGGCATCCTGGATTTCATGAAGAGGTTTCAGGTTTTTACAATACCCACTGATTGAATAATCAGAAGAATTTGTCATGGAAGGCAACATTATGTGTGGACAGCGAATCGTCCTTTAAATAGCATTTTGTGTATCTGAGATAAATAATATCCGCAGAGGCTTCCCTGGTAGGTCTCTCTTGTTGCCTGAAAAATCTAGTTCACAGAACCATTGCTTTAAACATAATCCATTATATTTAATAAAAAGCAGGATAAAGAAGGATGTATTTAAGCCAGGACGTGGAGTCATTGTGGAAGCACAGACGGGCCCTCCCACCTCTCTCCCCAGTGGGAGAAACCCAAGTCCCCCTAACACATCTAAAGGCCTCTGTTTACATCACACACATCCATGAGCAGTATCAGAGATGAGGGGCTCTGCCAAGGCCAGCAGATGCATTTCAACCCACCGTTCTGGTCCCTCTTTCCTGCCTCCTTGAGTCTTCAAGGTCACTATATCACTGGCATGGGGGAGCCTGCCACTAACTCCTACAGCAGCACAAAACCATGAAGAGTGATGCCACAGACAACTTTCCTGGGAAACAGGGAATGGAGACAAACTGCTAGAGAAGCTAGCTTTGGGTTTTGGAGATAAGTTGGTCATTTCCAGTGCGCAGGGTTAAGGTGAGAAATATGATAATGAAGAGAGTCACTCTTCATGAAAGGACAAAAACAGGCCTGCTCTAACCACCTGAGTTCACAGAGGTGTGCCTGTCTATCTGCCTTGCACATGTCAGCAGCCCCCACTCTGCCTCAAGCACACTGAGCTGGTCTAGAGCTCAGTTTTGAGAGTTCTCTCTAGATTGGAGAAGAACAATCTTGTTCTAGAGCTTCTCCTGCCTGGCCCACTGAGACCTGACCTGGATGTCTCTTGCCTTGGCTGAGAGCATCTCCTCACTGGCCTGAGTTCTAGACAATTCTCCCCTGTCCTTCCCGTCTCTCCTGTGCAGCAGGCACCTGTCAGCTTTAGAGTCTGCCTGGAAGAGTCTCTCCTTCCCTTCTTCTCTCTTTTCCTTTTCTTCTTTTTAGGTACTGTTTTGAAATATTGTTACTTAAGGGGTATCATGCATACCACTTTATTCCCTTTCAGCACCCACTTCTTGTCCAGAGCGATCATTTCCAACTCCGTTGTCATAATGATCTCTTTTCTGCCCTAACTGAACTCTCTGCTCTTTGTGCCAAATTTCCTATCATGGACTGGTCCTCCTGGCCCTCATCTCTATTGTCTTTGGACATTATTATCGATCTTTTTTTATACCCCACAAATAAGTGTAATAATTCCATGTCTCTCCCTCTCTTTCTGACTCATTTCACTCAGGGTAATATTCTCCATATCCATTCAGGTATAAGCAAATTTCATGGCTTCATTTTTTTCTAATAGCTGCATAGTATTTCATTGTGTAGATGTACCAGAGTTTCTTTAATCATTCATCTGTTTTTGGGCAGTTGACCATTCTTTCTAGAAAGATTTACTGGTTTGAAGGGCTGAAAACTGAAGAGCCCACTTAATCACTCTTCCTAGCAAGAGAAAAGCAAAGGACTGGTTGGTATTCCCTTAACCTCCTCTAATTTTCCTTTTACATCAAGGAGTCTTTCCTTTAGTGGCACAACAGCAAGTGCCATGACCAAAAGGATTTGCCTGCTCAGAGAAATAAAGACCACATTTTTTGAGTCTCCATTTACTTTAAGACCTTCCATGAATCATGCTGGAACTTTGATAGCAAAGCCTCGAGCTTTTTGAAATGAAAATTCATCACAGAAATTGAAAAATGGAGTCACAGAAACTGAGCAAGCTCTGCCCACAGCAGTTCCCACCTTTGGTGTTCTCGCTCTCACCACATACTATAGCTTACTCAGAATGTTTCCTTTGTCCATAAAATGACTGAAAAAATCCCCATGCATGAAAGTTTGTCATCTCTCAATCTCTGAAGATGATTGGGAAATTTTGAATGTCTACAGACATGATGGGGAGCATGCAGAAAATACCTATGATTATGCAGAGGGATTTTGAGGTCATAATAACAATGAGCAAAATTCCTCCTCCCCGTAACTCCTCTATACATTTCTCCAACTTCCTCAGCCTGTTACATCCACCCCTGGCTGACATATTCATTTTAGATTAGAAATTTCCATAGCACTTTCTTCTTGCACTGAAAACACATCTATTACAGTAGCTGTGCTCTGATTTTATTCTAGGTAAAGTGCAACCTCTAAGAACATTTTCATTTTTTTTTTATGAGTTTGGAGCCATACCTGACAGTGCTCAGGGCTTACTCCTGACTCTGCACTCAAAAATCATTCCTAGTGGTGCTTGGAGGACCATCTGGAATGCCAGGGATTGAAACCAGGATGGCCACTTTTCAGGCAAATGCTCTCCCTACTGTGCTGTTTCTCTGGACCCTCCAATTTTTGTCTTTAGTAATTCATATTTCACTTGGACAAAACCATCTTATAATTATTTTTCACTTAATTTCATGTAGTATAATTATCTCAAGTTTCACCCATTTTATGACCAAAGTAATGATATTTTCTTTCATTTTTTAAGAACAGAATATTATTTCATTGAGTATATATGTGTGTGATCTGTTTATATATCTCTATTTCTACATAGATATAGACATATCACAGTTTCTTATCCTGACATCTAAATGATGTGCATTTATGGTGATCCCATATTTTGGCTGTTGTGAATAATCCTGCTTTGAACATAAGGATGCAAATGTCCTTTGGAATCTGCATTTTGATATTCTTCAGATAGATGCCTCAGGGTATTGCTTTCTGGGTCATTTGTGCTTTCCAAGTTTATTTTTGAAAGAATCCTCACGTGCTTTTCCAGAGTGACTACACCCATTTATAATCCCACATCAGCATTCCAGAGTTCAAAAGAACAGTTTCTAAACCCTTCGTGACTTGCATCATCCTTGATTAGAAAATCACATCCTGTCTGTTGCATGTGGGGAAAGACAGAAACTCTTTGCGGTGACCCACAGGCCTCATCAGGAATCCATCTCCTGCTCAGCTCACTTGGCCTTACCGTATTGTTTTTTCCTCAAGCACTATTTCTCAGCCACACAGCCAGTCACTATCCTTAGCTCCCATTCATTCCTCCCCAAGATTTCTTCTTCTCAATCTTATCTTGGCCTTCATATCACAAGGTCTTCAGGAAGCCTTCCTTGACAAAGCTTATCCAAGACATACTCTCCATTGTATTTTCTTACAATGACCACCCACTGCCTTATATTTGCTTATTGGTCTCTTTCACTTTGGTTTGTCCTTTTACACTTCCAGTAAGTGGAAAGAGTGAACCTTTTCCATTTTACTCACTCCTGACTTATCATCATCTTGTAGAGTTCCTGACATATAGCAAACAGATGGTCAATGCATAGTTCTTGACTAAATATATGAATGGGATCCAGATAACTTGACAGGCTGTTGAAAGGTGTCTCGTAAGACACCAAATAATTTTTGAGCCACTGTTTCTCTTTCATAATCTTGTTTTTTTCCAGCTACATAAACAGGATTTTCTTCTCTCCTTCCTATTTATCTAAACTATGCAGTGGTTGGAGGGGATTCAGAATATATGCAGAGACAATGCCAGTTATATGCCAGAAATCAGCCACCATTTTCTTTTGAGTCTTTCTTCCTGTGGCTCTGCTTTTTCATTTCCATCCTTGCCATCATAGAGCATCTTCCCTTCCGCTAGGAAGGGATCTATTCATTTATGTCAGGATCTGTCCATCCTGACATATGTAGAACCACAATCACATGGGCTTCTTCTCACAGCGTATCTACATTTCACACAAAATGGCCAATGGTATCAAATGACTTGAACAAAATGAGTCAGAGATTCTGCCCATGAAAGAAAATACTTCAAATAAAACCAAATGTTCTAATTAAGTTGTTGCATAGTCATTACTATCTGACATGACTTGTGAACATTTTTCTCTGGGAAGCATTACTCTCTGGTTCTTCTCCACTTGCTCTCCAGGCCAATCTGCTGTTTGGAGACTTGTCATGATGATGTCTGAAGAGAGAAACCTGGTAAGATGTGGCTCCTGATTCCTGTCAGTTTTCACTATCAGCCAGATGGGGTAAGACTGCACAGAGGGGCCAAATATTTCTATTTATCAGCATGATAAACATGATTATGCTATCTCTTGGCTCTTGATTATTATAAAATACAAAGAAACAGAGATAACTTTATCAAAAATCTGTAAATAAAAAATCTTGTTTAAAACAAGATTAGTTTAATAATCTTAGTACCAGAGCCGGTGAGGTAGCACTAGAGGTAAGGTGTCTGCCTTGCAAGCGCGAGCCAAGGAAGGACCGCAGTTCGATCCCCTGGCGTCCCATATGGTCCCCCCAAGCCAGGGGCAATTTCTGAGCATTTAGGCAGAAGTAACCCCTGAACATTAAATAAAATTAAAAAATAATAATCTTAGTACCGTTCCTCTTTAATATCTATATTTTATATAGACATAAGATGTTTTGTTGACTAATTTTACCTTTAAAAACTATAAGACATAATGTTTGTGTTCCAAAAGAAGTACTTAGACATTTAAAACTCAAAACAGGGTGCTGGAAAGAGAATACAAAGATTAGGGGGCTTGTTTTGCACATGTCCCACCAGGGTTCAATCCCCAGCATTTCATAGGGATCCCCAGAGCACTGTCAGGAATGATCCCCGAGCTCAGAGCCAAGAGTAAGGCCTGAACACAGCTGGATGTGCTCTCCCCTCAGGAAACAAACAAACAAATTCTAAAGCA
This sequence comes from Suncus etruscus, assembly GCF_024139225.1. NCBI lineage: Eukaryota > Metazoa > Chordata > Mammalia > Eulipotyphla > Soricidae > Suncus > Suncus etruscus. The sequence continues at coordinate 11,228,662 of NC_064858.1, read as the reverse complement.
ATTACCTCCAAAATGCTTAAAGTATACATAAACAATTTGAACTAATCAGAGAATTTTGTATTTGAAAATTCACGTGTAGTATTCTGGTTTGGGCTTCTTGTGAGAAATCTTATGGATCCTTATTCAGGCAAGACATGACTGACACAGCAGCATGAAGATGAGTCAAGCTGTGTCTATATTTATATAAGTAGATGATAAGAAATCCACATCTAAACCTAGCCAATGTTATCTTTTGTTTGATATCTGTTTCACTTCCCTGGAGGGAGGGTCAGATCTGCAAAATTCAACTTACCCACCACCCTCCTTATTATCTCACAAAAGTTGGTAAAAACCAGTGACATTTTTATTTCAGTTCGGAGGCAAAAGTTGAATAGAATGGATTTATCACAACCAAGTATCTCTCTCTATGAATTCAGAAAATTGAGCCTTATCCAGGTCAAAGGAAATCTGATCATTTTTAAAAAAAAGCCCTGCTTAAGAAAACATTTAAGCTAACAAAACTTAAGACAGTACATCATCTATTGTGAACTGTAAACTCTGGTGTAGATTTTTGTCAAGAGCCCCACATCACTGGGCAGCTCTGTTTCCTACATGTTTGATTCCATGGACAGGGCTGTTGTTTCCACCGAGGCCTCCTGACAGCATTCATTTTCTTTGCTTTCTCTCCATCAGGGAAAAATTGTGCTTCTTCCCATTCTTCGACTTCATTTTTTCTGCCTTCTCTCCATCAAAGCAAAATTGTGCTTCTTCCCTTTCTTCAACCATGTGTTCTTTTAGTGAACTTGTTCAAGGCCTCAGGATTTCCAGTGATACCGCTTCCAAATTACATTTGTGCTTTTAACAGTTGCCTTGCTTGTGCAAACTCTGAGATTAACCAGGAGAGGAAAATACAATGACAACCATGATCTCTCTTGCAGAAGTGTTTTCTGGGTTCTTTCAAATATATCAAGTAGATGACAGGAGAAGAAGCTTTGTTGTCTGGAAAAAAAAACCCCAAACTTCATGTGTATGGAAAAAGCATGAGAGATAAGTGGAATTCAGGGGAGTTAAGACACCATCCAAGACACTCACAGTTTTAACACTTTAACTAAAATAGAACAGAATGAGCATAGGAGGTATAAACTAAACTGTTCTGAGTTACTAAAAGAAATTCCAAGGAAAAATATCTCAAATATGTATTTGGACACACCTGTTTGCATGTTCACATGAGCACACATATTCTAGCATGAATTAGAAGATTTTAGAGGCTAATGGTACCAGATGGTAGTGAGTTGTATAAGATTTCCAATACAGTCATCAGCAAAGCAGTTAAGAGTTGAAGTCAGTTTTGCCTGATAGTTAACAGATGTCTAGTTTGAAGTAGTGTTATGCTGTTAGAGAAGAAAAAAGAAAAGTGAAGAAGAAATAATTAGGTAGTTTCTGTAATGCAGAATCACTCATTGTAAATGATACTAATAACTTAATGTTTCAAGTTTGTTTTACTGGACTAACTTTTTATGTCAAGTTTCTGTACACTTCAGAAAATGCTAAAAATAATAAACTCAATGGCTATTTCAACAGATTATGTTTTCATGAATCTTCTTAAGTCATAAAATAGTCATGACTAAAGTAAAAAGGTTTTAAAATTTAAAAAGAAGTAGAATAAAAAGTAAATGAAAGTTTTTTTCATGCCTACCACATTCAAATGCCATTAAGAACACATATTAAGCTCACACCAACTTTCTTACATACACACCTATGCTATCTCAATGTTTCTCAATGAACTAATAGATCTTTGACATTGCAAATCAGAATTGATAATGAACATTGAATCCATAGTTCAATGAAATGTATTTGTCATACACAAACATGCAAGTAAATAAGAACTGCGTCTTCAAGGAGCTGAAATACTAATGTTCATAAATATGTGTATATAGATAATGCTACCATATAGAATGCTGCATTGCCATCTGACCAATTCATGTATGACAGAGTACAATGAAAAGAGAAGTTTTCGTCCACCTGAATAATCAGGAAAGGCTTCCTAGAAATATGGCTGTTGTTTTTTTAAAGCTAAACACTTGAGGAAAGGATTTAGATCCACTAATATTGGATGAATGGTAGGAGAAATTAAACTTGAGGACATAGGATGCTTTGGACATCAGTGGCTAGTGCTAAATGGGGAAAGGCACAGTTTAGCCCTCATTTGCTCCAACCAATGTGATGTAGTCAGTCTGTGCTGGTCCATCCTGGATTCTTCTGACATTCCTCTTTCCACCTGTCCTGGCTTTTTCAACTTAGATTGCTCATCATCCACTCTTCATCAGAGCCTGGGCTGTGGGATTTTGGATAGATGTTTTATCACATGTATACACATGTTCTGAGCTGTTTTCATATCCTCTTCCCCTGGAAAACTGTAGCAAAAGTAGATAAACAAACAACCTCTTATATACTCCCAGATTGTTCTTGCCTTGTCTACCATTCATGTGTAGGGGACCCACACAATACAGGAGACCTATGTATGTTTGTGAAATAATTTTCTATTCTTTACAACATAGTATTCTGCTACATTGAAGGAAATACCTGTGAGAATGAGAGGCTTATGCTACAGATTAGGCTTGGTATGATCCAGCTTCCTTTGTTGTTTGAGTTTTGGACCACAATAAGCAGAGTCCCAGGCTTCAAAACTAGGACCTGGAAATATGCGAGTCTATAAGCAAACATCTACTAAGAAAATGATCCATAGAGCGAAAAGGTACAAGAAGTGAAAGGGTTTAGGAATCCCATCACACAAGCATTCTAAGCTCCTAAGAAGGAAAGCAGCTTTGTGGAGGAAGACTGAAAAATGACCCCTTTCCTTCTTCAAACCCATGCTTTTATTAGCAAGTACCAGACCACACCCTAGGGTGGAGGAGGAATACTAAGTAGTGGGAATTCAGTCATCCTATCACTAGATCACACCTAGTGTGGAGTATGAATACTGATTAAGGTAAGGACCAATAAACCAACAGACTTCACCTGGTCTCTTGCCTGGGAGTTGCTTCCCGTGGGGATCAGACCCTGTAGGGTTCCTACTTGTTTGACTTGTGTTTTACCTGTTGAGCAGGCACTCTAGCCCACAATTCAACTTTCCTTAAAAAGAAATTTGATAAAATAATGATAAATTATAGATTATAGTTTTAATATAGATTTCTAAAAGTCTGTTTTTGCAGTCTTTGGAGGTTTTATCCAACTCACTGAATAAAGCTATCATACCCCCTTACACCCCCAGTAACATCCATATGCTAAGAATACAAAATCATGCATTTTAGTACCTTTGAAAGTCTTACCAACGCAGACAAAGAGTTAGGATTCCATCTAGCCCACCTAAAATGATCATTTTATGGCAGAATTGTCCCAGAGATGAGGTGAGAAGACCATATGGGGTATGTACAAGTGGGGGAAAGATGGACATGAACACATACAATCAGAAAGATTACAGCTTGTTAAGTGACCCCGAGGAAAAAAAAAAGTATTTTTATTAAGAGGTGGACTTAATAAAAAAGTATTTTTTTATTTTATAAATATTTTATAAAATAAAAAAGTATTTTTATTAAGAAAGGAACCTACTCCAGCTGGTCAGAGAAGATAGGCCTGAGCTTTGGGAAAGAAATTGGACATTGGTATTAGACAGTTTTTGAAAGACAGAGCTCCTCTGTTTCTCTCTACGTAAATGCAGCGTCACCAGTGCCAAGTCTCAAGTCCATTCTGTGGCATCTTCTCTCCTGTAAGCTGCTGCTTGGCAAGTTTGAAAACAACAAATAAATATTGCAGGGTCCTAGGAGCAAGCCCTGGAAATGGAGGAGGTGGAAAGCTCATGCTTTTGCTTTTCAATTTCAAATTCTTTTTTCCATTTTCTGTTTAAGTAATTCTAAAAAGCTCTCTTTTCCTTTTTGACTGCAAGCAGTGTTTCTAATTTGCCAACTGTTAAAATTGACCCTGTGAATGTGAGTGAATCCAACTAAAAAGTCTTAAGAGCAAACAAGCCAGTAGAGAGCAGAGCCGAGGTACTGAGAGAAGCATTTGCTCAGTTTTGTAACCAGTGATTTGCTCCCCACAACTTGAACACAGAGATTTCTAAGAAGTCCCAGAACTTGTCAGCATTCAGAACTGGAGGGTGAAAAGAAGGCAGGAGGCCTCGGAAATTGGGAACAAAGTTTCAGGAACGTCAGGACTGGGCATGTATTTTGGAGTTTAAAGGGTTTGCTACTTATGAATTCGGAGGACTAATGCATTTGGAGGTATTTGATTGGTTTGTCAAAGGCTAGAGCTAAAATTCAAGAGAGGATCTGGGGAATTTGAATAAGAGATCAGGGGGAACCAAGAGAGGACACATGTCCTCCCAGGGAGAATGTATAGGAATTAAGGAAGAAGAGAAAATCCAGGTAGAATTTTCAGCAGATAGGGAAGGAGAAGCAGGCATCTGAGAACAGAATAAAATTCGGAAATATCTCCATATTTGCAAGGTCTATTTTCAGAAAGATGGGTGAACTGTAGCGGTGACAGGGAAACCCAAGACAGATGACATGATAGCGAGTATGGTCGAAAGAAATTTAAGTGGCCTGTGGTTAAGTTGAAGGCAAATTTGAAGGAAGATCATTTGCAGAAGTCCTCTAAGGATTGTGTCAATGAATTTTATGTTTCATCTTTAGATCATCTGGAACAGATGGTACAAACGAGAATCTCTTCATTGAAATGTTTTTAACTGGATTTATAATAGCCAGTCCCTCCAGAAGGTTGAAAGCAAAACCCCAGAATAAGGCTCATTTACAAGCTGGGTGAGATGACTTTGCTTGCAGTTTCATAAAGAAACATCTTAAATTAGTAAAATCATGTGTTATATGCTATTTCCTTTCACCACTGAGAACAGAGGTTGAGTGCTTTATCATGTAGATATTTTTGATGAACTATAATTGGCTTCTGAATTTCAGAATCTGAAAAACTGTTTATGAAAATAAGACTCATAAAGTAATTTTCTTTTTTTTATAATAAATGGTGCTGTCATTCTTTTTTTAAATTTGCTTTATTTAAGTACCATGGTTACAAAATTGTTTATTATTGGGATTCAGTCATACAATATACACCACCCTTCACCAGTACACCTTTCCTGCTACCAATGTTCCCCGTTTCCCTTCCACTCCCACCCCCACCTATCTCTAGGGCAGGCATTTTGCTTCTCTCTCTGTCTCTCTTTATCTTTCTCTCGTGCCCTCTCCCTCTTTCCTTTTTGACACTATGGTTTGCACTATTGTTAGTGGAGGGGGGTGCCTTGCCTATTAGTTTCTCTACTTTCAGCTCTTGTCCAGAGAGATCAATTGAGACTATCATTATCCTAGTAGACCCTTCTTACTCTAGCTACACTCATTGCTCTTTGTAGTGACATTTCTATCTGGGCTGGACCTCCTGACCTTTGTCTCTATTGTCTCTGGGTTATTACCATACTACTTCTTGTTTTTCATATGTCCCATAATGAGTGAGATTGTTCTATGTCTATCCTTTTCCCTCTGGCTCATTTCACTCAACATAAGAGTCTCCATGTCCATCCATGTGTAAGCAAATTTCATGACTTTATTTTTCCTAAAGGCTTCATAGTATTTAGTTGTGTAGATGTAACACAGTTTCTTTAGGCATTCATGCAGAGAGCATTTTATATTACGTTTTTGTGTTCCTGGGGTATATCCCTAGGAGTGGTATTGCTGGGTCATCTGTAAGCTCAATTTCTAGCTTTTTGAGGAATGCCCATATTTTTTTCCAAAAAGGCTGGACCAGTCTGCATTCCCACCAGAAGAGAATGAAAGTTTGTTTCTCCCTGCATCTACACCAGCACTGGTTGTTATTTATTTATTTATTTATTTATTTATTTATTTATTTATTTATTTATTATGTGATGTGTGGCAGTCTTTGTTAATCAGAGTTCCTTTCTCACCACATTCTCACCAACAGAGATTGTTCCCAGTATTTTTGATATATGCAATCTCACTGGTGTAAGATGAAATCTCATTTTTGTCTTGATTTAGATTTCCCAAAGGATAAGTAATGATGAACACTTTTTCATGTGTCATCTGTTGGCCATCTGTTGCTCTTCTTCAGAGAAGTGACTGTTCATCTCCTTTCCCCATTTTTTGATAGGATTTTTGGTTTTTTTGGAGTTAACATTTGTGAGTACTTTGCATATCCTAGATATTCTTCATTTAATGCATTGAATGCAAAAATTTTCTCCCATTCAGCTAGCTGCCTTCTAATTTTAGCTCATGTTTACTTTGCCATACAGAAATTTTTTAGTTTGATGTAGTTCCATTTATTTAGCTTTGATGCTAATAAATTGTCATTGACATCCTATCATTGAAGACTTCTTTGAGGTCTAAGTCTTGGAGTGTCCTGCTTATGTTTTCCTCAATGAACTTTATGGATTTGTGTCTAATCTCAAAATCTTTAATCCATTTTGAATTGTCTTTGATGTAAGGTGTAAAATATAGGTCAATCCTTAATTTCTGACATGTAGTTATCCAGTTGTTTTAACACCACTTGTTGAAGAGACTTTCTTTGTTCCATTTTATAACCTTGACTCCTTTGTCAAATATTAGTTGACTCCCATATTCTTGGGAGTTTGTTCTAGATATTATATTCTGACCCATTGGTCTGAAAATCTGTCTTTGTCCAATACCATGCATCATTATGGATTTGTAGTAGAGCTTCAAATTAGGTAATTAAATGCCTTCAGTTTCTTGTTTTTAGTAATAAGTTGGCTACCATAGGTCTTTTATGGTTCCACACAAACTTTATAATTGGTTGTTTTTAGTCTTTGAAGAATGTTGTCTAAAAATGAATAGGGATTGTATTTAATCTATATAGTAGTTTAGTTCTTTGAACATCCTCCATATTTCTTCTCTAAATTCCTTATCTGAGAGGCTATGTAGGTGGTTGTTAATTGTCAGGTCATCAGAGCTACCATCTTTATTCTCAAATCATGGTGGGATCAATGTTGTTTCCCCAATGTCATGCTTTTCGTTGGTATTTTCTATGTATGTAACTGGAGTTCATTGACTAAGAGAACTATTTTGCCACAAAGCTAAGGAGAGTGGCCATGCTCCTCTGGTTCTGTCCCTGTCTCCAGGGCAGCCAGGAGGCTGAGGCTTTTTTCTGGTCTTCTCCTTTAGGGCTCACCTGGCTAGCAACAAATTCTGATAAAGTATTTCTTTCTTCCTTTCCTCTTTTTTTTGTTTTTGTTTTTGGGACACACCTGGTGATGCTCAGGGTTTACTCCTGGCTATGTGCTCAGAAATCGCTCCTGGCTTGAAGGACCATATGGGATGCTGAGGATCGAATCACGGTTCATCCTAGGTTAGCACGGGCAAGGCAGATAGATGCCCTACCACTTGTACCACCACTCCAGCCCCTGATAAAGTAATTTTCATCTGACATGTTGAGAAAGATTTCTATGAGACATAATAATTTGAGGCCAAGAGACAGCTTGGGTTCAGGGATGTAGGTTTTGTGTGAATAAGGACCCATGTTAGATTTCTTCTATTATGTCCCCACCCCCACACTACCAGCTGTGACTCTCAAGGTCCTAAATACCATTGATACAAGCAGGATCCTGTAACTAGACCCTGAGCTCTTCCATTTTACCATCTGCCCAGTATGGGAGATCTAACTCTCCTCTCCCTCAGTATAAATATCATTATCGCATTGAATTGCCACATCTCTATTTAGGCCTTGTCACAAGAATCAATCTGTATCACAATGACCTCTTCTCTCTGACTTTGGAAAGAAATCAGAAATTAATTCTTATTTTATTTCTCTAAGATACTTTAAATTCCCCCTTTTGGTACATGGAACTCTCCAAGAATTTATGCATATTTCCTAAATTTTATTTTTGATATTTTAAAATGTTACATGGGTGTAGGTAGTAGAAATTAGTGAAGAATAAGATGACAGTGTGATTAATTATCCATCAGTTATCATTCTGCTTCTGGATGAATTAAAGCAAGTCCTTTTGTTATAGCACAAACAGTCCTTTCACAGGCAAGATTTTGAATGACTCAGTGGTAATACTACATTTTATAGAGTTATATAACTGGTTACCCATAATGGAACACTACATACAAATCTTAGTTTTTCACAATAGCTAAAGGCCTGTAACCAAACCCATCACAGCAATGTGGCTGAGCTCCAGGAATGATCTAAATAAAGCTTCTGTTTCTATTCTTTTCTGCTTTCCTACTTTGAGTTTTCTTCTGAGTATGAGCTTCTCTGCTCCCAGGCTACATATAAAATTTGGGATCAATCAGTCTCTGATTGTGTTATAAATTTTATCTGTCCAAAGAGAGATGGATTCTTATTTCCCCTTTTGTTTTCTCTGTCACTCAATTTCAATTTAAAATTTTGATGCAAAAGGCCAATTACTTTTCTTTTTTTTCTTTTAAACTTTATTCCCTTAAAGAAAGCATATTTTCTTTTATCTTTTTTTTTTGGGGGGGTGTGGGGAGGCCTTACCCAGAGATGCTCAGGGATTACTCCTGGCTATCTGCTCAGAAATAGCTCCTGGCAGGCACGGGGTACCATATGGGATGCTGGGATTCGAACTAACCACCTTAGGTCCTGGGTCGGCTGCTTGCAAGGCAAACGCCGCTGTGCTATCTCTCTGGCCCCTTACTTTTTATTTGTAAAATAACCAGTTCCTGTCAAGGAGAGGAATTCATAGCAAAGATTGGGATTTTAAACTAACTTATCATCTGTAGATGGGGCCCATGGATATGTTGACCAAAAAGGCAGCCCTAGATGCGAGTGGAGATAAAAATTCACTGCCAAGTTTTACCTACAGGTGTTCTTATAAACTGATGAAATGACCTGCTGATAAAGTTCTCTTAATTGAATTAGCGGACATTTGCTTAGAAACAATAACTGCCGTAGCTATTATGTGAACCTGTGTAAATAATTTTATTTTATATACTTATTTTGAGAGACCAGCGAGGTAGCTGAAGGTATTGAGTGCATTCTTTTCAGGTGGGAGGCCTGAGTTTGATCCTCAGACACCCTGCCAGAAGCGGCCCTTGAGAGAGCTGAGAGTAGCTCTCCATCATTCAAAAACAATGTTAAAGGCCAGATCAATAATACGGTGGGTAGGGTGCTTGCCTTGTACATGGAAAACTTGAGTTTGATCCCTGGCACCCCATATGATCCCACACACCTACTAGGAGTGATCTTGAGTGCAGAGCACATTTAAATGCAAAGCACAGATGGGTGGGTCCCCCCCAAAACAAAAAAAATTAATAAAAATAAATTTGGTGTATGTGAAAACTATGCTTCAATTCAGTTGCATGTTGGGGCACTCTAGTAGAAAATTGGGTGCGCAGGTGACAGATTTTTCAAAGTACAAGACAGTAAGTCTTATCTAATGTTGGGGAAGCTGAACGCTCAGGATTCTTCAAGATGATTAAAGGACGTGCTCAGATTACTGATGCGAACCATTCAAGATTGCTTTGCTCTAGTGCAGAGACCCTACGTAAAAGAAATCCTCTTCATTTTTCTGGGAGTCCTGGTGTGTGTGTGTGTGTGTGTGTGTGTGTGTGTGTGTGTGTGTGTGTGTGTGTGTGTAGGTAAGGTGTGCAGGAAGTATTGTTTAGTTCTAGAGGACAGAGAGTGCATAGAAGACCATTAGCACTGGCCCTGTTGCTTTCCTTTTCCCTACCTGGCAACCTAGTAAGAGATCTGAGGTGCCTCAGTCAATGTAGGTGGCAGAGGACAGTGAAGAAAATGAGAGACATTGGGTTGCTTGTACTGGACTTTTAGTGGCTATACAGGACAGCTTGTTTCAGGATTTAACCTACCCCCTGGAATTTTTTCATTTTCCAGTTTACATGATTTAATGCATGTAGTTCTTCCATTAATTAAGTAAAAAATAGATTTCCACATATACTTTGGTATTTTCATGTCATCAATTTTTACTGAAAAGTTTTGATCCTTTTGCAAGGTATATAAAGTTGAGTTTATATATATATATATATATATATATATATATATATATATATATATATATATATATAGAGAGAGAGAGAGAGAGAGAGAGAGAGAGAGAGAGAGAGAGCCAATTAAGAATTTGGGGATTGGGAGATAGTCATGGAATATTCTAGTAATACCAATATCATAAGGGTCCTTAAGAGAGAGAGGTAGGAGAAACCAGAGAGATTTGAGGAGGAAGCAGAGATAAGAAAAGAAAGAGCATGCTATGTTGTTAACTTTGAAAATGATAGAGGTGGGAAGGATTTCCAGTAATCTTTAAATACTGGGAAAGACAATGAAATGCTCATTCTTCTAACTCCTTCAGAAACAATGCATTACTTTGGATTCATTTTGAACTTTTCACTACCTGCACCGTGAAATAAATTATCCTTATACGACACAGTTTGCTATGAAGTAGTCAAAAACTGTGTGGGTGTTTGAAATTAAGAAAAGCATAAACAAGCTGGACTCTAATACTTCCCAAAACATCTGTATGCTTTCAATCACCCCTCAAATTCAGCCAGGACATTAGAAGTGTATGTGATGGTGGGTTCTTTCAGCTGCATAAAAAGGATTCTATTTTTATTCAAAAAACTGCTTTTTAGACTTGAAGAAAAACTTGATTTCTTCAATCCCTAATGGCTTTTGGAACTCAGTTTCCCAAAGGTTTTCGTGATAAGGATGTTATGTAGGAAGTGGAACTCTTTCTCATGTGACATTTAATATAGAATTCTGAATATGTGATTAATTTGTGTATATCAGGTATGATCGCATTATAAGATTAATAGAAAGTAGCTACGTAATTATCAAGTAGATATTTTCAGCACACTCTGCCAGGAGATTTCTCCACCAAATTATTATGCCCCAGGAAACTACCCATGGCACCAGCATAGACAAGTTGTGTCTCGTGAGCAAGCCGTTCAGATAATTGCATCTTTATTATTGACAGCTCCCTTTGGACTTTGAGTCTTGAGATCTGCTTTGCACAGGGACTATAATTCATTAAATTTTCCAGTCTCAGCCAGTTTTAATTAAACAGGCTTCCCTTTCTCTTGAGCTTCCCACAGCTCATTTTTCTAGGCAGGTCTGAGTTGTAGAAATACAGCTGGTAAGTTAATTCGAGAGCCCTTTCTCTCAGTTCTTTTAAGGATTCATTTTCTGTTTATATAGTCAATAATTTAGCTGAATGGGCACAGGATTTACTGCCTTTACAAAAAGTAAAACAAAAAGAGATAGAAAGAAAAGAAGAAAGGTAGAACGCACCTAGCATTTTGTTCCACCCCCTCCATTTTTTTTAAAAGAAAAATAACTGGTATTTGGAGACATTAATAAATAAAT